>NC_142151.1:44036710-44342894 GCF_024610735.1 Ursus americanus | reverse complement strand
ATGTCCATGTGTAGATACTGCAATAAAAGAAAACTATTCTGTCCTTGAAGTGCTGCCAGACCCAGAGGCTTTGGAGAAGGGGATAGTTAGGTTTCAGCATAAATGAACTTTCAGACTATCACAAATGTAAACTCAGTTCCTTGTATTGTTCCCTGATAGTTTAGGCATTCAGTGCTCATTTCCTAATAACCAAAGAGTTCTAATTTGTCTCCTTCCCCCAGTCTGCTCTTCTAAAACAAGGAAAGGGACATGTATTAATCATAGGTCAAGGCATTAGAGCATTTTAAAATGTGAGGCAAACCCACATGGAAACTGGAACTGTGGTGGCCAAAAACAACATTTCAGGAATGAATTTGGCCAGGGTTTGAGTGCATATTGCACAGAAATTTCATTGGTCAAAATACTTTACCAAGGATTTAGCTTGAAACTGTTACATTTCTAATGCCCATATGCTTGTTCCTGGCTCAGAGTCAACAGGCAGAAATTTAGCTCTAGTTTGGCTTGAGCTTTCCTTTGCCCTGAGCCTTCTCTTCAGTTCTGTTTAGTGCTGTTATTTCAAAAAGTTTCTGGGAGACTAGTTTAATGGGATTAAGAAAATAACTCTCTCTAAACGTTGACTTGTTTAGAGTTATTCTGCAAAGAAAAACCAAGTTTTACTACAATACCTGTCTTGTCTCCCTTGAGATTAAAAATGCAGAGAACTAGCCGAGTATATGCTGTATGCCAGGTACTATACTGTTTTATGTAATTATTTCATTTACGAGCTTAAGAAAAGAGGGGTATGAGGAAGCCTTTTGGGGTACCTGAAATATGTCATGTCCTGATCTAGGTTTTCATTACATTGGCATTTACTTATATAAAAATTCATTGATGGGTACCCTGAATGACTCAGTTGAGTGGCCGGCTCTTGGTTTCAGCTCAGGTCATTATCTCGGGGTGCTGGGATCAAGCCCCGAGTTGGGCACCACGCTCAGCAGGGAGTGAGAATTCTCTCTTTCCCTCTCCCCCCACCCCAACCGCTTGCACTCGCTCGCTCGCTCTCAAATCTGTAAAAAAAAATTCAGCTGTCCACTTAATATGTTTCTTTTGGTACATCAATTTTTAAAAATTTAAAATCTTAAGACTTTATTCACTGGAGATGTGTTCCTGATTTACAGTTCCCACCGTCTTTGTTCTTCAGCCCATTCCTAACTCTTGACTTAGCTCTGTTCATTTAGTCAGCTTGCTGGTAGATAGGATTCTGGCTTCTATCACAGAAGGATAGATGAGAATGAAACTGCCTAGAAACAGAAAGAATTTTTACCAAACATCTCCTGTGGAAAATTGTTAATGAGAAACTATACTTTCCCTGCCCATTCTGCAACTGATACCAGTTTTCAGATTGATCCTCGTGCCTCTGACATTCCATTTTAGGTTTTTTTAACATTTCTTAAACCAAGAAAATCTCCATTGGAGATTAAAAATCAAAAGTAGCCAAATTGTTTTGATTTGCTTCTTCTGTATTATCTCTTTGTAACAAGGTGATGCATGAGAATTCCACTTAATTTGTTCTTCTCCCAATTATGGTGCCTTCAGTCTCTGTCTTCCTAATTTCCCTGTCCTAAGTATTTGCAGATCTGTAGTACATCAGCCATTTTATAAAATGAGGTTGGGAGTTTTCTGCCTGTGTTTTTTTTCCTTCCAAGTTTTAGATCCAAAAACATGTGTTGGCAGTTTGGCAAGGGAAACTAAAAAACAGCCTTTTTTTTCTTGTTTCTTTTTCTCTTTCCTGTTACCATGTAGCAAAATTTTTCAACAAAGACATAGTTGACATTTTGGTCTGATAATTCTTTGTTTTAGGACACTGTCCTGTGCATTTTGGCATATTTATCAGCATCCCATGCTTCTACCTTGTAGAGACCAGTAGCATCACTCTGGTTGTGATAAGTAGTAATGCCCCCAAACATTGATAAAATGTCCCCAGAGAGTCAGAGTTGTCCCTGGTTGAGAACCACTGCCATATAGTATAAACTGTATTTAGAGAAAATGGATTTGGGGGGCAAGATTCAAGATTGGCATGTGATTAAAATTCCCATCAGATCTTTGAGAATATTATCTAGATCAGAGCTGTCCAAAAGAAATTATAATGCAAACCACATTTATAATTTAAAATTTTCTAGTAGCCACATTAAAAAGTAAAAGTAAACAAGTAAAATTAATTTTAATAATACATTTTATTTAACCCAGTATATCCAAAATATTATTTCAACATGTAATCAACATGAAATTAATGAGATATTTTACATTCTTTTTTTCCTTTTTTTGTACTGCATCTGTGTGGCTAGTGGCTCCCACACTAGATAGGACGGACCTAAATCATCGTGATCTGTAGGGTACGCATTAGCACAAAATACTTCTCCTCACCCATTTATGCCAAGAAACTGCCCTGATTCATTTACTTGAGCAAATTAGATGCTAAACCATAGTTACTATACAAATCTTCTCCTGAGGCATATAAACTGCCTTCTTGATTCAGTATGACTTATATTCTTCAGTCTCCATTTGGAATGATAATCCACCCTCTGTTATCTTGGAGATGGTTAATATCTACATATTCCTTGAAAATTATCATTATTTACCCTACAGCCAGAGTGAGTGTTCCCTCAGTGGCTCTTTGCCAAAACCTTAGTCATAGGTAAGACCAAAGAACAAAGGAAGACCCATTAAGGGTATTAACAAATAGGAGAGTTAGATTTTTAAATGGGCAATAATTCAAAGAGGAAATCCTTTTGGGAGCCCCTCCACCCATTTTAATTAAATAGAATGATCTATCTAATAAGGTCAAAATTTTTATCACTTAATGATTTTAGATATTTTAATTGAGAAATTGCTTTCAGAGGGATGGTTTACTAAGCACGCATTTCAAGACTGGTCTAGAGACTTCTTAAGAGTTAACTTTAAAGCAATTTTAAGGATTTTAGTATTTTCTCTTAATGTAATCTCTACACCCAACATGGAGCTCGAACCTATAACCCAGAGATCAACAGTTGCACGCTCCACCAACTGAGCCAGCCAGGCTCCCTCTTAAGGGTTAACTTCTAATAAATGAGAAAGCATATAAGGAACAGTGAAAATAATAGCCAGATCAGCATTCACTTTGATAAAAAGCTCTAGTATACTTTTATTCCCCCCTTCCTGCTCTAGCCATATAAAAATTGTATTAGAAATTATAAGGAGAGGGGCATATGGGTGGCTCAGTGGGTTGAACTTTTTTTTTTTTAAGATTTTGTTTATTTGACAGAGACAGCCAGTGAGAGAGGGAACACAAGCAGGGGGAGTGGGAGAGGAAGAAGCAGGCTCACAGCGGAAGAGCCTGATGCGGGGCTCGATCCCATAACGCTAGGATCACGCCCTGAGCCGAAGGCAGACGCTTAACCACTGTGCCACCCAGGTGCCCCTAAGTGGGTTGAACTTCTGACTTTTGATTTTAGCTCAGGTTATGATCTCTTACATGGGATTGAGCCCCAAATCAGGCTCTATGCTCAGCGTGGAGTCTGCTTGAGAATCTCTCTCCCTCTGCCCTTCCCCCTGCTTGCTCACACCCTCTCTCTCTCTCTTTCAAAATAAATAAATAAAATCTTCAAAAAAAAAAAAAAAAGAAATTAAAGGGAGAGATGACTGGACCCAAGACCAGGCCAGTGCTGTGCTTCTTAAAATTCTGCCCATTTGCCTCCTCCTCAGAAGCTCACTGCCTAATTTATTCAGGGATTCTTTTGTGGTGTCATAACCCCCACTGGTAGTTTGGTGAAGTCTGTGAACCCCCTTGTTAGATGTTGTTTTTATTATTATTTTTTTCATAATGTTTTTAAATTAATAAAGTAAAATACATAGGATTATAAAGGAAACCAATTATTTTGAAATACAGTTACCAAAAATGTTTTAAAAATATTTGATAATGTAGGGGCGCCTGGGTGGCGCAGTCGTTAAGCGTCTGCCTTCAGCTCAGGGCGTGATCCCGGAGTTTTGGGATCGAGCCCCACATCAGGCTCTTCCACTGAGAGCCTGCTTCTTCCTCTCCCACTCCCCCTGCTTGTGTTCCCTCTCTCCCTGGCTGTCTCTCTCTCTGTCAAATAAATAAATAAAATCTTAAAAAAAATTTTTTTTTGATAATGTAGGGGTGTCCAGGTGGCTCAGTCAGTTAAGTGCCTGAGTTCGGCTCAGATCATAATCTTGGGATCCTAGGATCAAGCCCTGCATTGGGCTCCCCGCTCAGTGGGGAGTCTGCTTGTCCCTCTCCCTCTGCCCCTCCCCTTGCTCATGCATGCATGTGCTCCCGCACACGCTCTTTAATAAATAAAATCTTTTTTAAAAATTTGATAATGTCATATGTGTGCTTTTTAATTAATGCAGTAGATAACAAGTTCTGGTGGTAGGTCTTGTGACTCCCATAGTTTCAAAGTAGTGATGAGTATAAAGGATATTTTCATACATGTGATAAGAAGATATGTGTGATTTCTATTATGAGTTAGGAATGTTAAATTTCAGAATTTAGTGAGAATAAAGATGTAATTTTTTTTCCTATCTGTGTTCACGGTTATCAAGCCCTCTGAGATGCCGATGGGTGGGAAATCCCTTTGGCCACCTTCAGTTCTTTTCAGATCCCAGCTTTTGATTGGGAAAAAATAAATAGCTCAAGGGGGGAGCAGGGCAGCAGGGAAGGGAGTGCAGGCCGGCCGGGGTGTGCAGCAGAGAGGAACCAGAACTAGAGGACAAATAAGACAGGTCGGGACTATGTAGCAAAATTGTAATAGAAGGGGAGTTGCCTTTTAAAAAAATGTTTTAAAGGTTTATTTATTTGAGAGAGAGAGAGCACAAGCAGGAGAGGGAGAGAGAAACTCAAGCGGACTCCATGATGAGTTCTTATGACCCCGAGAGCACGGCCTGAGCCAAAACCAAGAGTCCACCGCTTAAGCGACTGTGCCACCAGGCGCCCCTCTGTGAAGTACAACAGTAAGTGACCCTAACCACAGTAAAACCTGATGGAGGTTTCAAGTCTTTCGGCTCAGTTTTGAGCACACTTGATTTTTGATAGTAGAAAAGGACTTTTGCTTGAAAGTCATTCTTCTAGATTCTAGAACATTGTACAAAACTTTTCAAGCTACCTGTGTGAAATTTCCTTGAAGTATACTTACAAGCATCTTTTTGAAAAAGATTGTTAGAACATTACCAATATGTTTTGAAATTTTATACCTCTGCCTAATCCACTACTCTTCGTCTTCCCCTAAAATGATGGCTTTTCTTTGTTGTAGACTAGATTCTGTTCACTTCCTTTTACCAAATACCTGGCAATCCCAGAACCTCAAGAGTGACTTACTTAACCTACAAATATCATACCCCTGGTTAACGAGACTATTCTCTTCCTTTCTTCACCCCCAGCCCCACCCTTTTGTCCTTAGGGAGAAATCTATGAAGGAAACGATTGATGCCTGGGGTTAACCAACAATAGAGAAAACTAAAGTTCCTGGCTAAATTCCCCCGTACTTTATCAGTTTTATCCTGGATCCATCAGAAACCACTCAGGCAGTCTTTTGACAGTTTTACTTTTTGGTTCTTCATACTTTGTATTGAAAATTCACTTTTCCGGGGTTCCTGGGTGACTCAGTCATTAAGCGTCTGCCTTCGGCTTAGTGCATGATCCCAGAGTCCTGGGATCGAGCCCCACATCAGGCTCCTTCACTGGGAGCCTGCTTCTTCCTCTCCCACTCCCCCTGCTTGTGTTCCCTCTCTTATTGGCTGTCTCTCTCTGTGTCAAATAAATAAAATCTTAAAAAACAAAATAAAACAAAACAAAAAAACAAAGAAAGAAAGAAAATTCACTTTTCCCGTCAGGCCTGTAGGTCTAGCCTGGGAAGATTTTATAAACTTAAGCTAGCGTTAGTGGTGGTAGGGCTCAGAGCAAATTTGGGGAAAGAATCTACTTCCAGGTAAAATAAAGGAACTTAAACTGAAGTTTTGAGTGTCACTTTCTTGACTGGATAGGAGCTGGGATGGGTGGGGCTAGCTCCTGTCTATTTGGTTTGCAGTCAAGAAGCACTGTGGAAAAAAGAGCTAACGGTACAGTGTTTGGTGTGAAGTGTGTGTGTATCTAATGTGGAAAGTAAAAAGGGGACTAACCAGTCATTATTTTTAGAAACAAAAAGACAAACAGAAGCATGTTTCAGAGGCTGGCTGGTGAGGGAGCTGTGGGAAGCTGCAGCATCCAAGCTGTTCCTGTGTTGCAGGCATGTTTTAATGAAGGAACCAGGCCAGCCATCCTCAAAGGGAATTTTGAGGGTATCATTCTTTTGAATTACTGCATTCATCTGTTCTCTTCACCTCCCCTGCTCTAAAGAAGGGGTGGAAGCATAAATTACTGTCCAGTAACCCTGTCTTACATGTCATAAACTGAGGCTGACCTAGCCTCACCTTTTCATTGTCTTTTCACCCAAACCCCTAAATAAATAAAACCTCTATACCATCTCCTTTTCCTTTCCCTCATGCTGCCTACAGGCTTCTCCCTACCCTAACAAACATTTTTTTGCTTGCATTTTTATTCTGTCATTATATAGCCAGCAGCATTGCACTGGCCCCTTTATGGCCGACAGAGCCCAGGCGGGCTGCCCGATGAGGGGAGACAGCATTTGGCCGATGGGGCTGGTGTGTGCCGTTACTGCTGGCCATTGGGCCCCTGTCCTCTATGGCTCCATCCTGGCTCATTAAAACCCTGAGCCAAATAGCTGGGCAGGCGCCTGCTGCAGCACTGTGGGGGCCAGGAAGTTAAATGGTTCTCCTAATCCTGCATAATTTATCTCCCTGTTAGCCCCCTCATAAATAGTCTAATTCAGCCCCACCATGGAGAGCTTCATTCTGAATTTCCTATTTTTGTGATGACCAACGAGTGTCCAGCCTTTCCCTTCTCTCTTTATTATTATTATTAAAAATTATTTCCCCCTTGTTCGCTACGAGCCTTGCCTAAATGTTTTTTTCATTTGGAGCCTCCTGCCTGGACCCCACTTCACCAGCAATCTGTCCACTTCTCTCGTTTGGACCTGATATCACAGAGCAGTTGGTGCTGCGGCCCTCCTCTTCCCCTCTCCTCACAGCTTTCTAGTGCCTCTTTTTTTCCTTCCCCATTTTCTCCTTTAATCCATCTTCTCTCCTTTTCCATCACTTCCAGTTTTTTCTCCTTTCCGTTCCCTCTCCAGCCCCTCTGTCCAGGGACCATCCTTATTGCAGGATGTTTGGTAGGACATTTTAAAAGGGCACTGAATCGCTTATTTTTTTTTCACATCTCTGTTTCTGTTTCGTTTCAGAGATTTACAAACGAGGACCACCTGGCAGTTCATAAACACAAGCATGAGATGACATTGAAATTTGGCCCAGCCCGAACTGACTCAGTCATCATTGCAGGTATTTGCTGCCCCAGAAGCCACGTGCCTTGATATCAGCAGACAGTTAAGATTAATACCAGGGACCAGATGTACTGGGAGCTCTACTCCCCTTTTCCCATTAAGAGCCCTTATGTGATCTGCATTTAATCAGGAAAAAGGAACACTAAAAGCTCCCAAGTTTCTATTGTGCCCTCCATTCTGTTTTAAATATCAGATTGGGTTCTGCGGTTTTTGAGGGTAGGTGTGTTGAGGTTTTGTCTTGGCTTTTTTCAGTCTACTCCCTCCTTGCCTTCTTTTTATTAAGACTTTGGAAGATTTACAAACAAAAGACGCCTTTGACATTTCTCTCTACCCACAGCGAAGGGGTGAACAAAAGAAAGCAAGAAAGCCGAGCTAGCCTGGCTGCTTCTCTTCCACTGGGTGTCAGTTTTCCCCAAGCAGGCAGATTGTCAGTTCGTAAATTCAACTTGCCTTGTGAACCCAGACAGCATTGAGGGCACATTTCCAAAGCTCAGACAAGACATTTAGTCAATGGGACTTTTCTGAGCCAATTTGGGTGACCTGGAACCTCTTGCTGGTTGTTGTAGATACTGCCTTGCTTACATATGCCATTCCCGAGGGAGCATTCTCAGAAACTGCTCTCAAATCGTGCCATTTTCAGCTAGACAGACATACAAAACAAAGTGGGCCTTTTCTTTTGACACTATGAAGGGTTCTGATTTAGCCTGAGTTAAGCAGGCTTACCGCAGTATTTAGCCAATGGGGGATTTAGTTGATAGTTATTACATCAGTTAATAACTCAGATAAGACACAATTTTTTGTAAGTATTATTAGCCAAAACGCAACCCAAGATGTAGGGAAGGAAAGAGAGAACCTCCTTCTCCATACTTTTATATGTGAAGAAAGGAACTTGCCCTTACAGATCTCTTAATCTTTATTAATTCAGCAAATATTTATTGAATAGCTGCTGTGTGCACCAGCCACTTTGCTACGCATTTGTAGATTATAATTCCTGGAAAAGGACATGAGTGGGGACATTGTCATTGATGATCCTTAAGAAAACCTGGAGGAAATCTTAGGGAAGAGTGGATATGGTATAAAAATATATGTAGGTAACACATACTTAAATTTATTAAGTCAAGGCATATATACATGAAAAAAATTTTAGTTTGCAGTCAAGTACAAGTAAATAATTCAAACAATATACATACTAAGAGAATGAATATTAAGTGGAATTAATCAGAGAAAGTTTATGAAAGAGGTACATTTGAGGCAAGGTTATCAGGTTGGAAAGGTTATTCAAAGGTGGAAAGGTCTATGCCAAGTCTCCAAGAGTGATGAGAGAAATCGATACAGGATAATCCCAAGGAGAGAAAGTGTTTTCCTGTTATTCTTTGCATTCTGTTCTGGAGAGCTTATCCCATTTGCACATGACTCCAGTTATCCTGTCGAGGCTGGTAATTCTCATTTCTCTAAATTAAGACTTTGTATCCGACATGTATTCGAATCCCTTATTGAACACTTACTTGGCTGTCTTTCTGTCATTCAGATCTTCATGCTCCCCCCACGCCCCATTTCTGAACTTCTCTCCTTGTCCCCTAAACTTTCTCCTTTTCCTTGTTATTCAGTGATACTAGTATTCTCAAAATCTTGAGTTGTTTTATTCTTTCTTCACATTCTCTTTTCTGTTCCTTCCACCACCCTCATTATGCTTGGGTTTCTCCAAAGTCTCCTAGCTGACCTCCTTGACTGGTCTTGCATTCTCTTGAAAAGCCAGTTTTGGGGCGCCTGGGTGGCTCAATTGGTTAAGCATCTGCCTTCAGCTCAGGTCATGATCCCAGGGTCCTGGGACTGAGCCTCTCATCGGGCTCCCTGCTCAGCGGGGAACCTGCTTCTCCCTCTCCACCCCCAACCTCCTGCTCTATCGCTCTTTCTCTCAAATAAATAAATAAAATTTAAAAAATAAAAAAGAGGACACCTGCGTGGCTCAGTCAGTTAAGCGTTTGCCTTTGGCTCAGGTCATGATCCCGGGTTCTGGGATCAAGTCCCGCATGGGGTTTCCTGCTCAGCGGGAAGTCTTGCTTATCCGTCTCCCCCCTCCCCTGCTCACACTCTTTCTCTCTCTCTCAAAAATGAATAAAATCTTTTAAAAAATAAGTAAATAAATAAAAAGAAAGAAAGAAAAGCCAGTCTTCCTTAAATTCTTCTGCTTTGCTCAAAATCTATCCTAATCTGGGGCACCTGGCGCTCTGGCTCAGTTGGTAAAGCATGAGACTCTTGATCTCAGGGTCATGAGTTCAAACCCCACCTTGGGGATAGAGTTTACTTAAAAAAACAAAAACAAAAAAACACACCTAAAAACCATCTCCCTCTAAATAAGATGCTCTTAGATTTAAAGAAAAAAAAAAAAGACTCTCAAACCATAAGAGACTCTTAATCATAGGAAACAAACTGAGGGTTGCTGGAGGGGAGGAGGGTGGGGGATGGGGTAACTGGGTGATGGACATTGAGGGCACATGATGTAATAAGCACTGGGTGTTATATACAACTGATGAATCACTGAACTCTACCTCTGAAACTAATAATATACTATATGTTAATTAATTGAATTTAAATTTAAAAAATTTGTCCTAATCTTCCTATTTTCTTTTACTTTCAATGCTATTTATTCTTGGACTCTGAGGCTTTCTATAATCTAGCCTGATGGTACCTACTCAACTTTGTATACAATTTATATACCTGACTTGATTATCTTTTTTTTTATTTTTTATTTTTTGTATTTTAAGTAGGCTCCACACCCAGTGTGGGGCTTGAACTCATGACCTTAAGATCAAGAGTCGCATGCTCTACCAACTTAGCCAGCCAAGCTCCCCCTGACTTGATTGTCTTTACCCTAGGCATACCTTTTCCTCCTCATCTATACGTGGTCCCCATACGCTGCCTCTCTCTATGCCTTTACCTGCCTTACTCCTCTAACCCTCCAAATCTTCTCTTCTTTCTCCTGGTGAAAACCATTCTTTAAGGCCCAGCTCAAGTCCCACTTCTTGAAACTTCCTAACTCTTCTGTCATTAATTTGTCTTTAATTACTATAACAAACTTATTCTCTACTGCACATGGCACCTATTTTTTTGTATACTGTGATGCTGTCTCTGTATATTGGTTTATTTCCTCAACTAGAAAACATTCTCTTTGTTCCCTAGGGCAAGAGCCGTGTCTTACATTTGGGCAAAACTCCTATACTCCTATCCCTCTCCTCCCCCAAAATTTACCCACAAGTGTATGTGCATGTAGCATCAAAACATGTAGAAAGAGTAGTGAAGAGAAGGGCCATATGTACCCCAATGTTCATAGCACCATTGTCCACAATAGCTAAATCGTGGAAGGAGCCGAGATGCCCTTCAACAGATGACTGGATTAAGAAGTTGTGGTCCATATATACAATGGAATATTACTCAGCCATCAGAACGATTTCTCAACATTTGCTGCAACACGGACGGCACTGGAGGAGATAATGCTAAGTGAAATAAGTCAAGCAGAGAAAGACAATTATCATATGATCTCTCTCATCTATGGAAGATAAGAACTAGGAAGATCGGTAGGGGAAGAAAGGGATAAAGAAAGGGGGGTAATCAGAAGGGGGAATGAAGCATGAGAGACTATGGACTATGAGAAACAATCTGAGGGCTTCATAGGGGAGGGGGCTAGGGGAATGGGATAGGCTGGTGATGGGTATTAAGGAAGATACGTATTGCATGGTGCACTGGGTGTTATACGCAACTAATGAATCATCGAACTTTACATCAAAAACCAGGGATGTACTGTATGGTGACTAACATAATATAATAAAAAAACGTTAAAAAAAAATTAAAATACGAAGTCATTAAAAAAAAAAAAACCTGTAGAAAGAATTCAGTAAGCACTTGTTGATTTCTTTAGAATCATCAGAGCACACTAAAAGTTTTCTTATATATTTTCTGGCTGTTTGGTTGTTTGTTCAGGAATGGGAGCAGTTTGTATGAGTCTCAGGTCAGAGAAGCAAAAGGCCCTCTTCTGCCATCGCCATGCCCTTAGCTGCCCCGTCCTCTCTCACTTGAGTGGTGATTTTTGTGTGTGCCCTTACTGAAGTACTCTTGAGCATAAAGGATGATATTACCTCCACTCACCCGGGGATGGAGGGAAAGTGGCTTCATCATTGGCCAACCGAAGCTGCCAGAGGACCTTTTAAAACTATTTTGGGAGGTAGTGGTAACTTTCCCAAACACTCTGATTCAGAAGAGGTTTTGTTTAAATTAAAAAAAAAAAAATTATGCTGTTTCCATGGAAAATCCCTGTGGACTATTTCCAATCGATCATGCTAAAAGGAACGATTTTAATCCCAGGTCTCGCTCCTTAAAACGTTATTTAAACCTTGTTCTATTTCTGTCATTCAGTTCAGCGGTTTGGGCTATGAAGTGAATCCCTGAGGTGACTAGCGTGTCAAAGAAAACCATCATAATAGAAGTTTAGATCAGGGAACGGGATTCAACTGACCTAGGAGAGAAAAACTAGAAAACCAGAATGGGGAGAGAGGAGCTCAAATCTAAAATTCAGGTTGCTTGAAAAGTTCCCATGGGTTACTGATCGCCTTCCTCTTCCCAAGGGCAGGGGCACTGTTGAGGAAAGATTTGTGCAGCCCCGGAGAGGATATTTGGGCTGGCAAATCTAAATCCAAATATCCTGGTTTCCGGATTTTGCCCTGGGCCCAGGTCTCTGTGAAATGAGCTCTATTGTTTGCAGTTTCCTTTTCCAGCTCATGATCTTGCTGTCTTGTTCCCCAGCCCCTAGATTTGCCTGGAATGCCTTCAGAAGGTAACAGACCCTTACCTCAGTGACCACTGAAAGACAAGGCACCATTTCTTATTTGGTAGCTTTAGCAACCAAACTCAACCATCTGATCCTCAGTTTCTTCTCCTCATCAGATTTTAACGTCCCTCTGCTTATACCCGCTCACTTCAGACCTAGCAGGGAGTAAGTTTAAAGAGAAAAAGTCGCCCAAGTGTTCGTGATTTTCTGATCTGGAGGTTTCACAAACTCCACCTGGGTGGGTGGTTTTGTTTTGTTTGGGGGTGAAGGAGGTGAAACCAGCCTCTGGGAGAAAAGGGGTATGGGGAGAGTCACACGACAAAACATTGTTCTGCCTTCCCTCTGCCGGCCTGGAGGCAGCACAGCACAGACACCCTCTGGTGGCCTAGCACTGGCCTTCACCGACTCCAGCTCCATAAAAGCAGATTTACCCTAACACAGAGACTCTTTTCAAATAGAAGAATAAAAATATGTTCTCTATGTACTGTCAAGTTTGAATTTCAGGTCGAAACTAAAATAAAGTTTCCTTTTTTTTTTTTGTTTTCCATGTCTGCAGATCAAACTCCTACTCCGACTAGATTCCTGAAGAATTGTGAGGAGGTGGGGCTCTTCAATGAGTTAGCTAGCTCCTTTGAACATGAATTCAAGAAAGCTGCAGATGAGGAGGAAAAAAAGGCAAGAGGCGGGACTTTGCTGACAAACTGGCAGTGTTCAGTTGGAGGCTGTTTTCACTGTGCCCTGGGATAATTTGCTTAGCCGGTCAAAGCACAAAATTATGGGCTTCATCCTTTAGAACCAGATAATACCCACTAATCCAAGTCAGCCTTCCACATCTTCAGGGGGTCCAGATGATGGATCAGCACAAGTCTATCTTTACTGAAGATGAGGCTTCTTGCCGTTTCAGTAGAGCGTTAGTTCAGTAATCTCTTTTTTAAAAAAATTATTTCTCTTCCGAATATGTTAAGGATGTTAAAAGATTATAAATTACTCAGATTCTGTGAGATAACATTTTTTGGGGTCAAATCTCTCACTCTTTTCTGAGCTAATCAGATTTCTCACCTAGACTGTTTTCATTGAGTCAGCCAATCAACAAACATTTATTGAATTTTGACACTTCTTTGTTTCAGTATATGTAGCACTTACACTCAGGTAGCTTTCTCATAATATTCAAGACATTAAATTCAAGAAGGGTGTTCTTAATGCCTTCCAAAGGAAATCAACCAGGATGGTGAAAGAACCAGAAATTATGTCACTTTGGGAACATATAAAGAAACTGAGGAAGCTTTGCTTGGAAAAGAGAAGTTTTAAGATGAAAAAAATTGTAGTCTTCAAATATGTGAGGAGCTTTCATGTAAAAGAGGGGTTACACTTACTCTGTGTGGCCCAAACGTAGAAATAGGACCAGCAGGTGGAAGCTATCGTGAAGTGTGTGCAATTATAGGCCACTTAGTATAGCTATTGTAGAGAGGATTAGAGTGTTGGAGTCCTTTATTCTGAGTTCTTTCCTTCTAAGAAGAAGAGAGCAGTTAAATCAAGAGAGTTGTGCATGATTTTTTTTTATCCAGCTTAAATTGTAATTGTAAGAATGCAAGATAAAGTGTCCTTATCACTGGAGGTTTTTCCAAGTTCCGTAGCTTCCTCTGAGCTGCTTTACCTGCTGTCTTCCTCAAACTGAAAGAAAGCAGGGAAATCCAATGGCATATATTTGTAGTTCTACTTTCACATGGCTGGACTAGCCACAGTCTTCTTGTCATTATTTTTCTTTAGAGACTCCAGTCTCTTAGCTCTCAGTGGCTTCAACCTATGTGGTATAATTTTATTTTACAGCTTTCCTGCCTCATCCCCACCCCCACCCCCACCATCATTTCTCCTTCTCCCACATCAGTCAAATCGTTTCCACCAGGATGTGAGCGATTTAAAATTGAACTCATTATAGGCAAATTCAAGAAAATTAACCTCCTTTAAAAGTGTGAAGTCTTTTCTACGGCCATTTTAACTCAGTTGACGCCTCTGGGAGGCCATTCATAGTTGGTCAGGCTTTACTCGTTGGGCATCTTGGTATTTCTTCCTGCCTGTACAGGGGTGGTCTTTACCTCCCCTTGATGAGAAGAACAGACTCAGTAGAAGATTGTGTCCAGGAATGTTGACTGAGTCTAAAATTTCACTGAACCACAGCTTTTCTAGGAGATGCCTCTAAGGGATTTTAAACCCGTGGTTCTGTTTACTTAGAGGCCTCTCCTTCCCACTACCCTCTGACTTCAGGGATCCCAGAATTAGCTGAATTGGGTCTGACATCTTCACAGCGTAGCAAAACGAGGGCAGAAATGAAAGCATTCTTTGCTATTGCTCACCCCCATCAGATTGGAGAGAAACAACCATTAGCACCTTCTCTAATGTGGTAGACGCCAGATTATCTTCAGTGTGCCCAACTACCAAGATTTCTAGGGATTAGGGTAGCAAGAGAAGAGTTAGAAACAAGCTCCTCTTTGACCAAGAAGCCTAAGATATGGGAAGAATAGAACAAAGGATCTACTTTGTCATGAAACCGAGCTGCAGTGCCAGCCCTCCTGTCGTGGTGCAGTGTCCGGGCCGTCATCTCAGATGGTTTATGGTTCCCTGCAAAGCCATTTACAGCCCCACAGTTCTGTGAAGTGATTCACCACTGCCAGAAAAGTACTCTCTTTCCTTTCTGGTTTTCTCCAGTCCTGCTTCTGGGACCAAGTTCTAATTTCTTTAGCTGATCAAATGACCAGCCTTTCCTTTCCTCATTACCTCAAAACCCTAGCTTCCTAACTTCTAGCCTCTAACACCAGATGTTGGGATGAAATCACCATCAAGCATGGGAAGTTCCCCAGAAAAGATCTTTCCTATCTTGTTTGCAGTACTTCAATAGCTAATTTGTCTCTGTTTGCTTTTGATACTTGGGTAGTCTAGTCCTTCTGGTTGGCAGAAAAAGTGCTCACAGTTCTCCAGTGGCCAGCAGAGCTGTTGGAAAATAGACAAGCACTAGATTCAGGGATCATTTTACTTTCCTGAAAAATGATATGATTATGATATTTGCATGGATTTAAATGATATTTTTTCCCCCTTTCGGGGTCTTTATAAACATTTGTAAATTTTTTTTTCCTTTCAGAATCTTTATAAGTATTCGTCCATGGTGAAGCAGGCATTATTTCTATTTTACAGTTAGAAAAACGGAAGTTCTGAGACGTTAAAATGATCTGGTCAGAGTTGCACGTAAAACCTCAGTTCCATATTTCTTTGACTTGCAGTTCAGCTCCTTGACCAAGGGCTGAACTTAGAAGTATATTTCCTCAGGGCGCTTGGCTGGCTCAGTCAGTAGAACATGTGACTCTTGGTCTCAGGGTCGTGAGTTCAAGCCCTACATTGGGTGTGGAGCCTACTTAAAAAAAAAAAAAAAAAAAAAAAGGAAAAGAAAGTATATTTCCTCATCTTTTAACTGGAAAGATTTTGATTCAGCCTGTAGGGAATCATGAGGTTGAACTTTGCTTATTTCTCTCTTTTAACAGGCTGCTGCTGGGCCCCTTGACATGTCTTTGCCTTCCACACCAGACATCAAAATCAAAGAAGAAGAGCCGGTGGAGGTAGACTCATCCCCACCTGATAGCCCTGCCTCTAGTCCCTGCTCCCCGCCACTCAAGGAAAAGGTAAATTCTCTACCAAGGATGATCCCAGGGATGCCTGGGTGGGTTCAGTCGATTCAGCGTCCAACTCTTGGTTTCAGCTCAGTTCATGATCTCAGAGTTGTGGGATCAACTCCTGTGTCCAGCTCTATGCTCAGTGGGGAGTCTGCTTCAGATTCTGTCTCCTTTCCCCTCTGTTCACTTGCGTGCATGTTCTCTCTCTCTAAAATAAATAAAATCTTTAAAAAAAGAAAGAATTATTCCAAGTGTTAATTGGTAGGTAGATTAAGTTTTGATTCATTAGTTGTATAAATAATGTGTGATGCAGGATTGATTATATTTAAATAATGTTCATTGTTTAGAAGATGTATATAAATTACACCTATTCTCTGACCCAGCAGTTCCACTTCTGAGTCTATATGGAAGTGAAATTAGTGTATATGTCCACTATATAAAAGTATATAAGAATGCTCACAACAGTTGTATTCATAATGGTCAAAAAACTGAAGTAGTTCGGGCGCCTGGGTAGCGCAGTCGTTAAGCGTCTGCCTTCAGCTCAGGGCGTGATCCCGGCGTTCAGGGATCGAGTCCCACATCAGGCTCTTCCGCTGGGAGCCTGCTTCTTCCTCTCTCACTCCCCCTGCTGTGTTCCCTCTCTCGCTGGCTGTCTCTCTGTCAAATAAATAAATAAAATCTTTAAAAAAAAAAAAAAGAAAGAAAGAATGAATGAATGAATAAATAAATAAATAAATAAATTGTGGTATATTTCTAAAATGGAATACTAGGGGAGCCTGGGTGGCTCAGTCAGTTAAGCATCTGACTCTTGGTTTCGGCTCATCATGATCTCAGGGTCATGAGTTCGAGCTCCACGTCGGGCTCCCTGCTGGTCATGGAAGCCTGCTTAAGTTTCTCTCTCTCCGTCGCCCTTTGCCCTTTGCCTCCCCCCAAAATAAATAAATGAAATATAATGGGATACCACATGGTATTAAGAAAGAATGAACTAATAATATACACAGTAGTGTGGGTGAATCCCACAAATGTTATATTGAACAACATTCAGACACGAAAGTACACATGTGACTCCATTTGCATCAGGTTCAAGAAGAGGCAAAACTATCTGATGACAAAAGAACTCAAAGTAAATGTTTAACTTCCGTGAGGGAAGGTATGGATTGACACCTTCTGGGGTGCTGGAAGTAGGCTTTGTCTTGATTTTACATATAGAAAGTCATTTAGTTATATCCTTTAAGATTAACGTACTTTATGTATGTTGTACTTCAATTATTTTGGGGTTTTTTTGGGGGGGTTGTTTTTTGTTCTTTGTTTTTTAAGAGAGGGAGAGAGAGGAGTGGGGAGGGGCAGAGGGCGAGAAGAATCCCAAGCAGGCTCCATGCCCAGCATGGAGCCTGACATGGGGCTCGATCTCACAACCGTGAGATCATGACCTGAGCTGAAACCAAGAGTCGGCCACCACCACACAGGCGCCCCTGTACTTCAGTTATTAAGTGGGAAAGAAAAATTATGTAATTCATAAACTGGGCATTAAATGATTTTGGGAAAAAAATCTTAGAAGGAAGCCTTCTAGTGACTCAAAGAGAAAATCTAGAATTGTAGTTTTTTTTAAAAGAAATTTCTTAGGAGGTAGTATTTTTTTATAAATTTATTGAAAAAAATCACACAGAAAAGTGCATGAATCGAGACTATATAGCTCACTGAATCTTCATGAAGTTTACAGCCTGTGTAACCAACACCCAGATATTATCAGAACCTCAGAAGCCCCCTCGTGCCTCTTCCCATCCTCTCCTGCTCTACCAGGGTTATTAATTTTAATGTCCCCTGTGGGGAGAGCATCTGCACCTCATTTTACCTGCCTCCAAATCTGGTTTGATAACTTCTCCGAATTACCTCCCCCATAAGCATTACAGCGGTCCCTCCTCCCTCCCCTTTTCATTAGCAACCAGGTCCTAAAGTTTGTCTGGAGATGTGTGAGGGCCAGTGTGGCCACTACAGCTAAGGTCCCAAGCAAGTTAACAGTGGGAAGCAGTTTGTTTTATTCCAATATGACCATTATTCAAACTTCCATAGCCTTCCTTCCATAGCCTTTTAAAAGGGATCTGTCTGAGGGCACCTGGCTGGCTCAGTAAAGCATGCGACTCTTGATCCAAGGGTTGTGAGTTCAAGCCCCACACTGGACATGAGGCTACTTAAACTAAAAGGGCGGGGGTGTGTCTGTAGGAGATATTGGGTCGTCTTATCACCGGTCCTACACCCTGCTTTTTCTCATTAGACACCAGAGGACATTCAGGCATCAGATTTGGAATAAGAGTGAAAAATTACGACAGTCCTTGGAACTTACATGGCACTACAGTGCTTCTATAAGGATTTCAAGTGATTTCCCAACTCTCATCTCATTCGTACAGCAATCGTCCCCGAAAGGTAGAGAGCCAGAAAGCCTTAACTCTGCATTCCGGTTGGACGGGCAAGTGAAGGATGAGCCCATGGTCGTGATCGAGTCGGCATCATTTACATGAGTCGCTGTAGTGCTTTTTACATTTGACCAGCTATATATTTTCCTATAAGCAGCCCCTTACCGCATTTCGTGTTGTGTTCGTCTCTTCTCAGGAGGTGGCCCCAAAGCCTGTCGTGATCTCTACCCCCACACCTACCATTGTGCGCCCTGGCTCCCTGCCTCTCCATTTGGGCTATGATCCACTTCACCCGACCCTTCCCTCCCCAACTTCTGTCATCACACAGGCTCCACCATCTAACAGGCAACTGGGGTAAGTAAAGCAGAGAAACAGTGAAGCCTGAGCCTTTTTGTACTTGGTAAAAAAAACAGGGACTGTTTTTGAATACTCAAAGAAAACGAGTCAATGAGATTGTCTCTCAAAATAAAATATCCTCCCATAAGCAGAAATCTCCTTTACCTTATTAGTAAATAAGCAAGTATTTATTTGGGGATAATACTTCCTTAATTTGGAGATTTAATACTTCTTTGATCTAAAAGAAGAATCTTTAAAACTTTAGGAAGTTCATCATAGTGGTGGAAGCCACACAGGGAAGTACATTTAGTTCTTGGCCTCAATCTGTACAAGGTTTGGGGGGCATTACTGAATGATGGGCTGAAACCCATTAAGTCATCTTTTTTGAGTCTGGTGTTCCCCTCAGTCTGGGGTTCTTGGTCTTTGCTACCCCTAATTTTGTTTGTCTGTCTTCAATCCTGGCGTGGTCCATACACATTTCCTAACGAGATGACTTGAGCTCCTGTCCCCAGGTACCCATGGGTTAAGAGGTTGTTGTCAGGGGGCACCTGGGTGGCTCAGTCAGTTAAGTGTCTGCCTTCAGCTAAGGTCATGATCCCAGGGTCCTGGGATTGAGCCCCACGTCGAGCTCCCTGCTCAGCGGGGAGTCTCTTCTGCTCTCTGTCTCACTATCAAATAAATAAAATATTAAAAAAAAAAAAAGAGGTTGTTGTCAGGATTCAGTCTTAAAGCTTATTGTTCTCTGGACCCACTAGAAAAGATACAAAGTGACATCTTTTGGGAACAAGGTAGAGCAGTACGTGCAAAGGAACAAGGGAAACATACTCGTATTTGGCTCTCATATGACATAATTCAGCTTTGCAAAATGACAACTTTGGTCCAAGTCCTGGCGAAGGCAAGAGAGAGTTTATACATGCCAGTGGTAGGGATGTTTGTTTCGTTGTTCTGAAATCTTAATAGGATGAGCTTCCCACCCGTTCGAATTCAGTGGTGTTTGCTTAATTTGTGAGGTGTAAAGATCTTACCACTTCTTTCCATCTATAAAGTAAGGTAAGTAGCATTCCCTGGTTTTTCCACCTTCATGAGGGTGTCCAGATTTTATAGTGTTGCCCTGTGGCTTCCCTAACTACAGACTCCTGGGCAATCTGCTGTAATTATAGGAGGAAGATCCATAGACAAAAGGGTCTGTATGCTGAGCATTTCACTTCATGTCTCCTCAGGTCTCCCACTGGCTCCCTCCCTCTCGTCATGCATCTTGCTAATGGACAGACCATGCCTGTGCTGCCAGGGCCTCCGGTACAGATGCCTTCTGTTATATCGGTGAGCTCTGTAGTTGGGGCAGCCAGCCCTACCGACTCACTAATCCCTCCCTTCCACCTGAATGCTCATAAACACACATGAGCCCCAGGGAAGCATGGGCTCTGGTCTGTATTAGTTGAGCGTGGCAGCCTGCCTAAACTCTTCACTAACCTCTGCCAATCCAGCACTGTGGAACACTAGACAAAGACTCATCTGGACAATTGGCTCCTGGTCTAGGAATTGATCTTGCCAGCCTGCTGATTGGTTGATGTCACTTGGCACTTAGCGCCTCCCACATTGCCCACCACTTTCCTCAAGATACAGCCCCAGCCGTTCCCATAGAAATTGTCACAGCACTGAAGGATTAGATTCCCTACCCTTTGGTGCTCCATGGGGAAAGGTGTTTCCCAGGCTGTCCCTCTATGCCCTGTGGACAGGTTGCACAGAACAGGCCCTGACATGCCAATCTCTAAAGCACTTCATTTTGGAAAGCTGTTGCCCCACCACTAGTATTATGTTCCCTTCTGGTTTTTCCTCCTTCTCTTAATCCAGCTGGCCAGACCTGTGTCTATGGTGCCCAACATTCCTGGTATCCCTGGCCCACCAGTAAACAGCAGTGGTTCCATTTCTCCCTCTGGCCACCCTATGCCATCAGAAGCCAAGATGGTGAGTACATCCCAGCTTGGGGCAGTGTTGGCCCTTTTGAAATAAGTGTTATCGGCCTAGGTTTTTCACGTGAGCCAGGCAAAGAAACCTTCTGGGGCTTGCAAAGCTAAAGATACCCTGTGGTGGGGTCTGGAGAAGAAAAGACCCTGATTCATGACTCCTATCTCTTCTCTTCCACCTTTAGAGCCTGGTACCTAGACCATGGCAGTGAAAAGAGGCAGCACAGATTGTTTGGAGTGGAATGCTTGCTGTTTTCAGTTCCAGGGTGACAGATGGAGGGTGGATGAGTGGGCAGGAGAGCTGGCCAAGAGGTGAATAGCTGCGTAACCAGCACCTGGCCAGGTTCCAGGAGAGAGCTTTCATCTGGACTCTATTACTTCAACAACCCCCACCCTCCAACTGTGCCCAGGATGATAGCCAAGGAACAGAGTAGGCATGTTAGGGATCCAGGTGCACATTCTCCCTGTCATTCTCTTTTAATTCCTCTGTTAAGGGCAAATTGGCGTGGAAATTTTAGTGATCTGTAAGGTCAGTATTAAAATCTAAACCCGCTCTTCTCACCCTTGAGAGAATCTCACCCTTGACAAGCTATTTTTTATTATTGTTCCCTGCAGAGACTCAAAGCCACCCTAACCCACCAAGTCTCCTCAATCAATGGTGGATGTGGAATGGTGGTAGGTACTGCCAGCACCATGGTGACGGCCCGTCCTGAGCAGAGCCAGATCCTCATCCAGCACCCTGATGCCCCATCCCCTGCCCAGCCACAGGTCAGTTGGGCCCTTGGACGGGGGAGCCCGCAGTGTCACCATTACTTTATGTCACGTCTGTTATTAGAGGAGAGCGGGTTTCAGTCTTCTGGGCATCTTCTGTGCATTGGTTCTTGTTTACAGTTGGATGGCGGCAAAACGCACCAGTCTTTACCTGCTCTTCTATAGACAGGCTGGAGAATGCAGAGCTGGCACAGAGGAGGTCTCAGTTGTGGGGTTTTGTGTTTTCCTATATGTGAATGATGTATGTGCAGAGCCCTCTAAAATGTGACAGAACCTCACTCAAACCCCTTCGTGCACCAAAGGAGGCTCCCCTAGTCTCTTTCCCATGCGTTAAGTCTTACAAAAAATAAACCAAAACAAAGACAAAAACAGAAACCAGCAAACTTTCCTGATTAGGTTTTGTGGCAAAAATTGGGTAATAACAATATATTAGTAAAATGTGATGTCACGGTAGCAAGATGGCTCAGTAAACAGACATAATAACACAGCTTTTCCTTATCAACTTAATTCCTGTCTATCACACAGAAATGAAAGTCTTACTAAAGCTAGAGCAGTCCCATTTATATGCCCCGTTCTTTTCCCAAGGAAGCCTCGGTTTTAATAAGTTTCTTTGGAAACTGAATAGGCCTTAGATTTTGTAGTGTCTGCGCTGGACAGGTGACAACAACCTGAGATGGGTCTCTAGAATCACATCTTTGTCCAGCCCCTTTTTCTGATGTCACCACCTGCTTCGTCAGTTACCACCACATGTCCTAACATTGAATGGCCATATGCCGCCTTAAAGCTTGGCCAACAACAAAAGCCTTCACTTGAGTTTTCTTATTGGAAGCTAAGCTTACCCTCCCTCCTATAACCCCTTCTGATACCAGGCCCTGGAGATGGTGAAGCAGTGGCCACCTTGCCTGAGTTGTGCTGCTGTCCCTCTTAAGAAAATGACGTGACTTCCTTTTTAGTCACCACTGATTCCTTTCTTTCTCATTCTTCCCTCCTTTGGCTTAGTGTTCTTTCACCTCTCTCCCCTGCATGAGCTACCGAGTTCCTGTGAGAGAATAGGAACCTTTCGTTTCCTTTCCCCAGCCTCCTAAAGCGCCAGTCTTTACATGTGCTCCATTGAGCTCAGGACAAAGAGGAAATTGAAAATCTCAAGAGAATTAGTATAAACTCCCTGTAATACAGTGAGAAGCAGTGACCTAGGGCCTCTAGTTCATTAAATTGAGTTTTAAATTTCTTCATTTTTTCTTTTGGGAGAGATAATATTAGTGTGAGTAAAAAAATTATCTCTTGATTACCTGTATTAATGGAGAACATGAATTAGTAGGACCTGAATTGGAGTATAAGATTCTGTTTTTTATAAGCTCACGCTTAGTCTCATGCAACTGACGTAAGCTCCGGCACTTGGGGACTACTACTGTAGGTATTCTCCAATAGCAACAGATCCAGGAAGAATTTATTTTTGGTATTGTTTTACATCATGTAGTTTCTCTTATACAGATGGTTGACCTTTCTACATTTTAATTTTGCCCGCTATTATAAAGTTGGTCCATCTTCTCTGAACACATACCAGCTAATAGAAAGGGAAGATGACCCAGAAGTACTTCAGTGACAGAGGACATCAGCCTAAAGTTTAAAGATAAAAGGCAGTCCTATATCACCAGTGTATAAAGGGATTAAAAGTGGTTTTTTGTTGGGGCGCCTGGGTGGCTCAGTCATAAGCAGCTGCCTTCGGCTCAGGGCGTGATCCCAGGGTCCTGGGATTGAGCCCCACATCAGGCTTCTCTGCTGGGAGCCTGCTTCTTCCTTTCCCACTCCCCCTGCTTGTGTTCCCTCTCTTGCTGGCTGTCTCTCTCTCTCTGTCAAATAAGTAAATAAAATCTTTTTTAAAAAAATGTTTTTTTGTTTAAAAACAAACATAACATACAAGGTGAGGAGGGCGATTGCTGAGGATGATTAATAACTGACTATAAATAAGAATGTACTAATCCATATTTCTCCATGATAGCCAGTATCTCACTGGTAGTAAAGTCTTTTCTCCTTTTCTGAAACTTGCTATAGCATTCAGTTGTTTGTAAAAATTGCTTGTCCAAATCAGTGATTCTCCAATCTCTCTTTTTTTTTTAAGATTTTATTTATTTATTCGACAGAGACAGAGACAGCCAGCGAGAGAGGGAACACAGGCAAGGGGAGTGGGAGAGGAAGAAGCAGGCTCCCAGCGGAGGAGCCTGATGTGGGGCTCGATCCCAAAATGCCGGGATCACGCCCTGAGCCGAAGGCAGACGCTTAACCGCTGTGCCACCCAGGCGCCCCTCTCAAATATCCTTATCCCAGTCTCCCTAAAAGTTCTCCTGACACCCAGCCCCATGACGGTTTCCCCACCTACAAGATTCCCTGTTGTTAAGAAACAAAAAGTGACGCTCACTTCATCTTATCTGTCTCAGAAATAATCAGTTTCCACCTGAGCTGCGGTGCATCTAAGTCTGGGGCTGAGAAGACAGGGAGGAAATGGGGAGGCCAAGAGAACAGAAACTCGGGGGCATGGTGAGGAGTCTTGCTCTGGTTGTGGAGACTGGTACATCCCTTTACCAGATCTTTACCAGAGCTTACTGACCTACCTGACATCAGGTTTAATTTGAAAAGGGTTGACGTCCCCTTCAAGTAACTCCTCTTTCTGGGCCCCAGGTCTCCCCAGCCCAGCCCACTCCCAGCACGGGAGGGCGACGGCGACGCACAGTGGATGAAGATCCTGATGAACGGCGGCAGCGTTTTCTGGAGCGCAACCGGGCTGCAGCCTCGCGCTGCCGTCAGAAGCGGAAGCTCTGGGTGTCCTCCCTCGAGAAGAAGGCAGAGGAACTCACTTCTCAGAATATTCAGCTGAGTGTGAGTGGGTCCTGGGCGATTATCGGGATTGATGAGTCTGGAAAGTGAGATCGAATCACAGAAAAGTGAAACAGTATAAAAGAAGATGATGATTCTTTAAATTAGGACAGTTCCAGAAGATGTGCCAGGAAGAATGCAGAAAGAAACTCTGAACAGTCAAAATTGAGATGTCTTCCCCAGGGGTTGGAAAGACTCACCATCTACTCCCAGACCTGTTGCTAGAGTCTGAATCATCCGCAGACCGATTTGGATGGAGGGAATTAGATGAATTGCCACAGGGTGTCCTTTTAAGTCATCAGTCGAATCCGACTGGGGTCGTGGAACACCCGAAGGGAAGTGTATTTGCCCCAGATAATGCAGCTTAATAAAGAGAAAGCGACACAAGCACAAATAGAAAAATTATAATCCACATATTTTCTTGAATATTATTTTCCCTTCTTTTGATTACTTATTAAAAGATTTCGTTGCAAAGGTGTATATGAATATGTTTATGTATATAGCATATGTATACTTACATGCACACACAAGTGTATAGGACAAAACCAAAGTTCGTCTTCAGTATGTCTTTCCCAGTCTTATTCTTTCCTGTGGATAAGTTGGTGTGTGCCTACCAGACATACATGCATTTCTAAATACCTTTCTCATGTATACTTTTTGTGGGGTAGTCAGGGAGGGACTGTGTGTTTGTTTTAACATAACTGGGTTGATAGGATCTCCCGGAGACCTGGCCATGTGTGTAGAGGACCTACTTCATTTTTTTTAATAGCTCTATGGTAGTACGTTCTGTAGTGCGGTTATATTATAATGAGGTATGGATATTTACAGTGCTTCTAATTTTCTGCGAGAACAGCAATGCTATAGTTAACATTGTATGCACCTGAGTAGGTAGTTTTGTTAAATAGATTCCTAGAAGTAGGCTTTTTTAGCCAGGGGACCTGTGCATTATTAGTTTTGGTATGATTGTGTTTATCCTAAATAGGAATAATGTTTGTGTTATAAACCCCTACTTTTCACTGTAAGCAGCTCCCGTCCCTGAATTCACGACTGTGCTGGCCCTGAGCTGTCTGAAACCTTGTGGGGTGAGGAATCTCCCAGATTCAGGGGAGCAGATCCAGGCAGCATTCTGTCCTCACCGTGGGGACAGCCACCGGGGGCTCAAGGGTGGAGGGTGCATTTTGTTGATACTGTCTTCTTCCCTCCCTCTTCAGAACGAAGTCACGTTGCTACGCAATGAGGTGGCTCAGTTGAAACAGCTACTGTTAGCTCATAAAGACTGCCCGGTTACTGCACTACAGAAAAAGACCCAAGGCTATTTAGGTGAGTGCTCACAACCTAAGCAAGGCTGGTCAGTCAGTAGACTGCATGTACCGAGTGTCTCAGCTGTTTAGAATTTTATAATCCCATTCTGAATGTTCTGGGGGGAGTCCACTCTGATGAGTGAGCAGCCTTTCGGGAACAGCCAGTCCTAAAAAATAACTTTGTTTTCAGAACCATATAGAGTTATCCTAATTATCTATCATAGTTGGAGATAAAGGGTAGCAATATTTATGGGTGCCTACTCTGTGTTAGGCACTCTACCATCTGCCCAGTTCTCTCGTGAAATAGATATTGCCTCCATTTATACGCAAGAAGAGCACTCAGACTAGTCACGTACCTGAAGTTACGCAGTTGGTGAAGTAGCAGAGCCAAGATTCCCATCTAGGTCTTTCTTATGCCAAAGACACTATCTTGGCCTCAGGAGAATATAAACAACAGATGATACATTGGCGTTTGTTAAGCATTGTGCTATGGGGGTATATTTTATCTTTTTAATGATGGACCGATGGTGGTTTTAGTTTGTAACCTATGCGCACACATAAAATAATGCTAAGAAGAGATGGTCGTAGAGTCATGCTCGGGACAAGCACAGTCCTGAAATTAAAATTACCCTGAATAATTTGTTTATGAGCAGTGAAAGCTAATAAATCATTTTCCTTTACAAATTTAATAAATTCCTAGAAATTTTGGCTATCAAATTTTGATGATATATTGAATTATTTTTCCACTAACTGTCTTTATCATTTCCGAGATGTGTTCCCATAGAAAGAGTAACCACATCACTCATTTGAAACATCTCTATTTAAATTTTAATTTTAATATGTGTACTTCAGGATACTTTCATTCATTAAGCAGATACTGATTGAGCCTTTTCTGTGCCAGGCACTGTTTTATATGCTGAGGATATAATAGGAAACCAAATAGATTAGATTAAAATCCCTGCCCTCGAGGGGCTTATATTTTAGTAGGTGAGACAGACAATAAGCAAGATAAATAGGTACAATATATGGTCTATTAGATAAGAGTAAATGCTTGGAAGAAAAAATAAAACAGGAAAGAGGAATATGAAATGTTGCAGCAGGGTTGAAATTTTAGATGAGGTGACTTTTGAATAAAGACTTGAAGGAAGTGAGGGAGCTGGCTATGCATATATATGGGAGAAAAAATACTGCCAGTGGGAACAACAGCAATGCAAAGACCCAAAGGGGGAGTGCGCCTGGCACATTCTAGGAACATCAAGGAGGCTAGTGTGGCCGGATTAGAGAAAACCGAGGATGGAGAGTCGTTGGAGATGAGGTAGGGGGAGCTAACGGGAACATTTTTATGTAGGGCCTCATCGGTCCTCGTGAGGACCTCGGCTTTTACTCGACATGGGGGACCAATGAGAGGGTTTTTAGGAGAAAAGTGACATGACTGGTCCGACTTACATTTGAGCAGATTCCCTCTGCTAGCGAGTGCAGGCGTGCACAGGCAGTCCGTTTAGGGGTCTGTGGCGGTCCTGTGCGCAAGAAGAGGTGGGGCCTTGGACCAGGATGGTGGTAGTGAGAGTGGCGAGAAGGGGTTGAATTCAGGGTGTGTGTTGAAGTTAGAGTGACAGGGTCTGATGACAGCCCAGATGGGGTGGTATATGTGAGAGAAGAATCGAGAGCCGCACCAGCGTTTGGGCCTGCGCACCTGCAAGAGTGGAGCTGCCGTCAGTTGAGGTAGAGGGAAGTATAGAAGCAAACGGATTAGGAGGTGTATCTGCAGCTCAGATCTGGACAGGCTGAACTCAAGAAGCTCACTGGGGTTGCAGGCGGAGGTGTCAAGTGGAGCCTGGTTATATGGTCCCGCAGTTCAGAGGAAAGGCTGAAGATACATCCTGGGGAGATAGCCCGCGTAGTTAGGCTTTAGAGCCACAAAACCAGATGAAACGTTTTGTTATTGAAAGAGCACAGAAAGGGAGAGGTAGTCGCAGGACCGAGCTCTGGCGTACTCCAACATTTAAAGGTCAGAGAAAGGAGAAGAAACCCACAAATGAGGCAGAATGAGCCGCCAAGAAGGCAGGAGGAAAATAAGCTGAGTCATAAGTGTGGCATTCTGGAAACAAGGATAAGAAAATGTTTCCAGAAGTGTAGTGATCAACATTTCAGGTCCTTCTGATGGGGTAAGGAAGGCAAGGACCGGGTATGCGTCATTACGAAGTCTATATGCAGTAAGTTTTCTGCTCAATCCCTTCAAGAACTTTTGAGGGGCAGGCAATCCATTAACCTACTTACTTGTTACAGCAGAGATGTATTTGGTTCCCGCTGTGTGGTGTAGACACTGTGGTAGGTGTTTGACTCAGGCCAATGACACACTGTAGCTCTGAGAGACTCCGAGCTAGGAGGAGATAAACACGCCAGCCTGTGAATAAGGGAAGCGCAGACGGCGCAAAGAGTCCATGGAGCAGGAGCTTCGTGAGGACAGGGCTCCTGTTCTGTTCATTATATCCCGCGGCGCCAGCACGTGGAAGGTGCTCGGTAAAATGACGAGTGAATGAGTGCGTGCTCTGAAAGCACCCGCGATGCGATCGTTAATTTCATGAGCATAACAAAGAAGGTTTCACAGAGGAGGTTATATCTGAATCCTGAAAGGAGACTCAGACATTCACCAGGAGAGAATAAAAAATACAACCATCAGTTGTTGACCCTTATTTATTCCACACCTCTCTGTTTAAGCAGCCGTGGAGGCTATGTGGTGTTTCCTCAGACTTGACTGCAGAGCCGCATGGAGTTACCTTTGTATGCAGCTCAGATATTTGTGCTTATCAGTAAACTGTTATCATCACTTTAGGTGAAGTGGCGAGCCCATAATAAACGTTTTCAATCATTAATGCCTAGCTAATTGATAGTGAGGAGGATCCAGCAGGCCTCTTTTAGTTTGTTGTATTTACCGAACCTTGGCCAAGGGCTAGTCATTCATAACCTCGTCCGAGTGTAGCTTGATGTTTATCAGGCTTACCTGCAGTGCAAGTGCATGCTAAAGGAACATAAAGAATAATGGAATGATTAAATTCTTGCGGGGATTAATCAGAGAGGATAGCTAAAAAAAAAAGAGAGTAAGAGATCTATTTAAACCACCTTTCAAGACATGAATAAAAGGAAGAGCGTTCCAGTAGGGGTAATGAACTACACAAAGATGTAGAAGCCAGACGGTGTAATTAACATACTGGGGGTTACTTTACTGAGATAGATAAATTAATTTGGGCCTAGTTCTTGCGTCCCTTCTCACAACTTCCTATTTCCTAGCCCCTTTGCAGCTTAGAAGCTAAGATTCTGGGAAGTTTTGCCCCCAGAATGATGGGCTTCCTTTTCCTTTGGGCTTCTCTAGAATTATGGCGCAGGGTGATCCTGCTTGTTTCCCCATTCTCTTTTCTAACCACTTGCTCTCTGCTCTTTGTCTTCCTTCCTGGCAGAAAGCCCCAAGGAAAGCTCAGAGCCAACGGGTTCTCCGGCCCCTGTGATTCAGCACAGCTCAGCAACAGCCCCTAGCAACGGCCTCAGTGTTCGCTCTGCAGCCGAAGCTGTAGCCACCTCGGTCCTCACTCAGATGGCCAGCCAAAGGACAGAACTGAGCATGCCGATACAGTCGCATGTGATCATGACCCCACAGTCCCAGTCTGCGGGCAGATGATGCCTCCCCTGGTGGAGAGGTCCCCAGCCAGAGCTCGCCCGCCCAAGAGCCAAGAGACATGTCATCTTATCGCCTCCCATCTGCCTTGGACATGGCAATATGGGGGGGAAATTGTGTGTTGTGAGTAACGGACAGATGTGGGGCTTTTCAGCCACATGGTCATGTACATTGACACCTGTACTAGGAGCCTCCCAGCCCCAGAGCCACAAAGATCATCCCCTAAGGGGGCAGTTTCTGATGTACCCACAGCCAAAGGCCTTTCCAGATGGTCCGAACAATCACCCCTGCCCATGCATGTGTACCTGTCTCTTAACACTAACCCTCGCACTTCTAGGTTTTGGGTTGCTCCGTCCCCTCTCCTCCCACTAAGCCATGGCTGTGGCCTCCCTGCTGCTCAGCAGCACACCGCTTCCTGCCAGGTAGAGGGAGGCCAGTGTTGATGGCAGGTCATCGCTGGCCTGCCCCAGCCACCCAGGGGGCTCAGGACTTTGTCTCCCATTAGCTGCTTATTTTACCCCTTGACCCCCTTCCTGAAGTCTAGTTCAAACATTCACTAATGGTGAATGTAAAATTACCCTTGATGTATGAATTAGCAGTATTTTCCAGCTCTTCCATAAACTTTAGTCCTTCTGCCTACCTGCCACCAAAAAACCCCCCAAAACAAATCAAAACCAAAAAAAAACAAAAAGAAAGAAACAAAACCCCAAGAATTCTAATCCTTTTTCAGCTATTTCCAGAGCTATTTGGGTACCTCGTTTTGTGTCTTGAGTTTTCGCAGTCTCCTGGTGGGGCCTTTTCCACCTCCCACTAAGCCTTGGCAAGATCATCTTGTGGCCTTATTAGCTCTTGCTCATTAGTGAAAAGGGAAAGCGCCCCGGGTGTGACTGGCTGATCCCCTGCCTCTTCAGTCCAGCCTCCTGCAGTGATCATTAGGGCAGGCAGGAATAGGAGAGTTTGAGGCTCGTTCTGTCAGGTGACTGGATTGATTCTTTATGTCTTACAAGAGTTTACTGGCCAAAGCATACATAACTCCTTTTGGTCGTCTGTCCGCTCCTGTCTCTCCCTCTTTGTTCCCCTGCCCGGGTCACTGCCTCTGTCTCTCTCCGGGTGCAGCCCTCTGGATCTGTGTGTAGGGCACTCTTGCACTCCCTTGCTCTTCTCCCATCTCCCAGCGTCACTCAGCTGTCTTCTTTTCCGGGCTAGGGTCTTCTACTCACAAGTGTCCCTCACCCTGGATCTCCCTTCTCTGGTTTGCCAGGCTCCTCGGCTAGCCGCTAGGTCTTTCTGCTCCGGTAGTATTTCTTCAGGTCTCCTCTGCTTTCTGCCCCCTAGATGCAGTGTGTCCCCAGAGTCCCAGCCCCAGGACTCTGAGGCATCAGAGCCAGGGTCCTGAATGGGTTTTCTTGAGGGTAAGGAAGGATGGGAAGAGGCAGGAGAGAGGAGGTGCGGTACCGACCTCAGCAGAGGAGCCCTGCTTGGTGAAGGTCTGGCCTGCCTGGGAAATTGGTGACTGTTGCTCTCAGCCATTCTTACTGTGAGGAGTTAGGTTACAGGGGGAGAATTCATCACTCTTGCCCCTCTTTCTTCCCCATTAAGACTTCTCGTCTTCCTTTGTCTCTGAACTATGCAATTTCTACCAGGGCCATAGGAAGCAATCCAAAGCCAGAGGCCTGTGGATAGATAGGTCAGCTTTAATAGCCTGTCAGTATGATTCCCTTCCAGTTGTCCCAGAGCCACCTTCTGCCATCTGCCCAAGCCAAGAATGTCCTTTTCTCCCTCTCTCCTACCTCCATCTTAAATTTACATACAGAGTAACTGCCAGCTTCCTTTCTTAGTTTGTCTTCCAAAATTGGCTGTCATGGGGGAATGAGGAAACGTTCTAAGCTACACGATTCCCATCTTCTCAGAGTGACACACTGGTGAGCCAGTCAGAGGTCACGTTCTATTAGTCTGTTTTTAATTTCCCCTCCTGCTTTTCAGAGCCGGTGCTGAACAAGACACACCTGGTGAAGAGAAAGGAGAGAAAACATGGTTTTCTCATCCTCTACCACCCGGGACCCAAAAGGAACAGCCCCTGAGGTGACTCAGTCTAGCAAATGGCATGGCAGATGGTCAGGAAGGCAGTTACCACCTCCAGGGACTCCCATTTGCCTCTAAGAGTTCACAGCCATAACTCGTACTCAGGACTTTTCCTTTAGACGGCTGCGCCCTGGGACTTTCTTCTGCTTTAGTTGTGTTTCATTTTTTATTTTCTTGATTTCCCACCAGCAGCCTTGCCCTAAAGCTTGACTGAGTTTATGGCTCCTAAGGAGCCTTCGTAAGACCCTTGACTGTTTTTCTTCCCCCTTTAGTCAAGTGTTTTTCAAGTTAAGAATCCGTTTGTCACTGGACTCATGCCCTGCCTTACTGCTTGGCCTTGGAGGAAGTTTGAATCCTACCTGTCTGTCCCTTTGTAGGATAGCTAATTTATTTAGAGGGTCTTATTTAGTTTCTTAGTCCCCATGTCTCATTCGCTTAAGTCCTTTTTTCATTTTCATTTGTGGGAAGTCATTGGGGACCTAAATGAGGGGCATTGCCAGAACCTTTGTAGTAAAGCAGCAGGAAGGGGCAGGGCAGAAGCCCCCAGATAGCTCTTTAGTTGGTCCGTGGCCTCACTACGAAGACAGAGCCGTTGCTTATCCTGAGACTCTGTCATAGTTAAGGGGAGTGTCACCTACCTTGTTATTGCTGCCAGCCCTGTGGCCACTCTCCCTGCCCTTTGCTTTCCAGACTCATCTGGACCAGACCCAAACATCATGGAGGGTGTCACTTAGCCCTTCTTAATGACCATGGCCTTTCTAGGGGCCTGAGGGAAGGTACTTTCCGAAAGGAGCTTCGAGTGTGGACGCCGTGGGACTCTTCTGAGTGAGCACAAGACGCAGGCCTCCCACCTCACCCCCCAGACAGAGCTGGTAGATAACCGAGGCCACAGAGAAAGGTACCAGACCAGGTCTTCTGCTCTGCAGATTTTTGCCCTATTCCTTTAAAAGAAAGCGTGCTCAGAGTTGAAAAGTCTGAGAAAGCTTCCCTCACTGCTTGAGAAAACTAGAAAAATAGGCCCTCCCTTACTTACTCTTGCCCTGTTGGTTATACACCCGAAATCTGGCTTTCTTCAGCCTCCACGCCTCTCCTTGGCCCGAAGCACTAGACCATACACTCTTGGTAGTGGTAAACAAGGAGATGGCCTCGCTGCACCTCACCCACCTTGCCGCCTTCCCTGCGCCTGTTCTGTTGTTCTTGGCTCCTGTCCTGATTCGCTGCCCTCCGGCACCACCCATCCTGGCTGACAGGGTACTTAACCATAACCATGCCCTGTCTGTAGCCTGAGCCACCAAGCAGACACCAAAATACTCCTCCTGTGGTTTCTGAGGCTCCCCTGCTTCACACTGAGAGGCTCCTTTAAAGGTGCTAGTCCTGAGACCGCCCTTCCCCCGAAAGTTCCCCCTTTCTTTCATGACTTCCTTCCCTTCCCCAAATCGTTCTTTTTCATTAATAGTGTACGTTGTATACACAGGAAGGAAATGTATTCTTTTTTTTTCTTTAATTTCATAATCAGTCCGTTTAGAATCCAGTCCTCCTAGTTATATCACATATGCCTTTGTTGATATGCTCTTTCTGCTTTCTTTAGACTTTTGTTGGGCAGGGGCGGAGGGAGGAACAGGACAGGTGAGGACCCTAAGGCAGATAGAGGATCTCCCATCCTACTTCAGCCTCCCACAACCCTAATCATCCCCCTCCTAGTATAGAACTGATTTCTCTGTGTTTGCACACGTGCATGTACACACAGACATAAATCCCCATCCACCCACCCCTGAGTGGTGACCCAGCAGAAATGAGCACCGGCTGCTGGCCACCATTCCCACCCTCTGTTACCAGGTCCCTGGTCGCTCTTTGGGGTAAAACGCCACCTCAGCTTGAGACAAGGCTGGGGAGAGTAGGGTGGCTAAGGCGGCTATGTCCTCTGTAGATGCAGCTTTGCACCGTAGCTGCTGGGGTTGGTTTCGTGTTTTAGTGGGCGGCTGGCAGCACCGAGCTCTCTCGCCACCATTAGCTACTGGTGAGTGCTGTTTTAGCTGTAAGAAATGGCCATGAGTTTCACTAGTTTTACCGACTTCCCCTTGGGTGGTGGTTCTCAGGATGTGGTCCAGGACCAGTAGCACCAGCAGCACCAGCATCTGGGAGCTTGTTAGACATCACATGTGGGCCCCACCAGAGACCTAGTGAATCGAAAACTCGGGCTGGGCTCTAACAAGCACTCCACGTGATTCTAGCGCACACTAAAACGTGAGAACCATTGCTTTAGGGGCAAGCTGGGACATCCTTGAGGTGTCAGGGATATTTTAAGTACCATCCTCGCCTTAGCACTAACACATCTTCCATTTCCTCCAGTCCCTCTCTCCACCCCCATTAAAACAAAACCACGTCATTCATCTCAAAATCTAGGTTTGTCTTCCTTCTACTTCCTCCTAAACCTGTCCTGCCTTGGTCTGGACAGGAATTGTCCCATGTTCCCTTGCGGACTGGTCACTCCACATTCTTTGTTACAGGAAGACCGGCTAGAGCTCTAGTTGTTACACACACACACACACACACACACACCCCTACACGCCCCTTTCCGGCAGGGAGATGAGCCTCCAGCCCCAACAGTGGAGGCTGCCGCCTCCTGACATAGTATCTGTTGAAAGAAAGCAGTGTGTATCTACAGCTATATCTCTGTTCATCTGTGTATCTTTGACATGTAGCAGCGCCTCTCCCTCTCATCAAGGAACTCGACTCTGGGTCTGGGTCCCCCCCCAGTCCTCAGTGGTGGACTTTGACATGTGGGAGGATGTAGTGCTACAGGCTGTTTTGTTACGAAACTGTCTCGTCCCTTTCCCTGCCACCCAACTCAGCATGGTCCTGTGAGCAGGCTCTCACAGTCTCCTGGGACGGGCTGAGGCAGAGGCTTCACTCTATCCTCCCTACCCCTCCCTCTCCCATCCCCCTTCTCACCCAGCAGTTATCCCCTCAGCCATGCCTTCTCCCGCTCCCCCTCGCCCTGACATATATTGTGCCTTATTTATGCTGCAAATATAACATTAAACTATCAAGAGAACCACTGTTATGTCTAATGCTTCAGTCCTCTCATCGATAAGTCCCATTGGCCCCTCTTTCTGAGAACTCATTGGGCTTTCATGTCTGTGCTCTTCCTCTCTCCCATTTCTGAGGACAGAAAGAGCAGGGATTCTTATCCCTCCTTTCTGTGCAGGAAGACACAGCCTAAAGAAGGTAGGTGGTTTATATACATTACAGAACACGAAAAAAGGCACAGAGACCAGGGCTCAGATTTGTGCACTGCCCTGCGGACAAGGGCCCTCAGCATCATGGGAGCCTCACTGCAGAACTCGTGGCTTATGTGGATAGGGGGTGGTAGGGTGTCTGAAGGCAAGCAGCCTCTTCCCTTTCAGTGTTTTGTCCCCTCCTTCTTCCCCAAAACAAAAACAAGCCCTATTCTCAGGAAGTTTCTGGCAGGACTGGGGGAGTGCACACACACACAGAGAAAGTGAAGTTTTCTAGGATTCTGTCAGTTCTATGGGTGTGGGGAAGAGCTTGTTCAGAAGCAGGTAAGAGTCACAAGAAAAACAAGTAATGGTTAGGAACTGTGGTGAGGGTTAGGGCCATCTGTGTATCCCTAGATAATTAGCACAAGTGAGAAGCGTGAGCCAGGCTGAAGAATTTGACCAGGAGGTAGCAGGTGCCTCTGAGGATTTCCGTAGAAGAGGAATGATACGGGAGTGTTTGCGGTTGGTGTTTGGAATAATTGACACACACAGGGAGACTGGGTCTCTGGAGGAGAGTGGGAAAGGGACTGGTGATCTTCACTGTGTTGTGGTCGGGAGCACATGGGGTTCCAGAGAAGGGTAAGAAAGTTCTTCACTGAAAGCCAAATACCAAAGCCAAGATTGAGACGTTTTGGAAGAGAGGAGACTGAAGGCAGGGCAGTTTCGCAAGTTGTAGAACAGTTAACCCATTCCCACTGCCACTGTAGGCCTACCCTGTTTCACTGCACTTTGCTTTATTACACTTTGCAGATGGTGCGTGTGGGGGGGCTTGGTTCTTTGGTTTTTGTTCTTTGTTTTTACAAATCGAAGGTACAAGACTTCAGTGGAGGAAGTAACTACAGTTGTGGAAATAGCAAGAGAACTAGCTTTAGAAGCAGATCCTGAAGATGGGACTGAATGGCTGCCGTCTCAGGAGAAAACTGGAACCAACGAGTGGCTTCTTACGGATGAGCGAGGAAAGTGGTTTCCATCTTGAGATGGAATCCACTCCTAGTGAAGATGCTGTGAAGACCGGAGAAATGACAGAGGATTTAGAATACTACGGGGGCACCTGGCTGGCTCAGTCAGAAGAGCACACGACTCTTGATGTCACAGTTGTGAGTTCCAGCCCCACGTTGGGTGTAGAGATGACTTAAAATCTTGAAAAAAGAAAAAAAAAAAGATCCTTAGACTATTACAGAGACTTAGTTGATAAAGCAGCAGCAGAGTTTGAGGTTTGCCTCCAGTTTTGAAAATTCTGTAGGTAAAAAGCTGTCAAACAGTATCACACACTACAGAGAAATGGTTTGTGAAAGGAAGAGCCAATCGATGTAGCAAATGCATTGTCAACGTTAAGAAATGGCCACAGCCACCCCCTTCAGCGACCATAATCTGATCACTCATCAGCAAGCAACATCAAGGCCAGACCCTCCACCAGCAAAATGATTACGACTTGCAGGGTGTCTGGCTGGCTCAGTGCGTAGAGCATGGGACTCTTGACCTAAGGGTCAGAGTTCAAGCCCCACATTGGGTATAGAGCTTGCTTTAAAAAAAATTTTTTTTTAAGTAACAGCTCACTAAAAGCTCAGATGATAGCGGTTTTTAAGCAATATTTTAAGATTTTATTTGAGAGAGCGAGCAAGAGAGAGCACAAGGTGGGGGGGAGCGGCAGGCAGAGGGAGAGGGAGCAGACTCCCTGCTGAGCAGGGAGCCTGACATGGGGCTCAGTCCCAGGACCCTGGGATCGTGACCTGAGCTGAAGGCAGACGCTTAACCGACTGAGCTACCCAGGCGCCCCTAAGCAATATTTTTAAATTAAGGTATGCACATTGTTTTTTTCCCCCAGATACAATGCTGTTGCACACTTAATAGGCTACAGTACAGTGTGGACGACTTTTATACGCACTAGGAAACAAAAAAATCATTTGACTCTCCTTGTTGTGTTACTTGCTGTATTGTGGTGTCTGGAACTGAACCAGCGGTATCTCGGAGCTGTGCCTGTCCCTACCGAAGGAGAGCCGTCGCCTCCCTCCTGCACGTCGTTCCCTAGACCAGACCCTTGCTGAATTGAGCCTCAGCTCAAGTCCCCTTGTAACTGATGATCAGAGATACTAGGAGAGTCGGGCGGCAACCATTTAGGAGCTGCTCTGTGCTAGACGGAGCACCAGATGCTCTGTGTTCACTAAGTCACTTACCGTTCGCAACGCCCTCTCCGTAACAGGAGTAGCGGCCTCACTGAAGATGAACTGAGGTTTAGGTGAAGACATTGGCCCGAGGCACCCGGTGAAGTGCCGGAGCTGGGACGAGAACAGCTCTGTCGGAGCCACTGTGCAGTGCAGAGGCCCGCGCACTCTCACAGCGCTGCTCCTCTGCACCTCCGCCGGGTACGAACAGCGGGGGCCCCTGATGTGGTACGGGACCCATTTCCCACAGAAAAACCCTCTGCCCGTGGCTGGGTCGTCCCTTCTAAGCAGCAGTGAAATTCCAAGACGGAGGGATGAGGAGCGTGAGGTTCCGTGCTTGGGACCTGCTGGGGGACAAAGCGTGCGGAAGGGTTCACAACGTAGCTTAGCCTGAACCAGTATCTAAAACACAGGAGGAAAACCTGCTCTCATCCGCCTCTCCGAAGTGACACGTCGGTTTCTAGATGCCTTGCTTTAAAGGGAGCAGGGATCCCCTTAACGAGAAAAGACTAGCGTGGAAGAGGGGCATCTGTCTTCAGATACGCGGAAGGCTTGCACACGTGCAAGATGTGCAGCGCTCCGTGACGTAACGGGCAACCCCGTGGCGGAGGCCGCCGGAGATGGAGCCGCCGGGTGCGCGGGTAAACCCAGCGGGGCTCGCGGATGCACGCGTCGGCACCGCTAACGCTTCGGGGGCGCTAGCTCTGTGCCAGATCCCGTGTGAGCGGGTTGCCAGAAGTACCTCAAGAATGCCCGCCCTGGAACGTGGTTCCTTTTAACGTTGCCATGTTTTAGGTGAAGAAACCGCAGTTCCGAGAGCTGGCGTGCCCGAGACCGATCCGCAGGCCCCGCACCGCGGCCCCTCGCCAGCGCACGCTAGAGCGCACACGGGGCGGCGGGCGGGGGCGGCTGACAAGGGATTCTAGGGTCAGAAGGAAAACCACCGGACGACTTGACGGGGCCTCGCCCTGAAGGAGAGTGAATTTTCCTAAAAAGCAGGGTTCTTGTCGCCTGCGCTAACAGGTCAGAGCCAGGCAGAGGCTGGGGTGACTAGGAGGAGGTGGACAAAACCAGACACCAACCCCAGTATCCTGCGCCTGCCTTTCGGGGACCCCTTAGAGGCTGAGGAACCTCCGTCTACCCTCACCCTTCCGAGAGCGGAGCGAGGAAATGGCCGGAGCCGACAGTGCGGAGCTGTGGCCACAGGGTGGCAGCCGTGCTTCAGCCGCGGACGACGGCTCCTGAGCCGGGCTCCCCAGCGAACACGGGGCGTGTCTGCAAGATTGGAGGCCCTCCCCACTTTCTGTGGGCTCTGAAACCTTTGCGTCTCCTTCTATATCCCACTTTTCTATCCACAGGCAAATCTCAGAGGAGCGATTCCATTTTTCATTCCCCAGGAGGCACATAGGCAGGGGTGTGAATGGTCTGGATGACCCCGACTGCAGCCGCTGACACGAGAGGGACCAGGCTGGCTCATCCCAGCTAACTCTAACCCTGGCTCTTCCCTCCTTCCCTCTGTTCCAAGACATAGTGCCTAGACCTTGACAAGACTTTGTCTATGCTTTTATTCTCCAAGTTAGGAAAGAGGAGGTGATCAATTGGAGCTTTCCAACCTGTTGAGGAATTGGGGGTTCTTGAAGGCCCCCCAGGGCCTGGCTCTGACAAAGCATCTGCAATTAATGATGCTTCTTGAGCTCTAGAGACAGGATTTATGCATCTAATAAAGTCTATAACTCCAGGCTTAGGGGCTGGGGGCCGGAGGCTGGGAGCGGGAGGTCCCGGGGGTGCCATGGGAGGGGGCCCCAGGCGGCTCCTAATGGAGTGGTGCATTTCCATCGCCTGCTCTCGATGCCCCTCAGGCTGCTGCAGGGTGGGGGCACCAGGGCACGGCAGGTATAAGAGGCGGGAATGGCTGCAGGAAGGCAGATGGCAGCATGGATTCCAGGCGGGCCGCAGAGCTGCTGCTGCTGCTGCTGCTGCTGCTAGCGGATCTGGGCTGTGCTGGAGGACCAGGGCCTGGAGACGGAGACCAGATCTTCATGGTAAGTTACTACCCCAGCCCCATGTCACCATTTTTCTTTGTTTCTATTTTTTAAAAGATCTTATTTATTTAGAGAGAAAGAGAGTGGGAGGAGGGGCAGAGGGCAGGGAGAATCTCCAGCAGGCTCCATGCTGGGTACAGAGCCCAACCTGGGGCTCAATCCCACCACTCTAGGATCATGACCTGAACTGAAATCAAGAGTCGACCACTTAACCGACTGCGCCATCCAGGCCCCCCCCCCCCCATGTCACCTTTTTTCTATCCCAGCTTGAGACTTGTGCTCTCAGTTCAAATACTCTGGCTGCCAAGGTCTCCAGTGGGTCCTCACATGTGAGGAAGTGGCCTCTGCCTCCTACAACTTGCCTCAGAAAGTCACTCCTTTCCCCTTGTGACCTAAACGTCCAAGGCCTTTGCCCATCTTCCCTCCCCGATGCCCCTGTACCACAGGAGGAAGACAGCGGACGCCACCCACTGCAGGAGACCCAGACCCCTGGGTCACTCTTGCGCTCCCTGCTTCGGGCCATGCAGAGACCCAGCCGGACCCCAGCCTTTCTGTTTCAGCCCCAGAGGTGAGTCTAAGAGGGACAGGGGCAAAGCAGGAACCAAAGGGAGGGTGGGGGCTCAAGAAGGGAGGGGCTGAAAGGACCCACAGTTAAGATGGATCTCTCCCAAGGTTTGGCAGAACCGCCCGGGGCTCCTGGAACAGCGAACGGCTGAGTCCCCGAGTTGGGGAGGGGCTCAGCTCCCCCTTCTGGAGCCTGGCTGCCCCTCAACGCTTTGGGAAGAAGTGACATGTCATCCCTTGATATGTTTGCATGCGAGGCTCACAATGAAAAGTGCCATGCCGCCCCCCCCTCCAATAAAGCTGTCTGGCTTCTGAATCCACATGTCTGTCTGTCTGAGACTTGAAGGGGAGAGAGCCCACGGGCAAGAACCACAGCCCCTCCATCTCCGCCAAGCCGAGCTCTACAGGAACACAGGTGATGGGAGGTTCCTAGAGGTCACTGCACCCAGCCTCCTGCCACCAGAAAGGCAAACGTGGGGACATGTGGGGAACAAGGTGGGGAAGCACTACAGGGGAGGTGATCTGGTGCTAACTAGCTCAGGGGAATTAGCTCAGCACTAGTCAGGGGAATAGAAAGAGCAGGGTTTAAGAATCCAAGAGGCAGCACGTTTATTCTGGGCTCTAAGGGAGAGCCCCTGATTTCATTCCACTCATCACCAGTGACATGAGGACAGATCTTGGGCCAGCCAAGGCCCCGTGGTCCCTGGCTCCTGGCCCGGTGTCCTTCTCAGCCTGCAGGCAGGCAGTCTGTGTCAGAGGTAGAGACGGCACCGCCAGGGGTACTGGAGCTGGACAGACGCACGGGCTGGGGAAGACGAGCAGGGGCCGAGTATGCGTGTCCGTGAGTCCAGCTGGGGCTTCACTTGCTGCCCGCCATGATCTTGAGGTACTGCAGGGCGCGGCGAGCAGCCTCCCCACGGGCCGCCTCTCGGGTCGCTGCAGAGCCATGACACACGGTAGCTGGCTGTGTGGACAGCTCCACCAGGCACTGGCAGAGCCCACTCAGGCTCAGTTCCTCTGGAGACCAAAAGAGAGGACAGAGCCAGGGTTGGGCGGGAAGGCAGCCCCGGGAGGGGTGCAGCCACAGCAGGGTGGTGCCCTCCCCAACCCCCCGCAGGCCATCTGTACTTGCTCTGGCTCCGTCCCCACCATCCCCCGGCCTCCCAACTAGCCATACCAATATCCAGGTAGCTGACATGGAAGGCCTGTTCCTCCGAGAGCTCACTCAGGACGCTGCAGCAGGCAGGGCCCAGAGCACCCAAGGTGCCCGAAGAGCAGCTGCGGAGAGACAGGATCTTCTCTCCCGCTGAGTTTCGCAGAGAATCCCAGGTGCAGCCTGGGCCCCGGTTCCGAAGTCCGTCCAGGCGGGAGCCCACCCCCTGACAGGACAGGGACAGTGACAAAGATGCAGCCACGAGCCGAGACCCCAGCATTTAACAGGCCCTCGATGCCAAGGAGAGGAAAGCCCACAGAATGAATGCTTCGTCCGGCTGGCCTTCCCCTAGTTGGCCCCCTCTAACTACCAGAGTCCGGACCAGGTGTCCAGGCGGCCTTCCTCACTCCAGGAACGGCAGGCTCCATGCTCCTGCCCCGGGCCAGCTCCCCACAGCACTCACCGGCGGGCCTACGGCTGTGGCTGAGAGGGGACCCGAGGACCTCTGGGTCTGGTAGGAAAACGGGCAGGAGCCGGCCTGGGATCTGGAGAGGCTCACTCCCGAGTGACAGGCCCAAGTACCCAGTGCCCTGCCTGGCATGGAGGGTGGCCCACAGGGCTTGGCCCACACAAGCCACTCACAATGGAGAAGTGGTCGTCATCGGGCTCTGCCTCGTTCCCATCCCGGGCATCCAGAGGCACCGTGTGCACTCGAAGCAGCATTTTGGCCGCCGCATTACGCTTTGCCAGCTTTTTGGAAGTGCCACTGCCTGCGTGTGGGGAGAGGGTTGTTGGGTTATGATTCCCAACTGGCCCAGTGCTTTCCACCCAGCTCACACTTGGATTGAGGGTCTCCCATGGGATGTCCACTGGAAAGAGGAACTCAGGACCTGCCATGCACCTAAGAATCTGGTCAGCCGGGGGAGGGCGGGGGGGGGCAGTGCAAAGAAGAAGCTAGGAGGACGGAGCCAACCAGGGCTCTCAGCCAGGAGAGCGGGGCTGTAGCAGAGAGAGGCTAGGAGCTGCCTGTGGCCAGGGCTGGAGTAGCTGAAAGAACTCCCCTCTGCCCAGTTACCAATCTCAACGAAACGCTCCACTCGGCAGGTCATGGTAAACTCTTTGCGGTGGGCTGGCCCAGACTCTTGGGTCACCGTGTACTCAGGTAACCGCCAGCCTTTCTGCACCACCAGCTCCTTGGGAGGGAGAAACAAGGGTGCACAAGGCAGAGTGAGAAAAGACTCCTCACATCCTCTCCCTCCTGCCCTGGGAGCCTCAGATTCCAGGTTAGAGGAGGAATGAAGAGGGGTGGGAAAAGCCCTCAGAACAGGGTAAGAGCCCCACATAACCGTCCCTCACAGCCCCAGGTTCAAGGGAAAGCAGGCATGCACAGGAAATGAGGACGGGGGCACACCTGCAGAGCGCCAACAGGATTGCACTCAGACTGCTGAGGGGAAACAGGGGGCTGCGCCTCCATGGGGGGGCTCCTGAAGGAACAAGGGTCCAGGGCCAAAGCTGATGGGGCTGTCCCTCTTGTGGCTGCCCATGAGTCCTAAGCCCTGCTCTGGTGTCCCCACTACCAGCTCCCTAGTCCCCGCCAGGCAGTGAGCTGTCTGTCCGAACATCCAGCCTGCTTCCTCCCTTTCCCACCCAAGTGACGTCTCTTCCAGGGCCCAGGCCCATTTAGATTTTCTGGAACACCGGATCATCACCTTGCCAGGACAGTGGGAGAGGGGCTGTATATCCAGTCCCTGGAAGCACCTGATGGGAGGCACACACAGGACCATCATGTGACCAACTCAGAAGAAAACGGGGCCTGTAAGACCCTCAAACATGGTCGACCAACATCCCTGCGGCTACTTAAAAATCACAAATTACTTCCTGTCCCAAGAGCTTACCAACTGGTGCAAATCCTTCACATCCTGGTCCCCAACTATTCCATCCTCTGTTTACTCTCAGACTTCCTCCTGCCTGACCAGCCTGGGTCCAAGGGCTGGGGGGCCAGGAGCCAGGACCCCTTCCTCCCCCCTTCAGGCAGGCAGGAAATACAAGATACCTGGTTGGAAGAGCAGATGGAACAGGAGTAGCGGCCGCTGCAGCAGTAAAAACTGGAATGTCCTCAGGCAGTGACGAGTCTAGGGGAGAAAAAGAACTTCCCGAGGGGAAGGGGGCCTTTGATTCACACCCACGTTGGCAGCTGGGGGAGTAGAGGGTGGGGACCCAGGTCCTCCTAACCTGTCCGTTCCCTAAGAAAACTCCTTCCCACTGGAGTCAAAGACTCAGGGAAGCTTAACCACCAGCTTTTCCTCTTCGGAGCCTTTGCTGCCAAGCACCGGATCAAGGAGACTGAGAAAAGGGGACGGAGGGTCTCTTCCTACCCAAGAAACATGGAGGCAACAAACTCCAAAGTAAGTGTGGAAGAGGGAAGGACAACCTGCTAGAGAGAGGAGGCATGTTGGGGTACAACCCCTCTAGCCTCAGCCTCCACCCCTTTCCCTCCCTACCCTGGGCCCAAACCACAGCCGCAGCCCCTTGACATTCCCCCCAAAGGATTCTTCACAGCACCAGGAGCCCCGGCAGCACCGTGCTCTGTCCAGAGGAAACTCTCTCAGGAAGGGGCCAGGTCAAGGTGGCTAAATGTCACCAGGCCAGGCCTACTGGGCAGATGGGGTGGTGCAGGGGCCTGGGTTCCTGGCAGGGCCTCTAGGAAGCCTCGGCTGTTCCTCCCTCACCTGCTGTCCTCCAAGGCCGGCTCCAGCATGCTCCCCCCTTTGAGGTGTTTGAGGGCCACCTCAGCTGCCTTGTGCTTGGCTGCCTTCTTGCTGGGGCCCTGACCTGAGAGAGGGGCGTGGGCAATACTGGAGGTCACTGGGAGGACAAAAGAAAAACCAGCATCCCACAGCTTCTCTCCTCATAGCTGGAGGGAGTCAACCAAGCCCATCTCACCGACTGCCCCTGCCCAAGACTGGAAGTGTTAACACTAATTACTGGAACGGAGGGCTTTTATCTTCCCCAAAGCTCCCCAAATCAAGCCATGCCAGGCAGAACTGCCTCTGCACTCAGACATCTTGGGTGGAGATACTTTCTCTGCCTTAACTTTCCTCTGGGAAGCACTTTCTTTTCTCTCACTAAATAGAGATGGCTGGAAAGGTAGAAAGAGGGTAGGCTCTAGATTCGAGGCCTGGCTCTGCCTCTCACCGGGCCCGTGACCTTACATCACCTACTGAATCTGTCTGGGTCTCAGTTCCCTCATATTCAACATGAAGATACTACCATCTACATCACTGGATTAGACTGTGGTTTCAGATTAACTAGGAATTTGGTCAAGCACCTGGAACAGAGCCCAGTGCAGCGGGCACTGACTCCCCCAAATACTTCATTGAAAATTCGGTTTATCTCCTCTCTCTCCTCTAGGATGACGACAATCTGCCAGCTCACTGTGGCATTCCTGCTTGCTCCTCTAACTCTCCAAGTCCTACCCACCTCCTCAAAGACCCATTTTCCCAAACCAGCCAGTGGCTTTTCCCCTGAAATCTCTCCTTCCCTCACAGGCCTTGGACAAAAGGACTGGGAAGAGACTCCAAGAAACAAAGCCAACAGGGCCCTGTGAATGCACACCCCAGCCAGGCTGCCCAAGCCTTCCTCACCAGTGCAGCTGGTGTCGCCAACGGTGACCCGGAAGGTGAAATTAGGCTGGTGGGCTTGGCCCTCGGCTTTGAGAAGGTCGTACACGGGCGTCTTCCCTATTCTGGTCCCATACTCCTGCAGAAGGCTGATCGGGGTCTTGCCCGGGTTGGCTGCCAGCATTTGCTCTATACTGGGGGAGGCGGGGGGGGGGGCACAGACCCTTATCACACCTCCAACTCTGCACCCACCTGGCCGAGCACTGTCATATCAGACCCAGGCACACCATGGGGGCATAGGGTCCAGGGGACCTCGGACAGTACAGCAGACATTGGCTGGATTCAATGTGGAGTAGAGATGCAGGCTGGGAAAGCAGGGTCCACTGACCCCAGAGCAAGCGGGGAACGCACTGTTCCTGTCTCAGTTAAGGAGGAGGGTCCTGTACCCCAGTGCAGTTAGGAAGTGCATGTCCCCTGACACAGTGCAGGCCAGGGACCCGGTACCCACCAAATGCACTGAATGTCGAGAGCATAAAGCCCAGTGCCCCAAGTGCAGTCTGGGAACCGGGCCAAACCCAAACTATTTAGAGCAGGAGGCAGTGGCCACTGCCGGGATGCATGCCGGGAACCACGGCCCACTACCCCAGTGCTTGCCGGGAACAACCCTCAGGCCAGGTGCATGCTGGGGCCGCGCCGCTACCTCCTCCGCACCGCGCCACGCTTTTCGCCCGGCAGGGATCGGTACGAAGCGGCTCACCTGGGCAGCCCGCAGCCCGTGGTAGTGCCGGAGCCCTGCTCCTCTTCACTCATTCCCACCTCCGTCCCCGCGGGCGCCACCGTGACTGCAGCCTCTACGCGCCCCAATACACCGCCGACGAGCTAGGGCCGGGGCCAAGCCCCGAGTCGCGGCCGGTCGGGCCCGCCGCGGGGCATGCTGGGACATGGAGTCCCCCGCCCACCCGACTCCATGAGTCTCCTTCGGGAGGGGAGCTATCCGCCCCACAACCCTCCGCGTGGTTTGCCTTGGCATGCAGCACCGCCTTCTGGGAGGAGCGGAGCCCTCCACCGTCGCCTGCCGAACTGAGGGCGGTTTTGTGTGTGTGTGGAGGGGGGTTTGTTTGTGTGTTTTTTTTTTAATAGAGTCCCGCCTCCTTTTTTTCGCGTCTCCGCTCCCCGGAGCGGGCATGCGTAGTAGCGGAGTGGAAGCGGCTGGGGGCGGGGCGGTAAGGGCTAACTCGAGCACCAGGTCCTTTGACTCCGGGGAAACTACAGAACCCAGGAGCTCGCGCGCCATCTTTGTCGCAGGTGGAGGGGCAGGGTCAGGCATGCGCGAAAAGTTTCGCGGTATAATTGGTTACTTCCGATTACGCTTGCTTGCTCTAGGCAGATAGCGATTGGTTACTTTGCCTAGAAGGGCAGGGACAAGGAAAGAGTCAGCCCCCCTTTGGCTCCACCTCTTGATTGAGGAAAGGTTGTGATTGGTCCAGGGCCGAGGCGGCGGTCGGATCCTGGCTCTTTGCAGGATGGGAGGGTGGGTCTTACCTGGACGCGGGAGGAGACTGTTCGTTGCCCCTCAAGCGCTGGGGCAAGCCAATTCTGTCTCAGGCAGTTCCCGGTTAGCCCTCGGCCGAAAGTCCTTGCCCTTGGGCCTTCGTCTCACAGCACCTGCTTCCTTTTCCTAGGTTGCCCTTCACCTCCCTTCCCCTTAATTCTGGCCCGCAGCCTGTCTGGTCCAGTTGTTTTCTAAAGCCTTTTTAGAATATCCCTAGTGAACCCTTCCGTAGCTGGCCAGGAGGCCCCCCCTCTGGAGCCTGAGAATCAGGCTATAGTGGGACGACAGGATTAGAAGGACTAACGCAAGTCCTGGTCTCATTCCCCCTGCTGTGGGTCTTGGGTCTCTCAGCTGAAGAGACAGCAAGAGAGGATTCTGGCCTCTTAAAACTAATCCACTAATCTGGGTGCGGAGCGGAACACGTTATGTTTGGGTCCCAGAGCTCCAGTCCCTCCTCCCCAAAGTCCCACGACCACTGGGTTAAAAGATGTAGGAAAAACCTGTGACCTTGGAGAGAGATCACGAAAATGTCTGGTTCTAATGAATGTCCTGAGAATGGGTCAGGTAGTGGAGGTCCAGGGGAATCTTGGAATGTTAAGGAGGAACACGAGAGGGACGGGGCATTGAGCCGAGTGGACTCCAATGGGTAGACCTGGAGTGGTGACAATTAGGGGAAGGAAAGCTGGCAAGATCGGCACGACAGGGGAGCAATGCTCGAGCGCTAGGCGCGGGGGGGGGGGGGTGTCCCATGTTGAGGGGCTTCTGTCTCAGGGTATAGGAGGGAGTTTATAAGACTGGTCAGAGGGAGCCCCTGTGTATCAGCGTAAGGCCTGAGGTGCGACTGCCACAGGACACCGCCTGCAGGGAGGTGAGGGGCCCAGAAGGGCCAGGGACGAGCCTGGAGCGCGCCGGATGGCAGCCGCAGGCTCCTTTAAGAGGCCGGCGGCTCCAGCGCAGCATCCCCCGCTCAGGGCGTGTCCGTCCCGGGGGGCCAGGGGCGGGGGCCTTGGAAGGAGCGGGAGTTCAAGCCGAGTGGGGACGGGGCTAGGGGTCGGGGGGTGGGGGGAGAAAGCTGGGGCTGACAGCCGTGCACCCGGACACCGCACGAGCCTCGCCTGTGACAGCGCCCCGGGTCCGGTCGAGGGCAGCGGGGGGAGGAGAGAAGGAGGAGGAGAAGGAGGAGGAGGCGGGAGCAGCATCCGGAGCCGAGCTGCAGCAGCGCCGCCTTTTGTGCTGCGGCCGCGGAGCCCCTGAGGTGAGAGCCTGGCCGAGTTGGGGGGGTGGGGGGCAGGGATGGGTCCGGGTCCAGGGATCCGGGTGCGGAGGGAGGGTCGGGATGCAGATGTGGGGGGGTGGGGTAGGGTGGCGCGGGGATGCTGAAGCTGTGGGGCGGAGGAAACTGGGGACCTGGACCCGACGCCTGTGGGTATGGGAAGGAGGGGAACGAACGGAGCGGAGGGACGCCGCGGCCCAGCTTGGAGACGAAGGGCCTCCAGAGCTGGAAAGGACCGTATGGGGTGGGGGTGGGGGGATGATTGGGGGACAGACTTAAAGGACAGCGGGCAAGAGAACATCCTCCTCTCCTCCCACTCATCCTCCAGATGGGGGAGAGGGAAGGAGGAGGAAGAGTTTGGGCCTCTTCAGGGAAGGGAAGGGAAGGAAGGATGGGGCCTGATGTGCCCACTGTCCTCCTCACCACCACCCCCACTCCCACACTCAGCCCGCTGCACCTGAGGATTATAGGGTGAGAGCACCTGTTCCTGGATGCCCAGGTGATGGCCCTCCTCTCCTTCCTCTGATGCCCCTAATCCCCTCCAGCTGTGGTATTCACCTTCTCCATCCAGCTGTTGCTTCCTCCCCTCCCCCATTCATTTGTGGTGTTCTCCCTCTTTCTTTCCATCTCCTCTGGCTCCCCTAACCCAATTCCCCAGCCCAGGCCTTTCAGGAACCTCCTCCCTTTCCCCCACACATTTCTCAAACTCCTTGGCTGAAAAATAAGCAAGAATCTCTTCCACACAGTTGTGACTCCCAATAACTGTGGCCTTGGCTGAGAGGAGGGAAGAGAAGGGGTCAGAGGCTCTATAGACAGTGGAAGGAATCGGTGGGGTGTTCCTTAGCATAGAAAGAGGAGTCCCACCTTTGGGGATTTTTAACTCCACAGCTGCTCCCTCTTGGGAGAAGAGCGGGTGGGTGGCACTCAACCAAGGAGGAGTGTGCCTGAGGTCTCTCCCCCACGCAGAGTCCTCTCAGCCACAGCCAGTGCCTCCCTCCAAATGACAGTTCCCTTCCAACTCGCAGGATGGACTCTGTGGCTGTGGGAGCTCTGATTGTCAGCCAGAGGGTAATACCAAGGGAAGGCAAGCACAAGGGGTTCTGGAAGGAAAGGGCTCAAGTGCTCCCTGGCCTTCCTGTCCAGACAGCAAAGTTTCCCAGAGCTTCATTCAGGGCCTGCTCTCTCTCATCTCACACTTCAGGGTGGCCAAAAGTGCTTGCCCTCTCTTTAGCCTGCCACTCATCCATTCTCCCAGTGGGGACTGCGGTGATGCTGCAGAGACGAAAGGTGTGCTACCCAACTCTAGCACCCATGAAAACACAACTAAATCCCCATCCCCGAATTAAACCCAGTTATGGGCAGAGGAGGCAAGAAGTTTAAGGACTGGCTTTGGATGTCCTGTGTGTCCTTACAGCTAAGAAAGGCAGGACCCGTCTCAAAACCAACTGCTGTTTCCCAGTCCTTCCCCTGGAGGTGATAATGTGGTCATCTGGCTTTGCCAAGAAGAGGACCCTGAATCCTAGTACCCACCATCCCAGACTTGCCCAGTGGCATCCCACATGCAGGCCTCCCTCTGCCCTGCCTGGCCTGTGGTTGGAGGAAGGGACTAGGAGTCCCTCCTAGGGCAGAAGGAGGATACTGTGGAGACAGGCCAGCAGGTGACATGTGGGCTTCATGAGGGGTTAGCCACAGAGACTGGTCTGTCTGTCTCATTTGCTTCCAGAAGGACCAGGGTCATCTTTGTGTTGGGGGAAGGTGATGAGGCAGGGACACTATGGCAGAGGCACCTAAGGGTCATCCAGAATAAAGAGTTCTTGGCCTTGGGTTCCTTCTTTCTTTGCTCTCCCTTTCCCCCTTGTGTTTGCCCACCTCCCTTTCCACCTGTGCCCTCTCTACTGCAGAAAATGAGGAATATGAAGGGAATCATATTTATAGAAGAAACCCCGTTCCTGCTTGTTAGGCACTTTTGGCATGGCTCGTGTTTCTAGGGAGCCTCCTGTGTGCCCTGGGCCAGGAACTTTACTGGGATTATCTCACTAGTGTGACAACAAGACTAAGAGTTGAGGAGTGTTCTCATCATCTCTATCTTAGGGATGAGGAAACCGAAACTTAAAGAAATAATTTGTTCAAAGTCAGAAAAGCAGTTTGGGGGAAGAGCTTAGGTCTTGAACCCAGGCCTGTCTGACCTAGAACCACCATGTTCTAGACTGTACAACGACCGTGAGACAGGGGTACCTCGGTTCCTGCTCAAAGAGAAGAAGCAGATTTGTTCAGAAGTCTCTTACTCCAGGTTGCCTGCCTGGTCAGGAGCAGAGACAGAACCTCAACCAAGCCTCTCTGATTCCCAGGCCACCCACTCACCCACTGTCCCAAGCTAGGTGACAGGAACGGATGGCCACTCTGGTTTTTATTTCCTCATTTTCAATTCAAAATCGATTTTTTATTATTTTAAAAGCAATTCAACGTTATTACTGAAATATTCGAAAATATAGATAAGCCACAAGAAGAAAATAAGAACACCCACAATTCCACCTACCTAGAAACTGCTACACTTTGGTATCTGTCCGTCCAGATCCTTTTACATTTTTATTTCTTTATTATTTTTTGTCTTCCAGACCTTTTTAAATGCACACCCACCTCAGGACCTGTTTGCTTACATGTGCTGAGCTCCTTCCAGGTCCAGCTGAGGCCTGAGTAGGAGGATCCTGTGGCCCTTCATACCTTGCTCCTACCCCTCCTTTCTCTTCCCTTGCATTCTGACCTTAAAGGGTGGGGGGGGGGGGGGATGACCCTGGGCCATGTTGGCCAGGGGGTGAGTATGTGGTGCAGGCCTTCTCCCTTAGTGCAGAGGAGGTGGGATGGTAGGATTTGCAGAGGAAGGACCGAGGGTCTGGTAGCAAAGAGAGCAATGACTGGGGACTCTAGCACCCCACTGCCACTGTGACCTGGTTTCCCTGGAACCTGAAATTGAGAAATGTCCTGCAGAAGTAGAAGGTCAGAGACTAAGTCTCCCTTTTTCTGGTCAGACAGAAGAGATGGCCTCTCCAGAGCCCACAGAGACAGACCTGGTGTCCAGCCAACCAGGGGGACATAACCAGGAGCCAGGCACTGTGCTCACGACATTTCCCACATCATCTTAACCGTCCCCACCCCAGAAGGTAGGGTTGGGAGCCTTCGAGGGGTAACATTCTTTAACTCGTGGCAAAACTGAGGTTCTGGCTCTGATCTCTCCAAATCCAAAGTTGGCTCTTTTTTCCTAAATAGCACTGCCCCCTCCCCCTGCCCAGTCACTGCCCAGCTGACTGGAAATGAGGTGGTGGCAGCTGGGGGTGGGGGGGTGTCTCAGGGCTTGACCTGTAGGAGGTGGGGGGGCCTGGATTTAGGGGTGATCTCCACTTTACCCCAAGTTCTCAGGGGAAGACATTTCCCCCCAATGAAGGCACTGCGAAAGCTGTGAAGAACCCTGTGTTCAAAAAGAGAAACAGCTGCAGCCAGTGGCCAGGAGGCAAGGTCAGGAGGGTTCACGGTCCTTTATCCTGTCCGGTCTCAAAGCCTGTAGAGGTGGAACCAGCATCCTCCCAGAATCTTGGGTTTCCGTTCCCTATGAACACCTTCCTTCCCACCCTCAAGAGAGAAGGGGCATCTTCCTCTTTTTGCTGAGTGCAAACTGAAGTCTAGGACAGTGGTGAGTGCTCAGTGTGAGAGCCTGCAATCTAGACAGATGGCTCGGCCTCTCAACTGAGCCCCCAAGACTGCCAGGCATGCAACTTGGCCTTGAGATTCTGCTGTTAGAGCAGGACAGTGGGAGAAAGGATTCGAAGGGTTCCTTTGCCACAAGCTTCCAGCACCTCAGGCAGGAGAACCCAGGAGGAGGAACAAACAGGGGGACCTCCTTGCCCCCATTCCACCACAGGCTCCTGAGGGGGCACTCTGGTAATCACCAGCAGGGAATTAGGTAACTGAAACCGAATTAGGACCTCCTGGGATGTCCAGAGAGCCTCTTCCCTGGGCAGATGTATAGTTTAGGGACCACTCTGTCCCCTCACCCAATCTGGAATTCTGCACAGTAAGCACTTGGTAAATATGGCTGACAGAATGAGGGAGATATCCACCCCCTCCTGTCACATCTCTGCCCTTCCTCCATGCTCTGCATAATTGATGGCCAGGGAGACAGTTCCCCTCCCCCAGGGTGACTGAATGTCTAGGCCAGGGGCTCCTAGCATGATACGCCCCCAAAGCCCCCAAGTCCCAGCTGGGGGGCAGTGGGACACAGCTGGCAGGTCAGAGATAAAGGAAACTGAGAGGAGCTGTGTGTTGCGAGAGGAATCTCCAGTTGACTGTAGCTCCCTGGGGCCTGGCTTCCTTCTCCCCCCCACCCCCCCACTCCCTCAGGTCAATCTGGAGGAGCTGTATTAGCCTAAGAACAGGGTGGGGGTGGCCTGAGGAGCCTGGCTAGATTCCTTCCCTTTCCCTGGATCACACCTCTTCTTCAGGTACTCCCACTGCCCCAAAAGACAAACAGGTGAAATGGCTTCTCTCCCAGTCTCCCTAGTTGCTAGCCCTGGATACCAGAGGGGCCTCTGGGGAAGCCTGGTGAACTGGAGGGAGGCTTGGCGGCAAGTGCCTGAGCATGTCACCCTCTCTATGCCTAAAACTCCCAGTTGCCAAACACCGTGTGAGGACTGAGAACTTCCTTTAAAAATCCAGGTGTTGTGCCTAGTCAAGGCTCAGCTTCTAAATAGGAAAGAATTAGGAAGGTCACAGATGGTCTCCGTGTTTTCCAGTTCTTTCTCGGCTACTTTTTCTCAGTGTCCTCTCTGCTTTTCAAATTCAGGTGTGCAATCCATCCTTTTCCGATCTGAGTCTCCCTGCGCCTCACTGTTTCGGTCTCTGAATCTCGCGGCTCTTCTCCCCCGCCCCACCCCCACACCCCACCCCCGTCTCTGGGTGTGCCTGTAGCCCTTTCTGTGTCCGGCTCCCTATCTCCCCATCTCCTGGCACTGCTCCCCCAGTGCCAACCCAAGTCCCCTCTCTCCAGCACCAATCGCTCTTCCTCTGTTCGGTGCCCGGGCCGAAGATTTGTCTGCATGAGGGGTCCAGGGAGGTATGCCAAGGGCAGCACACAGGCGGCAGGCTGAGGGGGCCGGGGGGTGGGCGGGAGGTCCATGCCGGCCATCCCCGCAGCCATCCCGGCCACCAGCACATGGGCCAGCCCGGGTTAGGGGCGGGGCCCAGGAGCAGCCCCGCCCCCGCCGTCGCCGCTCACGTGATGCTGGGCTAATCTTGTCCTGGTGACTTCACACGCCGCCTCGGGCCCAGTCGTCATGGTTACGCCGCAGCGCCCAGCGCTTCCCCCAACCCGCTGAGTCCCCTCCCCTTCCCCACCCGGACCCCCTCCTTCCGCCGCCGGGCCCCCGCCCCGTTCCAGCCACGCGCCCCGCGCCACGTGACGGCCGGGAAGGAGGTCGGGAAGGGGGAGGGGGCGCTGGGGCCGTAACCCCTTCCTCCCCGCCTCGAAGGGCCGGTGCTGGGGCTTCCCGCGGGACCCGGGAACGGCCCGATCCAGCCTGCGCGCTCCTTGCTAGCCAGCCCTGCGGGAGCGCCCGGGAGCCCCAGCTTGGGGGCGCAGGCGAAAGCCCTGGGATCCTGCAAAGTGCATTCTCGGCCTGTGTTTGTCTTTGGCATTACGGTGTACGTCTAATCCTTCCACGGCGCCGTTATCTCGTTATCTCTTAGGATGCATTGAGGATTCAGAGGCTGGATCTGACTAAAGCTTTCTGAGCCTTAGTTTCCTCAAGAATATAAAGGGTCCGACGGTAACAGCGCCTTCCCTGGGTGGTGGTGAAGAGCCAGGGAGCTACCGCGTCCTTAGTGTAGGGCGGCCTTTAAGACGACCGTCCTGCCTGCGCTCCCCGTGCAGTGCGAAGCCTGGGGTCCCGTGCGAGAGCGTCGGGGGTCTCAAGGAGTCCGGGCTGTCAGGGGAGCCAGAGGCCAGAGCACACAGTGCCTCCGGGATAATGGGAGCCACGATGGAGGAGGTACAGGGGGCTGTGCCAGCCCAGAAGGGACCTCAGCTCTGAGCCGGGCGGGGGGACAAGGAGGAAGACTTCCAGGCTGAAGTGAGATTTGGAGAGATGGGGCATGAGAAGCGCCTTCTGGGCAGAGAACGCCGGGAGGCGGCGCTTGAGTCTTCTCCTCGGAGAGGGCCCGCTGGGCAGGTTATCCAGCACCTCTGTCACTTGGGGTGAATTTCGTTTTGAGGATTAAATGAGCTAATGCGCCTATCAGCAGAGGCTAACATACATAGTAAGCCTTGCCTAAGAGTTAGCCATTCCCATTAGGTGCCCTGGCACAAATGCCTCAAGTAGCCTGGGGGCAGTTCTGTATGGCCCGGGTACCAACAGCAGTGGGAGACCGGCTGGGGAGGGACCAGAGCATGGAGATAAGGCTGCCGGACCAAGGGCAGTAGGGGGTTATTAAAGGGTTTGAAGGGGCGCCTGGGTGGCACAGCGGTTGAGCGTCTGCCTTTGGCTCAGGGCGTGATCCCGGTGTCATGGAATCGAGCCCCACATCGGGCTCCTCCGCCGTGAGCCTGCTTCTTCCTCTCCCACTCCCCCTGCTTGTGTTCCCTCTCTCACTGGCTGTCTCTCTCTCTGTCGAATAAATAAATAAAATCTTAAAAAAAAAGGGGGGGGTTTGAAGCAGAAGAGGGGGTGCTGGCCAGTCTGTGTTTTAGGAAGATCCTTCTAAAGGATGGTGGAAAATGGAGTGGGGGCTGTGTGAGTATTGGGTGACTAAGAGGCAGTCCTGGGTTAGCTGACACAGCTAAAGAGGCCTGAGTTAAGACAGTAAGGTGGGACTAGAGAGAATAGACTGGCCTTGGGTCAGAGCTTTTCAAATGGGCCAAATTCAAGGAGGAATCACCTGAGGTGCTTGTTAAATATGCAGGTTTCAGGCCCACCCCACAACCACTGCAAAATCCGTGAGAAGCCTGGAAATGGCTACAAGAGCTGATACCATCAGAAGTGCCAAACCTCCGTGTTGGTCTTTGTCATTATCCAGTGACATTCCTGTTGTGGATTCCTGTTACTCCTCTCCTACTGTGATTCAGAGGCTCTGAGGCAGGGGTTCAGGAAGGACCCTACTATGAGGAACAGTTGGAGTACCACTGTCCTCAGGAATCCTCATATCTCATGATTTCTTAGCTGACCAGATGCGGCGGGAGATAGACTAGAATGACTCCAGATGTCAACGTCTGGACAAGTTTGGTATAGGTTGAAGAATTTGCTGTGCCTGAGTAATTGCTAGTTTATCCCTTTGTACAGCTGGAGAAACTGAGGCCCAAATCTGGTTTACCCGAGGTCACACAGCCAGTATGTGGCAGAGGCAAGGCTAGAATGCAGATTCTGTTTTTAAACATTTATTTATTTGAGAGAGAGACAGCACACAGGGAGAGGGAGAAAAGCAAATTCCTCTAACATGGAGCCCGACACAGGGCTCGATCTCACGACACTGAGCCAAAATCAAGAGATGGATGCTTAATCGACTGAGCCACCCAGGTGTCCCCAGTTTTCTCTTTAAGATTTTATTTATTTGTGGCACCTGGGTGGCTCGGTCAGCTTGGGTCATGATCCCAGGGTTCTGGGATCCAGCCCTATATCGGGCTCCTTGCTCAGCAGAAACCCTGCTTCTTCCTCTCCCCCTGCTTGTGCTCTGTGTGTGTGTGTGTGTGTGTGTGTGTGTGAAATAAATAAAATCTTTTAAAAAATGATTTTATTTATTTGAGGGGCAGCTGGGTGGCTCAGTTGGTTAAGCGTCTGCCTTCGGTTCAAGTCATGATCCCGGGGTCCTGGGATCGAGCCCCATGTGGGGCTTCCTGCTCGGTGAGGAGCCTACTTCTCCCTTTGCTACTCCCCCTGCGTGTGCTTTCTCTCGCTCTCTCACCCGCTGTCAAATAAATAAAATCCTTTAAAAAGATTTTATTTATTTGAGAGAGGGAACAAGTGAGTGAGCCAGCAAGCAGGAGCAGGGGGAGGGGCAGCGGGAGAGGGAGAGGGAGAAGCTGACTCCCCACTGAGTGAGGAGCCTGGATGGCGGGCTCACTCCCAGGACCCTGGGATCATGACCTGAGCTGAAGTCAGATGCTTAACCAACTGAGCCACCCAGGTGCCCCTAGAATTCAAAATTTTTTTAATGGTCGCTTTTTAAATAGCAGCTAGTTTCGAGAATTGGGACAAACCTGCATTGTCTGGAAGGCTGGTACTTGGTTTGGAAGCTGGGGATGGGGCAGTGGGGAAGAGGAAAGGAGACAGGGCCTCTGTAACGGAGCCCGTGGGGGAGCAGCAGAGCGGATGTCAGGGCGGAAGCGGTGGGCTACCGCCTGCCCTGACGGCTCCTGCGTCTGCACCCCCACTGGACCGGCCTGCCTTGCCCCCCCACCCCGACCATGCGTGGGGCGGTGGGGGGATGGTGGAGCTCACGAGTCGCAGGCTCACTTCCCTTGGCGAGGCCCAGGTGTGTGCGTGTGAACACCAGAGGCGGAGACCCCGATGAGAGCCCGAGCGCGCCTTAGGACGACTGTCACCCGAGCGAGGCTAGTGTCCTGCGAGGCCTCGGCCGTCTCACGTGCAAGTACACGAGTGGGAGCCCCGGGCGCACCAGCGGCACGTGCCTGCGCGCCCCCGTGTGTGCTTCCGCGTGAGGGAGCCCGAGGGGTGTGGCTAGTGCGGCCGAAGACTGAGACTCGGAGTAAAAGGTGCATGTCCGAGACCCCCACGGGAGCTCTGCGTGTGCCTGGGAACCGGCCAGGGAGAAGGGGCTAGTCTGGGACCACACACCCGAGCTTCAGCCGGACCTCACGCACGCAGCTGCGTGGGGCTGTTCCCCGGGCTTCGAGAGCAGCGCTCAGGGATGGGACCGATGGATGCTGACAGAGTCCCGGTATCCGGTTCCCCCGATGGGGCCTGGGTGAAACGCGGAGAGCGACGGGTACCCGAGGGCCCGCGAAGCTCGGTGTCATTTCCAGCAGGGCTCCCGGGAGCCCGGGTCCGTGCGCGGCGCAGCCCCGGCTGACCCTCCCTCCCCGCTTTGCTTCCACAGGGCCCCCCGCCCGCCGCCACCCGCGGGCCCAGAGGCCATGGCCTGCCTCCACGAGACCCGCACACCCTCCCCTTCCTTCGGGGGCTTCGTGTCCACCCTCAGCGAGGCGTCGATGCGCAAGCTCGACCCGGACACTTCCGACTGCACCCCGGAGAAGGACCTGACGCCCACCCAGTGTGTACTTCGCGACGTAGTGCCGCTCGGCGGGCAGGGCGGGGGCGGACCCAGCCCCTCCCCGGGGGGAGAGCCGCCCCCTGAGCCTTTTGCCAACAGTGTCCTGCAGCTCCACGAGCAGGATGCAGGGGGCCCCGGGGGAGCCTCTGGGTCCCCTGAGAGTCGGGCGTCCCGAGTTCGGGCCGATGAGGTGCGGCTGCAGTGCCAGAGCGGCAGCGGCTTCCTGGAAGGGCTCTTCGGCTGCCTGCGCCCCGTCTGGACCATGATCGGCAAGGCCTACTCCACGGAGCACAAGCAGCAGCAGGAAGGTAGGCCGCGTCCTCGCGGGGGCCCTGCCCTGTGTCCCCGAGATCTCATCACGCGCTGACCCTCTCTCCCCCCAGAGCCCGGCCGCAGCCCCTCGGCCGTCTATCAGCCCCCGGCTTCCCTGCTTCGTAGGTGCCCGTTCGTTTCCTCACCTGTTCCCCCGGGCCCGTCTTCTTGGCCTCTCGGGGCTCATTTTCGCCCTGGGACCCCGAGTCCCGCCAGCCAGCCCAGTGCCTCTCCTGCGCCCGCCCGAGAGCCTGTGGGTGGCTCTCGCTGAGCCTTGTGGCTCTGCGCCTCCTCTTCACAGACCTTTGGGAGGTCCCCTTTGAGGAGATCCTGGACCTGCAGTGGGTGGGCTCAGGGGCCCAGGGCGCTGTCTTCCTGGGGCGCTTCCATGGGGAGGAGGTGGCTGTGAAGAAGGTCCGGGACCTGAAGGAGACGGACATCAAGCACCTGCGAAAGCTGAAGCACCCCAACATCATCACCTTCAAGTAAGGGCCGGCAGGGGCTGGAGCGGGGGCCGTGGGGCTGTGGGCAGGGCTCTGCTTGGGCGGCAGGGGATCGACCCCCCCTTTCCTAAAGGAGATGCCGGAAGGGGCTGGGTGGGAACGGGGGCTCCGAGTGTGGCTCTGGGGAACTCGAGGCCGGCCGGGGCCCTCACGCCGCCGTCCGGCCCCCAGGGGCGTGTGCACCCAGGCTCCCTGCTACTGCATCCTGATGGAGTTCTGCGCCCAGGGCCAGCTGTATGAGGTACTGCGGGCCGGCCGCCCTGTCACCCCTTCCTTGCTGGTTGACTGGTCCATGGGCATCGCCGGTGGCATGAACTACCTGCACCTGCACAAGATTATCCATAGAGACCTCAAGTCCCCCAAGTGAGTAAGCCAGCAAGCGCAGAGCAGCTGACGTGCATGGTCTCCTGCGGGTGACCCCGCCTGTCAGTGTAGCCGGCTGCCTGCTTCCAGACCCCGTCCTAAGTCCATGTGGCCATCTCAGAAACCCCTCCCAAATGACAGTCCTATTTCGGGAGGGCTGTGGCAAGCCCCCGGCCTCTGGGTGCCCCCCCATGACTGACAACAGAAAGTGAGAGTTGCTGCAGCTAGATGAGGTGTGGAGGGGCCTGGCCCCCAGCTGACTACGATCTTTACCAGCATGCTAATCACGTACGACGATGTGGTGAAGATCTCCGATTTTGGCACTTCCAAGGAGCTGAGTGACAAGAGCACCAAGATGTCCTTTGCAGGGACAGTAGCCTGGATGGCCCCTGAAGTGATCCGCAACGAGCCCGTGTCCGAGAAGGTCGACATCTGGTGAGGGCCGGGTTGAAGACTGAGACTGGCGGGTAGCCAAGCCCAGGGAGGGAGGGGGCTTCCAGGGCCTGAGTGCAAGTGAGAGGAGTCTGTAGCAACCGGGGCCTCTGGAGGGAGCCCCTCCCAAGGGATGTCCCCTCTTATCCCCAGGTCCTTTGGCGTGGTGCTATGGGAACTGCTGACTGGTGAGATCCCCTACAAAGATGTAGACTCCTCAGCCATCATCTGGGGTGTGGGAAGCAACAGTCTCCATCTGCCTGTGCCCTCCGGCTGCCCCGACGGCTTCAAAATCCTGCTTCGCCAGTGCTGGTAAGGACGGCCCGGCGAAGCTGGAGAGCAAAGGGTGGTTGCTGGCTGTTAGATGGCACCTAGCACCCAGGCCTCCAGGCCCAGAATCCTGCACAGGGAAAGAGGGACAGAATTCCCTCGTGTGATTGAGACAGACTGTGCAGCCTCGGGCGAGTGGTGTCCTCCCTGAGCCCGTTTCCTGTCTGTGAAAGAGGGACACCCACAGCAGCTGGCCAGAGCGGCCAGGGTGCGCCTGGGGAACATGGCAGCTGGAGCCTCAAGCCGGCCGCTTTGACACAGGAGGGGGGCCCTGGAGCCTTGTTTGGAACTCGGACTCTGAAGGGAGGTTGAGTTTCTCATCTTTGGTAAACCACTTTGAAGGGAGTTACTCAGAAAAAGGTGTCTGGAAAATAGGATGAAAACAGTTTCTTCACTGCAGGACTTGTGCTAACGGACAGTAGAGCCGGTGGACTGGGGACTTCGGCCGCAGAGCACGTTCTAGGATTCTGTTCTCCAGGGTAGACTCTGGGAAAGGACGCTCTAGTTCCTCTCCAGTCGTCCCTAAAATTTCTGTCTCCCCCCAACCCCGTGCCCTCCAGGAACAGCAAACCAAGAAATCGTCCCTCGTTCCGCCAGATCCTGCTGCACCTGGACATCGCCTCGGCTGATGTCCTCTCCACGCCCCAGGAGACTTACTTTAAGTCCCAGGTGTGCTGCGGGCAGGAAAAGGAACAGCTCAGCTCCCTGCCTCTGCAGAGAGCACCATGCGCTCTGAGGGGAGGTGGGGAAGGGCCGAGACCCCGTCTTGACCAGTCCCCTGCCTGCCCCCGTTTCGCTCCCGGTCCGCGGCAGTGCGGCACCTGTACGGGCTTCCCACGGCTCTGCTGGCTCGAGGGAGGTCCGTCACCCCTCGTCGTCTCTTCATCCCCTAGGCAGAGTGGCGTGAAGAGGTAAAGCTGCACTTTGAAAAAATTAAGTCAGAAGGGACTTGTCTGCACCGCCTAGAAGAGGAGCTGGTGATGCGGAGGAGGGAGGAGCTCAGGTGCGTGCCTGTGTCTGGGAAGGGGCTTCCGTCAACAGCGGGGACCGGGGCCAGTCAGGACACCAGGTGACGCCAGCTCACCTCAGAGACCCTTCCGCCTGTCTCAGACACGCCCTGGACATCAGGGAGCACTACGAACGGAAGCTGGAGCGGGCCAACAACCTGTACATGGAGCTCAACGCGCTCATGCTGCAGCTGGAGCTCAAGGAGCGGGAGCTGCTCAGGTAACCGACGCCCCTGCCGCGAATCTCTTCATGGACTGTGACCCAGGGAACCTCGTGAGCCCAACTGAATTGTCTTTAGGAGGGAACAAGCTTTGGAGCGGAGATGCCCAGGTCTGCTGAAGTCACACCCCTCCCGAGGCCTCCTGCATGGGAACACGATGGAGAAGCTCATCAAGAAGAGGAATGTCCCACAGAAACTGTCACCCCACAGTAAAAGGTGGGACCAGAATTCGTAAGTGCCGAGGTGTAAGGGCAGGGGGCGTGCTAGAAGCAGGGGTGGAGATCAAGGATGCCCAGAAGACTGATGGGGGGGATGGACTTGGTACTACCCAAGGTTAGGGAAGGCGTTCAAGTAGCTGAATTCGTTTGTCTCAGACTTGTGCTTCCCCTCCCCTACCAGGCCGGATATCCTCAAGACTGAATCTTTGCTGCCTAAACTTGATGCTGCCCTGAGTGGGGTGGGGCTTCCCGGGTGTCCTAAGGGCCCCCCCTCACCAGGACGGACTCGTCGTGGCAAGACTCGTCACCGCAAGGCCAGCGCCAAGGGCAGCTGTGGAGACCTGCCTGGGCTTCGTGCAGCTTTGCCACCCCATGAACCTGGGGGACCAGGAAGCCCAGGGGGGCTAGGAGGGGGACCCTCAGGCTGGGAGGCCTGCCCTCCAGCCCTGCGTGGGCTCCATCATGACCTCCTGCTCCGAAAAATGTCGTCGTCGTCCCCAGATCTGCTGTCAGCAGCACTGGGAGCCCGGGGCCGAGGGGCCACAGGGGGAGCTGGGGATCCTGGCTCACCGCCTCCAGCCCGGGGAGACACCCCGCCAAGTGAGGGCTCAGCACCTGGCTCCACCAGCCCAGATTCACCTGGGGGAGCCAAAGGGGAGCCACCTCCACCAGTAGGGCCTGGTGACGTTGTGGGGCTACTGGGAACTGGAAGGGAAGGGACGGCGGGACGGGGAGGAAGCCGGGCTGGGTCCCAGCACTTGACCCCAGCTGCAATGCTGTACAGGGCTGCTGTCACCCGGAGCCAGGTAAAGTATGGAGCGGTTCCTAAGCTCTTCCCTTTTCCTTGTTCTCCTTGGGGCCCAAGTCCATAACTCCCCTCCCATAGTAGGTCTTCATCTACAGCCATTCCCTACTTAACCCTTATGACTACGTTCCCTTCTCTTGGGTCCTTGCTGACCTCTTCCCACTTTTGACTGAAGTCCACTCATCTCTCCTGCAGAAACGTGGCATCTCATCAGAGGAAGAGGAAGGAGAGGTGGACAGTGAAGTAGAGCTGCCCTCGAGCCAGAGGTGAGTGACACAGGACGGGAGGTCACGACTGTGTTTTGCTTTGGGGGCTGCGGTGTGCCAGCTAAGCCCGGCCTCTCCAACATACAGGTGGCCTCAAGGCCTGAACATGCGCCAGTCACTGTCCACCTTCAGCTCCGAGAACCCATCTGACGGGGAGGAGGGCACAGCCAGCGAGCCCTCCCCCAGTGGCACACCTGAGGTTGGCAGTACCAACACCGACGAGCGGCCAGACGAGCGGTCCGATGACATGTGTTCCCAGGGCTCAGAAATCCCACTGGACCCACCTGCATCGGAGGTGGCTCCTGGCCCCGAACCCAGCTCCCGACCCACCCCACACCAGGACCTACCCAGAGAGGGGCAGGTGAGTCACAGAAACTACTTGGTGTATTAGAGGAGCGGATGCTTAATTATTTAGGACCTAACGGGTACAGAGGAAGACACCAGAAAGATAGGTATTTAGCCTCCAAGTCACTCAGTATGTGAGCCCCGTTCCTCCCGCACCAAAGAGCAACTATCACAGGGCAGAATCTGAGAGGCCCGTGGTACGGAGCGTGTAGTATGGTTAGTAGGTTAGTGGTGTTGCTTGTTCGGTAGCTGCAATCCCGACCCTGGGAATCTGGTGTCTGAAGACCATGACATCAGGTGAGCGCCCAGATCGGCTGAGCCTCACCTCACTGCACTTCTACTCTTCTTCACAGGGCCCTCCCAATGAGGACTCGGACTGTGACAGCACTGAACTGGACAACTCCAACAGTGGTGAAGCCTTGCAGCCTCCAGCCTCCCTCCCTCCATGAAAGCCACTCTTATTCCTGTACATAGAGAAATTATTTATATAAATAATATATAAGCGCCACATAATCAACAGAAAGATGGGGCTGTCCCAGCCTTAAGTCAGGCTCAAGGGAGTCTGACCCCTGACCAATTCACCTGATCAACTCTAGGGCTCCTGGCAGCTGTGGAAATGAAGGACAAGTACTACCCTAGAGCTGCGGGTACGGGCAAACTGGCCCCTTCCTGCTTCACCCCATTATGTTCAGCGAGCGGTAAGGCAATAGAAAAGCCAGACTTGCCTCTTATGTTCCTCTGTACTCTTCCCCCCTAACCCTGGGGAGGAGGATAGGGAGCCACTTAGACTGCACTTTTTTGTTTTCTGTTTACTCTGTTTACACATTTTGCACTTGGGAGGAGGGAGGCAAAGGCTGGGTCCTCCCCTCTGAGGTTTCTCAGGTGGCAATGTAACTAATTTCTTTGTTCCTCCGTTTCTCTGCCCAAGCCCCGGCTTAGGGCCTGGGGGAGGTTAGGAGATTGTGAAAGCATGTGATGGCTCAGGCTGAAGAAATGGGATGATGTTTTAAGTCCCTGCTTTTGTCCTGGTGCCTGATTGGGGTGGGGACTGTCATATTGTAACCCCTGTGAAAAATCTTAAAATATAACCACTCCACGCAGGCCCAGCTGTTGAGGGTTTTCTTGGTGGATGTATGGGGTAGTACCCCTCGTCGAAAGCAGGAGCCTTGGGCTCCAGACATTATCTGAGGACTCCGAACAAGTTATTCCTTCCTTTTATGCGTCTCCCCCCACCACCACCTAAATGAACATCGCTTTAAAGTTCCAACCTTCTAAAATTAGCTGCATAAATGGGATCAGGTACATCTTTCTGGAAGGACTTTAGTAGGAGAACAGAAAATGTTAAAACACACTCTTCTTATGGAGAGAACTGTAAATGAACAGTTATTCAAAACAAGAGCCTGGTTTTTAGCTTGACCAAGGATGGGACAGACACGCCCAGCAACCTAAATCCCAGTTGGACACCTACACATCCAGCTGCTTCCCCAGTATGCACATGCCTCCTTCCCCATCCCCTGCCCACCCAGTGGAAGTGCTTGCCTATTCTCTGCAGACAAGTCCTAGGTAAATGTAACCCCCGAACTTTTGGGCAAAGGGCACACAGCTAGCTTGCAACAGCTATTTGGTTACTTTGCAAGGTAGGCTCAAGGGAAAACTGGTTCAAGGGCTACAAAAAAAAAGATGGAGTGGTAAAACAGAAGAAAACATCTTAACTGGAATAAAGGCTTATATTCAAAACCCAAGCAGGGTCTTTGTCCTTTGAGGCATAAAAGGTGCAAAAAGAACAGCAAGACAACAGGAATAAAACCCACATGAATCACTGTGGCATCCAGTTTCTATTCACAAAGAAAAAGCTCCAGTCCATCTTTTAATTTTTTTGAAAAATTCCTGACATTACAGAACTAAACTGAAATGTATTAATATTCCACTCTTACAGTTCCATGACAAACAGAAAAAAAATTCATGAGCCAAAAAAAAGGGGGGGAGAAGCTTATAAAACTAAATATGGATCTCAGCATTAACAGCTGAACAGAGAAAGGAATTAAAACGCTTTAATTAAAAAATCACGAGTGGATGATAAAGTGTGTAGAAACTGAAAATTTACAAACTATTTAAAACCTGGAATCGCTGACTGTTCAGAAACTACACAGATGGATCATGGGTGGTGGTGAACAGCAGAAAGGGATTATGGATGAATCTGCATTGTTCTAGCTGCTCCCCATGCCACCCGTCTCCGAGGAAAGCCTGTAACACAAAAAATAAACAAGAACTCAAAGTTAGTTTTTTGAACGCCCAGCTGCACCTCACCTCCGAAACTTCCAATGTCAAGGGAGACCTTTTTAAGATTTCTTGGATTAACTGGTACCATGATCTTGTAACCCCTGTAATCCAAGCTTTCTGAGGGAAATCACCCCAGAACTGAAGGAAACAGACTTTGGTTCCTCTGTGGGTGTTCCTCCAATGATGGTCTTTGGAATATTTGTGGGAGATGTTAAATGCTTTCCAAAAATACGCCACACACTAAAACCTCCTCTCACAGGGCCCTACTACACAGAAGCACCTTCTCTCTACTGCTGAGCTTATCCCAGCTCCTCCCAAGCTACTGACAGAAAACAGTTTAGGAAACCTTTATCTGAAAGTAGCCTCGTGAGGCTAACGTTGAGACAGATCAACAAAGACTTCGTCCTGGGTTTCTCTAGCATTGTGAAGGCTATTCCTATTAAGAAATAATATATAGTTTTAAACGCTAGGGGATGTTAAAAAGGGAACAGCAAGTACAGTAAGTATAGTCAAGAATTAGAACCAACCTATCGTCTTCGGACTTAAAAAGCAGAAGCCAACATGTCTCAACGATTCCTTGGTTCACTGGAGAAGCTCCTAAACCTTTGGACTCCTGAAGCTAAACTCTCCATTCAAACATACCCAGTGAGCTACAATGCCTTTCTGTCTCAAATATATCATTTGAGGTCCTGGAACCCAACTCTAAACTCCAAGGGAAAATTATTTAGGTATTTATAGCCTGCTTCACGGACTATTACATACCCAGCAGGTCTTAGCTCCCGCTTTGAGTAGAACTAAATGCCTAAGACTGTTTCAATTCATAAATTTATTTCAAGAGGATTTTCAACTGATTGGCATAACCTATTTGTGGTACCTAATCAAGAGAAAATGAATGGTACTTTGCCATCTCCATGCCTTCCACAACCACACAAAGCCAAGGGGGAGGAAAACACAACACCCAAGAACCAGGAAATAGGTCCTTCGAATACACACTGTATTTACATCTGAAATGGTATTTCTACCTCAGCAGTAAAGGGGAATAGTTAGTTCTTTTAAAGGGGGCAGATTCTTGCCAATCTCAAAATAGGTTGACCTAGGGCAACATAAGCAGTAAGCCCTGTACCTAAGAGTTTAGTGGGGAGTGAAGGTTCAGGAAGGAGCTGCTGGAAACAGTTTAGATCTATGACCTAAAGAAAACTAAGTTCATGCAAGAAGGTGATGGCACTCTGGCAACAAAAAGAGCTCAAAAAGAACTATCCAGAATTTATATACAGCCTAAGCAGTGATTGAGGCAGGAGGTGGTGGAGAGGGGGCAAGAAGGGAAAACCCAACCGAAATACCATGCTAAGGACTCTGTAATAGAAGGACCACATGGGAAACGTAAAAAGTTTTAAAAAATTTAACACCAAGCATCTCTGGAGGTCGTGGTGGCCACTGGCACCTTAGGACATCTGCCTCCTTCCCCGCACTCCTCCGTTAGGGAGTACTCATTAGGTAAAGAATCCTGCTAATCAAGAACTAGATAAAATAAAAACCTGGTCTCTGGGGAGAGATGGTACCAGCAAAACTAACTCCTAACTACAGAGAGAGCTTATTAAGGGAGAGCTGGACCATATGACAAAGGAGCAACCAGCAACTAACAAGAGGAAACTTTCTGGACAATGAAAAGCAAGCTGCCCCTCCAGTCCTTCCTGCGGACTTGGGACATGTAACACTAGGTTCACAGGCGGAATCTGAGAGTGAGGGACCACAATGCCATGAGATAACACACTGCAATACCTCTCAGCAATTCATTGTTTTGTTTTTTGGTTTTAATACTGTAAACCAAATGAGATGTGGGAAAAGATCAACAGAAAAAAAAAAAAAATCTCTACACTAATTCTCTAATGCCCTAAGGAAGGAAGAGCCATATGCATTCAGGTTAAACAGAAGCCCATCAGAGGCCTTCTGCCATCATACCTACAGCATTTCTTTTGTGGAGAGCGAGCTGTGGTCTTGGGATAAGGAAAGTAAGGCTTCAGGGAGATAAAGTGCACTTGAGTAAAAGTAAAGCACAAGCTGTTAGTGCTGATTAGTCACTCATGTGATCTGTGAATTTAAATTCTCTAAGGCTTTTTTTTTTTTTTAATCTGATAAATGAGTGGATTGGTGAGTTACAGTTGCTCTTAAAGGTTCCCTCTAAATCTAAGTTTCTAATTCTCTACTCATGACAGGGTTGGTGGGAGACAGAAGGGGGGCAGGGAACGGAAGGAAGGGTAAAGTGACTTAGTAATCAGCGTGGGTTTAGGATGACTGGAGAATCCTGTCAAATTTTGAGTGATGTTACAGGTTGGCTGTTCAAGATTTATCCAGTGTCACAGGAAGAGGGATACTTCTCATTCAGAGAAATGCAGACAAAAGCCAGGAAACTTTATTAGACTTTTTCCAACTTGCCTCCCCATTCTAGGTCAAGAAGTAACTTCTTTATATGTATGCTCTGTCAAAGATCCTCACAGTAACCACTCACCAGAGGAAACAATCTTGGGATGGACACCCTTGTTACCTGCTGCTGTTGGCAAGGTAAGGGATCTGAGAAGTCAGAGAAACTGGTCTTCACTAAAGCCCCTTAAGGGCAATTAAGGAAGACCCTCAGGATGTAACCTGCTCCGGGCCCATCTCCTTTTGTGGAGAATGACAAAGGACTACTACTAAATTAACCCGGGACACAAGCAGGCCCAAGTCAGTTCTACAGACTCCCTAGTTGAGTGGCCACAGGTCACACGTTCCCACCCCTTTACCCTTCACAGCACACAGTCAACTAAAGTTCTTACTGTGGCAACTTTATTACAGCTAGAAACACAAATATGGCCAAGACGGCCTGCTGATAACTTAACCATTAAAGAATTAAAAAAAAAAAAAAAGGGTTAACGGAGAAGCTTTTATTCATTAACACAGAGCCTAACACATTGTTATATTGCAATGCAGAATAAAGCTACAAAAAAGTAACAGAATGAAAAAGAAGAGCAAGAACTGTGGCTCTAGATAAAGAATTCAACAAGTCAGACTCTGAAACAGGCACTCAGATGAAATGGCCTAACCCTGACCCCAGGTTACCATTACCCCCACCCCCACCCTATTATGCCCCCAAATAGTAAAAAGGAAACGGTCACAAGCTCACAATTGTTTGGTTCTCACCAATGTTAACAAAGAAAAACAAAATGAACCAAGAGGTACTTGAGGGGCTGCCTCAAGATGCTCGATCAGTAGGGGGAGAATCTCTGTTTCTCGCCTTTCAGTTTGTTAGTTACACATGGCACGGCAGAGGCGGTGGTGGTAGTAGCTGAAGCCCCGGTACCCTTAGCAGCAGACACAACATTTAGAGCCAGGAGAGGGATGGGTTTCATGCCAAGCAGACTGGAGACACAAGGGGCGGTCGGAAGAGGGTTGGGGAGGCTGGAGGGTGCGTCGGAGGTCCCCGCTGTGGCGAGCGAGGGGGTGGTGGTGGAGGAGGAAGAAGAAGAAGAAGGGGTGGAGGGTTGAGAGAGGTTGATGCTGAGGTGATCAGGGATCGTGACGGAGGCTGCCTGGGAGGAGGGTTTAGCGTTTTCTAAACTGTAACAGAGGAAAAAAGGAACAAAAAAAAAAGGGTGGGTGGAAGGGAAGACCACAAAAGGGAAAAAGTACAGGACAAAAACCGCTTGTTATCAGTTAAGTGCCTCTGGTTGCAAATTAGGAAGACCTAATACCAACTTGTGATAAACTGCCCCTTTCAGTCTGTGTCCCACCCTCTAAACATGTGTACTTTACCAAATCCCATTCCACAAAGCTATTTACAACTGCTATGGTGAAGAAAAAGCTGATAGACTGAGAAAAGAAATCACACAGAGCACACGTCCACGTACCTGACACGTGGCTCCAACCCAGAAGTCAGAAAGAAATGATTTCAAAGTAGAAAACGAAAGAGTATTCATAGCAATCTCCAAGCGAGGAACAAAGCTCTCACACCCACCAATCCCTTGTGAAGGTGTAGAATGTTATTCTAGAGAATTAGAAACTTCCCCTAATGCTGAAGTGTGCTTCCATCTTCTACAACAAACTAACCAATGTATCAGGATGGGAAAGGACAAGAAACCAAAGTAGGTCACTAATTTCAAAACTTCAAAGAATGTAGCATTTTCAAAGAAAAATGCTGACAACAGAAGTGTAGATAACAACTAGGAAAGCTTCATTTCTGGTAGAGTTGGGGGGGGCAGGGAGAGGAAAAAAGCCCTTTGTTTTTGACTGAACATACTTCTAACATAGACCTCACAGAACTGAACTGGAAGATACTCAAGCACTCCCGAAAAATTCATTTCAAAATGTAAAAATACTGCCTCTACTCCTAAAATAAAGTCCAAATAGCCATAATAGCCAGCAACAAACAAATGCCCACCATGTCTAAGCCAGAACTGCAGCATTTGTCAAAGACCGTCTGGACAACCTACCCCACAACATTAACTCTTCAAGGGCAGGGACCCTCCTCTTAAAATTTCATTTTGTTTACCTCAGTCCAGGGACCGTTACAACCCATAAAGCAGGGGATAAAGAAAGGACTCAGACGAACAGAGTTAAGAGCAGAAATGCTCAGAATCCATTACCGAAAGCAGAGAAATCTTTCTTGCCTGGCAGTAATAAAACCAGTTCACTTCTACATTCGAACTGGACCAAGATGGCAGAGTGGAGAGTAAGCTTTCTGCATGTACAAGCTCTGCTTTGGTGTTAAATGAAGCTTTACAAAGTTGTGACCCACTTCCATAGTTTGGACAGATTCATGAAACGGGATGACCGTAAAGGGCCAGCCGTCCTGTAAGGAGAATCCTGGAAAGAGCCACTGAATCAGGCAACTCAGGTGGAGATGCTCTGCTTCCTTACAGTGCTGACACTGACCTAGGGGCAAACAAGCCACTTCCACTCAAGCACTATCTGACAGTATTTAGGGCAACCCTACCCACTCAGAAGAAAACAGTCCCCAGCTTTCAAGAACATGAATCTTACCACTAACACCCACCCTCCCCATAACCCAATTACAAACAAGAAAAACCTCTGCAAACTGCCTCTGCACAAAGCTTACCAGCTTACTACCACTTCCCACTGAACGTGAAGAATCGGCCGTGCTTGGTCGCCGAAGCAGATCTAGACACAGCAGAGTCTTCCCTACATAAATACTAGTAAGTACCTCAAGGCATTAAAAGGCTTAAGGCAAAAGTCAAAAGCACCAGGGAACTGATAAATTCTTAACCAGGAGATAAAAGACAATGGAATAAATACAAGGTCAGTGTAAGCAGAACAACAAAACAGACCTCATATTTTTAATGAATTCCTTTCCCCTGCACTAGATTCAGGAACTCAGAACACCTTTTGTGTACAACAAAAGCTGAACAGTTACGACAGAGGTAAGTGACAACTAAACAAAAATCTACCCAGAAGAGATGGCTAAGCCCCTTGGGAAATGGACTGCTGACCCCGGCTTAGCATGTTAGTAAGCAACTAAGAACGTGACTGAGGCACATGTGCTGAGAAAGCAAGAAATAGAAATGCCTTGTAGGATGCCCACCGGACTACGAGTAGCCCCACTGTGGCTGTGTGTGCAATAACATCAGCCAGGTTTGGGTGAGGAGAATAAAACCTCAGGAAGCTGTTATGGTATGAGATGGTGGCAAAAAAAAAAAAAAGAATGAAAACAGGCTACGTATTTCTGAAATAGTCCAAAACCTGTGCCTCCCTTTCCCACAAGCTCTGAACAATGGAATACATTCGCAATTTGAGAAAAATGGATGTTTTCAGAATAAATGGTAATCGCTGCCTCTAAGAAACTGCCTTGCCATCACATTATTACTTCATTATCCTTACTCCAATTAGGGCGCTTTGGAGACTAAACCCCATCTGTAAAATATTGGTCTAGGGTATGTACAGCAGGAGACCCACATCTGCTTCTTAGTCAGTATGGATGCTCCAGCCAGAGCACTGTCCTACTAGTGCAAACTTGCTCTACTCTTTCTATGCCTAACACCATCAAGTCAAATGTAAGCATTCTCTTCCCTCCCCAAATACAAATTTATTACAATCTTGCTACTTTTTTCTGTTTGCTACACTAAGAATGGATCAAAGTAGGACTAGACTTTAACTTTATTGCCATCTCCACCCATCCCCACTCCCATCCCCCAAATATCCCACATTTAATAATACACTGTAGCTTTCCCCAACACACTCATTACTTGTGTTGCCAACAATCAGACAAAAGGTAGGGAGGGAACCCTTACCTGACATTGATTAGATATTGAGCCAGGCTAATGCTGGCAGCAGATCCAGTGATGGTAACCTGCCTATCAGTAGATCCTTCCACTGGGTTCGCAATTTTGATCTGCGCCCCAGACATCTGACGGATCTCATTGATTTTGGCGCCTTGACGCCCGATTATGCAGCCAATCAACTTAAGAAGAAAAACAACAAGGCATACCAAAATTAAGAGTTGCACATCCAGGTCCAAGAATTCCATCCCACCCCTCCAGCCTTGTATAGCTTGGATCCACAATAATGGCAATGGAAACTACTATCTGCATCCTACACACCCTACTCGCCTACTCCTGATTAAAAAACTTGATTCTGAGCAGTCTGAGCGTCTCCACTCTTACCCTATTTTGTCTGACTACTACAGGTCAGAGCCTACTCTCAGCTGACTGACTCCAAGGAGCATGAGCTCATTTCCTAGAGTATCAATCCAAAGACAAAATAAGGCAGAGCCAACATGCTAACAAGCCAGTTTCTCAGGGCTAGCGAAAATAAAGGGCTCTGGTTTTTGGAAACAAAGATGCCTAAACTCATCCTGCTATGATTACATTTTAATATACTGATAAAAATTCTGGCTAATTTATAATGCTTTTGCCTTAGGAAAAAGTAAGACATCGGTCCACGTTCATACTGTCCAAGTACTGTAGACACTAATAACACATGATTACTGAAAACCTTTAGTGTGGCTAGTGAGACTGGGAAACAGATTATTTTACTATTTTCACAATTTATAGCCACATGCAGTTAGTGACTACCATGCTGGACGGAACATTCAACGGCCACTACTTTGAGGATAAGGCTTCAGATCATCCAAGAAACTAAGGCCAATGGGAATTTATATCTGGAACAAAATGGTTCTTTCTGCCTCGTGATTACCTCAACACAATAATTTACCCATTTTCCCCATTAGTTTTTATGATTCTACATGCTTTTAAAATTTTAATTTGGGGGGGGAAAAATAAATAAAATTTTAATTTGGGATCTAAAGAAACCCCATTTCCTTCCCTAGCTCTTAGGAATGGCATGACACTGCATCAACTCTCTAATTTTTATCCCATGCAACCCTATTAATTATACTCACATCATTTGGAATGGTGAGTTCATGAGAAGTAGTCTGAGCAGATGCATCCAAACCTGCTAAAAGACAGAAGAGAGCAAGGAAATTCAATGCATAGCAAACCAACCCCCACTGATTTGCACATTAACCTAACAGAAGGAAACAAACTGGAAACCCAGCATTGGCTGTTGGGATTCATCACTAACTTGGAAGCCTCCAAGGAGGAAAGAGGGGGAAAGGGGTACAGAAATAATGCTGGAAAGGTTCCTCTGTAAACTCAGAAAAGCTGATTTCATGCCATTTCCTGCAAAGCCCAGCCTATTAGGGTGTAAGGGGATGGAAGCAAGGGGCAAGGGAATGTGGTAGGACCAAAATCTAACCAAATCCTTCTGCTCTGCTCCCCTTTTCTGCTTAGGATTTCCTGCTGCTGTTGTGTTCCAATTTTATCTCACCTGATGCTCACTAGCACCAGTGCCAGTATCATGCCTGTTACTGGGTACCGTGGACTTTTGGCAGACATGCACAGTTGCTTTAAATATACCTGTATCAGATTAACACCTCCCCCAATCCTAACCTACACTTGAAGGTCAAAGAGAATGAAATGGCAGCCAGGTGAGGGAAGTTCATTTCTCCAGATTTATTCCCTGTCTTTTCCTCAACTGCTCAGTAATTTGTTCTGGTTTTTATTTTGTTTTCCAAAGAAAAAGAAAAAAAATCCCATCAGCAAACACCCATACCAATCAGTAATACTGACACCTGGACAGGACCAGGCTGGCTGGCTAATTCTCAAAGCTAGTCCTGCTCTCAGCTGTGGCTGCTAAATTCAACATTTTTAGAAGGGGGTTGGCCAGATCCATCAAGGGACCCTCAGGGGCACCAGGCCCACCCCTTTGCTCTCTCAGCTCCTTTCTGCCATGTGCATCTTGCTGGTATGTCATGGGCAGTGAAACAAGACTCCCACCAGTTTATTAATATAACAGTAGAATACTACAGATTTTTTTTTTTAATCATTACCCCAATAGCCTTTCACCTCTGGAGAGCTGGATTCAATGCCTGTTAAGATACAAGTGAAAATGAGTTTGGTGGTCTCATCCTAACCCTATCGGACAAGTTATTCCTTATACAGAAAAAAAAAGCCCCAAAAACAAAACAAAACAAAACCAAAACCACTACACAATTTGGCACAAATGGATTTTCTACCCAGATCTGTGAATAGCTGGTGGAGAGAAAGGGGGTGCCAATCAGATCAAAGGGGCAGCAGTGAGGATGGGAAGAAATATCAGCCTACCCTTTGCCTGACAAGCATCCCCAGACCTCACCCCAAACCTTCCAGGGCCTTTTTTTTTTTTTTTTTTAAATATAAAAGAATAACTCACCCCAAATGAAAACCAAGTTAACAAACACATTACCTCCTTTGGTTTAGCGATAGAAGACAGGCAAGTTTAAACCAGCAGGATGCTGGGTAATGAAGTCTGTTTTAAACAGATGTCAAACTGAGACCTTGGGGCTGGCCTCTGTCTTGCACTACACCTTACAGAAATAAACACTGAGGTATCCATACCACTGAATCCGGTGTTGCCATGCGTCATGGGAAAATGAGACTGTTGCATTGCCAACTGGTGCAGCTTGGTCAACTGCAGGAAGGAAACAGGAGAGGTTGGCATTAGAAGAGTAACAGAGCCAGGGCTCAAGCACATTCAGATTTGAAAATGCAGAGCTCCTGATCCCCAAAATTGACTCTACTACTCAAACTACAACACAGGGTAAAGATGGGGCTTATACCACAATCCTGGAGATGGGCAGAATATGAAGGTAAGGGTTAGAAGTAGAAAGGGCGTCAGTACAAGAGAATGAATGCACTTTGGGTGTGTGAAAAGAAAAGCAGCAGCACCTGCCCGACAACCATCCCCTTGTGGGCTACTTAAGGAAGGTGTTTGCAGCCATTGCAGCAGTTGCCCCAGGGACAAGCACAGACAGGCTAGGTAAACAAACTGTGCAGTGGTGCTAGGGAAACACACCATGCAGGGTTCTGTCAATACTGGGAGAAGGGGAGGAGATGAGGGGGCAGGGAGACTGCAAGGAGGAGAGAGATTACGATGAAACCAAACTGGGCTCAGCCCCACCCCTCCCAACAGATTTCTACAGCTATTTTTCTTCACCTGTATGAACTATCCTGGCTGTTGTCAAACAGAACAAAACAAACCCAACCCTCCTCAAGGCTACTTCCCCTCCTGGGCCAAGCACTGACCAAGAACCAAACCCAACTTCCCAAGTCTAACGCTCAGCACCTGAAACGGTGAGTAATGACAGAGTAAAGTGCAGAGAGAAATGCCCTTACACACGTCTGAATACCAGCGCTTTTAAATAGGAGTATTTAGTGGCAAGAAAGATTTTTTGAGTTGAATCCCCAAATATTCAGCTTTTTATTCCTCCCTTGCAAAAGTAAGCCCCTTTCCCACCCGCCCAGATGCTTTTTAAATTGTCACCTCAAATTGAGCAGTCCCCCAAGAAAAAAACCCAACCTCCCCATCCCTCCTCCCCAATGTAAAGGACTCTATGAAGAGATGCACAGTCAATCCACTGTCAATTTAAACTGTGCCCTGGAATAACAAATGACAATATACCACAGAATACTTCTCTTTTATATAGAACACTCTGGAACGTGGGGTAGAGCAGAATCTAATAATCTGCTGAATTCAAATTTCCAGTGATTACATCAAAAGGCATATAAGGTGCTATAGTGGCCCTCATTAAAGATTATTTAAGGGCCCAAATATGAGGTTCACCTTGTGAGGAAAACAATACTGTAAATGTCTAAGACCCAACTCACTTCTGCCTATGTGGAAGAAAGAGTGAAACAATTTTGGATGGGAGAGGGAGCTTTTCAAAACAAGAAGTGAAAACAAAACTTACATCTGGCTGTGGAATGGCATACTGTCCTTGAATGGTATAGGCCTACAAAAGGAGGAAAACAGTTCCTATTAAAAAACCAATCACGGACAGCCACCCAGTGGGAGAAGGGGAGACAGATTTCAACTAGCCAGGAAGCCAGAGTTGAACTAGAGATGGGGGAGGCCAGAGATTGAGGCAGTAGATGGTATCTTGCAAACACAGTCAGACCTGAGTTGGCCTTCTTTGAAACCTAAATATGATGCCTTATTCCAGGAAGCCTATGAAGGGAGCCATGTTCCCTGTAATCAAAGGCAAAATACACATTTGTTTCTTAATGGAAAGGTGGGAAGTGGGATTAAGCAATGCCTCGATTGACCAAACCCCCTTCTTTTTCCCTATATACAAGACAGCCTAGGAGGAAAATGGTCTCTTCCCTCAACCACCCCAACCTTTATATACCAGTCATGGTGACATGAATGATTTGTATTTGCACAAACCTATGTGGCATGTTTTGAAACTCTTCCCTTTCCCTATCTTATTTTTCTCTACATGTGCCTAAAGACCTTAAATGCACTGGAAGCTAGCTGAGTACCTAACACTAGGGAGCTGAGCACAAGAATGCAAAATAAATAAATAAAACGAATCACTGTGTTCTAAACCTTGCACCTTCTCCCACCTCCCCCTCCATAAAAGGCACTTGCAGCTCCCACTACACCCTCCTCCCCCCACACCATAACCTCCGAAAAGGGAGCTGGGTCTTCAGGGCAATGGGGTGGGGAACAAGGAGAAGGAACAGGAAGGGAGGGGTAGGAGTGGCTGGTTAACAGGATGTGAAGCTTTTCACATCACAATGGCCAGTACCCCCAAAAGTGCACCCAGGTGGGGGTAGGAAGGTGAAAATGGGATAGGAAGAGTGGGAGATGGGGAAGAGGGGTTGAACAACAAAAAAAAGAAAAAAAAAGAAAAAAAAGAAAAAAAAGAAAAAAAGGAAAAAAAGGAAAAAAAGAAAAAAAAAAAGAGAGTTGGTGTTACCATCTGGTGGGCTACGCGGCCTGTGTGAAATGAGGTGGGGGGGGTCAGTCCAGGTCCCCGTGGACAGGTGGTGTCCACAGCACAAAAATCACCAGCGCCACTGGCCCCCCGCGTGTTGGCAGTCTCGGCTGAGGCGGAAGGATTGAGTGAGCCTTGGAGACTGAACATCCCCTCTCACCTCTAGAGGTGGTCCCTCCAGGTCAGGGTTGAGGCACATGGACGGGGTGGTGTGGGGAAAGCTCGCACTGTCGCTGCCTGTGCTGTACCTGTCCTGTGGATAAATAGAGGATTTCAGTCTCCAGGGCTGTCAATCCGGCACCTTGTCACCAGCATGAAATTCACACAAAAAAAGTTGTTTAATTTTTTCTTTTCCTTTAAAAAGGAGCTCACGACACAATTTGAAACGAGCTGCAATCAGTGAATTAAAAAAAAAAAGTTACCTTGCGGCAGGTATCACACTGCACAGTTGGACTATTTTCAGTAAGAATGAAGGGATGGGGCAACAGAGCTGATGCCAGCTACTGGTCAGTGTGGGATTAAGTTGAACCCCTATAGAGCCCACTTTTGTCACAAAGGAACAAAAGATACAGGTCCATCCGTGGATGTTGCATGAACCAGTCCATTTAAAAAGGCCCATGGGAATAATCAGGGCCACTCTGAAAGAAGCTGTAAGCCTTTAGAGGGTGGTCAACTGAATAAAGGGGGGGAGGGAGGGAGGGGGGGAGGAAGGGAAGCAAAGAGGTAAGAAGGGGAAGGTGGAAAAAGGAGGAAACAAAAGGAAAAGGGAAATGAAGAATTATAGAGAGGATTGCTGCTACACAGCATGGGACTCTTTATAATCCCAAATGGGAATGGACGAATCCAGAAGAGCAGGAACCTAGAGTTCCTGGGGAGAAGGGAAAACTCCTAAGGCTAAACCTCCTTGCTATACTGACTCTGGGCCTTTGTTTACCCTGCCTGACTATCCAGACTGACGGAACCCTTTAAACCAATCTGGTTTGTACAAAGCAAGATACTAAACTGTCTCAAGGTAACACTGCAACATGATTAATTTCTTGTGAAAGCTCCCAGAAACACATGACAAACTAAGTCTCCAAAATCTTGTTCAGTTTTATGTCAACTCAAAATAGAATGTAAATGAGATGGACTTCAAGTTTATGCTTCCCCCGATTCAAACATGAGATGGAACTAATTAAGTGTGCTTGTAACAGGCCAGCCCCTCGCTGAGAAAAGGCATTCTGAGCAATGCACTTGCTTAGGCAGCCACCAAAATAAAGGTCACTATTTCAACCTGAACCCCAACATTTATGAAACTGACCTACCTACTCCTTAAATACTAACCAACAAAGCATAAAACTACCATGATTCTGATAAATGCTCTTGTCATAAAAATCTAACTTCAGAATAAACCACGTGCCAAGGATCAAGAGTTTAGGTGGGTTAAGTAGAAAGAGGCCAAGGGGGTGCTTTGGTGTTCTTACTCTAACACCAAAGGTCATAGCACCACAGCCCAACATGCTCTCCCCCTTCTATTCTCGCACACTGAACCCTTACCCCGGCTGGTTTCAGTTATGCCATGTGGGTTCAAACCAGCGTTTATGAGGTTAAGAGCCTGGGGGAACAATTCACTGGAGTTTGGGAGTGAAGGGGTAGGAGTAGGGGAGGTGAGGTGGGGGGGAAGGGGAAGTTTGTAGGACACTCAAGTTTAGGACCCCCCAAATTTGAGACCACCATCCAGAATCTCCTTCCGAGGTCCAGTTCTTTGCTTCTTTTATTCAGACCTCTAAAGAACACCCCACACATAAAAAACCATGGATGGGTGGGGGAGGGAGAGAAGTAGTGACACCAAGGCAATTTAACCCTTTCTTCTAACCCAATAATCCACCTTAAATTACCAAGTAAATTCCCCCTTCCGAGTGCCTACAAAACTCCCATTGTATGCTAAAAATTAAGTAAGGGCTTGGCATTCGTAGCTTTCTCCAATACAAAAAAATAAAACTAAAAGCAGGTCAAACTATGGCCAGAGTACAGGTTTCAGCAAGCATGCAGGGTGGCCTGGTGTGCTGCTGGCAAAGTTGACATTTCAAATATAATCCTTGTTCATTCTAGCCCACCAATAAGAACTTTCTTACCTGACCACCTGCAAAGATGACTGGAGAACTGGACGGCTTGGGCCGGTACGGGATGGTCACGCCCTTCGGGGGGGACTGGGAGAGAGTCAGAGGGGAAAAAAACAAAAAGAGATAAGGTTTCAAAGCTGCTTCAGCTGTGTGGCTTAAGCTCACACAGATCAGTTAAATTAAAAACTGTATTAATTTCCATCCCCTCACCTACCAACGTTGTCTCTGGCTAGATCTAATCTCAAATCATCTGCAGTTATTTGCCTTTAAAGCAGTAAGATGGGTCCGTGGACTACACAGCTCACACTAATTCTCACCAAGGCAGATTCCCCTGTAATAATTTACGCATTATTTCCACGTTTTTCAAATAAACCTAATGAACACGACAAACCTCTATGCATACATATATAGTTGGTAATTTAAGATCTTACATTTTGGCCTATGTAAGAAACGAAGCCAAACAGGAAATAAAGTACCCCAATATCACGCCTAGGATATAGACACTGTCAAGAAATAGTTCAAAGGTTCAGTCAACATTTTCCTGAACTCTACCTGAAAATTCTACTTTCTCATGGAACATGGGACCAATTCCATAACAATTCTACGAAGGTTTCTTTTCCCTTAATTTTGCTCTTATTTTAACTGAATAGCATATGCTACCAGGACCTTATAAATCATTCCAAAACACCACTATGGATAAGTTTTTTTCCTATATAAGTATCTTCAATATAATCCTGCCTTAAAACACAGGAATTAATTTGAAGAGTGTGTTGAAGTTGCACACGGCAAAAATACTGTAATCCAAAGGAAACTTAACTCAGCTTCTCAGGAACCCAGTTACATCTTTTGTCCACTCAGTCCAAGTAGTGAATCTTCCCTTACCAACCCTGCTAGAATTGCTGTAAACCAAAAGATCACTGCTGCTTAACAGTTTCTATTTTTGCTCAGACTATAAGAAAAGTCAAAGCTGGGGGGAGGAAAATATGAACTCAGGGAACCTCTTCCCCACCCCCACTGGAAGCTTCTAACAGCTTCACCTAATTCTAGTCTTACTAAATATAGATCAGTCTGTCTCCCTAGGATCACCCTCCCCCCATTCTCAGCATGAGCCTGAGGGCTTACCTCCAACATGACCACGCAGATCTGTTTCACACACTCAATGATGGATTGCGGAATGCCAGCAATAGTGATGGCCCGCTCAGTTGAGTTGGGGAGCATATCCCCTGCCACCTGGACCTGAGCCCCTGTACTCTTTGGGGTAAAAAGAAATTTTAAAAATCAGATAAAAACAGCTCATACTCTTCCAATTCCCCAAGCAGCAATTTTAGAATCTAACACCCAGTAGAGATACTTATCCCATCTCCTATTTTACCCTTTTTATCCTCCCTTCCCACTCCTCCCTTATTTCAGATAGGACTGTTTAATCACAGTTATAAATAAATTAGCCTCTGAAAGTCAAGAATAAACCTGAATAACAGCCTAAATTTAAGCTGCTCTCAAGAAAAAGGCCCTTCTAGATGGTTTCCTTTCAGCTACTGATAGCTTCGTGGGCCATCAAACAAAATCTCCACAAGTATCACCCACTTTTCATTCTCTTATTGAACAAATATTTATATTACGCCCATTCTATGTGTCAGGCACCATTCCAGGTTGCTTGGAATATATCAAACAAAACTAAAATCCCTGGTTTCATGGCATGTACAATAAGCTCCTGAAAACTCCTTTAGGAGCCACTCAAATTTCATTCCAACATCCAATTCAGTAACTCCCAGATACTATTAAAAGCTTCCATAATTCAATGTAAACGCCAGTTTAAAAGGGAGCACAATTACAACTACATTCTAATATACCTTCCTGTTTCCCCCTTGCTGTTTAGGAGTTTGGCCAAGGAAAATATTTTCTATTATTATATATCAAACTGTAATCTTCTTAGACACGAAAAAAAGTATGTAGTCTCATGAAAAGTTGCCGAATAAAAAATGGAAACAGGGAGCGCCTGGGTGGCTCAATCACTTAGGCATCCGAGTCTTGATTTCAGTTCAGGTCATGATCTTACGGTAGTGGCATCAAGCCCCATGCCGGGCTCCATGCTAGGCATGGAGCCTGCTTGGGATTTTCTTGCTCCCTCTCCCTCTGTCCCCCCCCCCCCAGCACAGTGCTAATAAAAAAAAAAATCTAAAAAAAAAAAAAAAAGGAAACAGGTCATATTCAACAGTTAGAAATTCTGATTAACCTTCTACTCCCCCTGCTTGTGTTCCCTCTCTCGCTGGCTGTGTCTCTGTTAAAAAAAATAAATAAAATCTTAAAAAAAAAAAAAAGAAAGAAAGAAATTCTGGTTAACCTTCTGACTTATTAGGACATATGGAATGCTAAAAAAAAACAAACGGGGGCGCCTGGGTGGCTCAGTCGTTAAGCATCTGCCTCCAGCTCAGGGCGTGATCCCAGCGTTCTGGGATCAAGCCCCACATCAGGCTCCTCTGCTGGGAGCCTGCTTCTCCCTTTCCCACTGCTTGTGTTCCCTTCTCTCACTGGCTGTCTCTATCTCTGTCGAATAAATAAATAAAAAAACTTAAAAAAAAAAAAACCCAAAAAACAAAAAAAAAACCCTACATATTTTTATGTATGTACCAATGGTACAATTCTTTTCTTCCCAATACGCAAATTGTAATAATCCAGGACTGTTAATAATCTTCATCTAAAATGCAAAGTTTCCCTAGCCATACTAAGAGCTATTAACTGAGAAAGCCACATTTAGAATAAACATTTTGAAGACCACAAAAGTTACCAACCTCTCGTATTTCCTTGATCTTGCAACCACCTTTCCCAATGAGAGAGCCACACTGACTAGCAGGGACCACCAGTCTCAGGGTAACTGGGGGTCTACTGGCAGCTGTGCTATTGGTCATAGAGCTGCTGATGTCCTTCAAAAAGAAATTCATCAGAACAAAAGAATATAAGTTTAAGCAGATCCCTGGAACCCATAACTGCTGTAACAGAACTGTTTTAACTTCATAAGGGACATATTATGTCATGATCTACCATCAGCAAAAGTTCAAATATTGCCCACCCCGCCCCCCCAAACAACTATTTCTGAAAAGATAAAAACACCTACAAACTTTCTCAGAATTAGTGCTAAATATAATTTCCTTCATGGAGAGGGTGGGGGGGGGGTTGGTAGGAAAAAAAGTGATTATTAGTTTTGGAAATTAGAGCTGACTGCAAAATAAAACAATACCAAAGTATAAATTAAATAAAATATTAAGAGAAAGATGAAAAATTGCAACCCAATATTCGAAGAACCAATTCGGTCCTCTTAGAAAACTGTTGTGTACTTCTATATATCATTACTTTAATTTCTTGGTGACATCACCTTTATAGACAAATGCAATTGAGCCGAGTACTCGCCCCAGTCACATCCAAAAAGCTGTAGATTTGAAATTAAAAAAACTATATTGGCTCCAAAGCCCACCATCTTTCCCATAACAATATGCTACATCCAAAAAGTCATGGTTTTAACCTAGTTAAATTTAGCCTCCTGAGGATTAAGTGGTTTAAACATCACTTCTCAGGCTAATCTCTACGTAGTAGCTAGACCTGGAAAGTGCTTAAACATAATCCCTTAAAGTCAAGAACATGTTAAAGTATGAACAGATCTTCTGAATGTTTCTTAAGTTTCAGGCTCTGGATTAGCAGGGCCTTGCAGGTCAAAAGATAACATTTCTGATCTTGGCCATGATAAAACTTCAGGCACCATTAAGTATCCAACCACCAACCCAAGCAGCGGCCAACAGCTCTCCTCTGCCTGGGGTGTCAAATGCACGATTAGCAGCACTACTGAAGAGGGGGAGGAGGCTGAAGACAAGACCTGGGGAATGGTTGTTCAGTGTCTGAAGGCTGAGGTATCTTGGTGAACAAAAAAAAGCTTCTCTCTGCCAAAAAAACCTCTGGCACTGATATTTTGCTTCTGATAACCTATAAAACATATTCCCTCCCTTCAAGTATAAGTCTGACACAACATTACCAGACTGATTTTCTTAAAAATGTAACTCTGCCCAAAGTTTAAAGATATCTGTATTTATAGTATATAGTAGTGTTCACCAAGGCACCTTAAAAAAAGCACATTTAGGTTCACTCAACTATAAATCGGAGGACGTAACGCTTAGTAATTCAGTACTGTCATACCTTCAAAACTATCGGTCAAAAAATGAAAATAAAAGACACTAGTTTTTCACACATTTTTTTTACGTTGAGTCCCTGATAATAGTCGAGCTATTTGTTATGATGATTCAAGTAACTTAATGGCCAAATTTTGGGGACACTGAAGGTGGGGGAGGACAAAGGACTCATTCATAGATATTTATAATCCATTCTGTTCTTGAAGTTCTCAGAAAATCACTAAGCTATCTAGAAGCACTTAGAAGACTAAGTGGGGAGGGGCACCTAGGTGGCTCAGTTGCTTGAGCGGCCAACTCTTGATCTGGGTTCACATCATGATCTCAGAGTCCTGGGATTGAGCCCTTTGTCGTCATCGTCACTGGGCTCTGCGCTCATCAGGAATCTGCTTGAGGAGTCTTTGCCTCTCCCTCTGCCCCTCCCCACCACGAAGGGACACACGAGTGCGCGCACTCTCTCTCTAAATAAAATAAAAATGAAACTTAAAAACACCTTAAAGTAAAATAAAACGAAGACTAAGTGCAAAATGAGGGGGAACAACAAACCTCTTCCAGTTTGTCAATGATCATAGCAAAGGCTTTGAAGATGGCGTTAGTGGGTCCAGCCAAAGTGATAATTCTCTCAGGACAATTCCCTTCTGAGATGTTGATACGTGCACCACTCTGGATAAAAAACAAAGCCAAGAGGTTAAATAAGACAAAAAGATCTGAGCACATATAAATGCCCACCCCATAAGATAAGCATATATTATCTTGACACAAGGCAATCTCAGCATCATTTCAAACACTGCTCATGTCTGTCCTCAAACAGACTACGAAAGCTGCCTTAATGCTTGAATGAACTGAGACACGGGAACTACATTTCCCAGCATACTAGAGGTCATTACAAATAACCAAGCCAGAAAAATACCACATTTTCCTATGGAGACCTTGCCCCTTATAATCACTCATTGAAGAAAATTTTTGCTTTTAAGGACTTAACAGTCCCTAAAATCCCCCCACATAACTCACCTCCTCACGCATCTTCTTAACTGATTCTCCTTTCTGTAAGAGGAAAAGTCAAGAGTGAGCTCCAACTGCTATTTCAACCCAGACCGACTAAACAGTAATTAGAGTTGAAGTGAAACTGTCTTACCTTTCCGATGATACTGCCAACTTCCTGCAATGGAGAAAACTAGTGTCAAACAAGGGGAAAGTCGAAGTGTTCATTATCATGAAAAGGAATTTTTAACTGTCCAAAGTAATGGGAAAACTAAGATTTATAGGGAAGGGGACTGTGTGGGCTTTTTCTTTGCTTTGCTCAAAACATAAATGAAGATATCCAAGAATTCTGAAGGAATAATGATGCAGGAGTGATTACATGCTATTATGTTCTAATATATTATTTTTTAAAGTACCAAATACATCACCCCCCCCATCCCCTGCCTTAAAAGTTTCCCAAAATTGTCTAGGCAGAGGAAATCTACTTATCACAAGCTACAGCAACGTCCACGGAAAAAATCTTATTAACCAGATATGAGACAGTCTTTGGCTCCATCCTCTAGTTAAGCCTTTCCTGCTCAGTGGAGCTTCCTACTAAAGTCTGTCCATTTTCCCACTGCACTCTCATCTACTGATAGAGAAGAGTGCTAAAGCCAGATGCCCCACAGTGCTAATCTGATGAGCTCCAAGATGCATGCCCTCTCTTCCTGGCCTCTCCCTAAGCAGTTACTATGACCCAATTTCCCAAGCTGGTGCATACCTTTCCATGCATAAGTAGCCGGATGGTGAGAGTGACATTTAATCCACCTTCAATCACACCGGTGTCCATGTCGAGCAGTGTAGTGGAGAGCTGGACTTTGAGTGGTCAAGTCTTTGGTCACTGGTGGGGGTGAAAGCCAAAAACTGAAATGCAAACATGACCAAAATCAGAAAGGGAAAACAACATGAGAAATCGTTCCTAAAATCATTTTCACCATTATCAATGTTTTCTGACTCTTTTCCTTAAATAACAGCCTATCAGTTGGCAAGCTTGTATATACCCAGCACAACTGCACTAATGACAACCATTTACAGCTCAGGTTCTGTTAGAGTTTGGAAGGAGACTTTTCAGTCTGCTCTCCTTAATGGTAGGGTTTCCGCTGACTCTCAGGATGAGGAAGATTCCTTCAATCGGCAATGGTTGTAAAGGAACTGCTGAATGTGCACTTGTCCTTCAGCAGAATAAGCTTTGACAGGATACAGAAACACCTGGAAATCATGAGGCCAAACCTCAAACTAACCAACTACAGAGAGGCAAATGACCTTTTGCTTCCCTGTTAAGTAGCAGCTCAGGTTGAAAGCTAGAAAGGACAGTAAGTTTTCTTACTTGCAGCAATTTCTAGGTAAAAAATTGAAATGTATCTCACATTAAAATTTCAAATCTTGACAGATGACACCAAGTAATCTTAATAAGATTTAAATCAACAACCTCACTGAGAAAGGCAGTATCTGAAAGCCTTCTATGAAGACTGGGATCCCATATTCCCCTTTGGGAAAAGGTGCATTAAGTACAGCCTGAGTCCTTTCTTCTATCCCCTTTCCCAACCCAACTTGATAATCACTCAGATTTGAAAATTTTCCTTGCTTCTGTGTATTAACCTTTGTTACCACTCCATCTCTATTCAAATCTATTAAATCTTAAACTTTCTTCCAAAGAAACAAATGAAAATAAAGCTGGTATTGCTAAAGATTTATTGTACAGCTGTTTTAATCAACAGCTGTAATGAACCTTTCCTACAGAGAAAGCGCTTTCCCCACCCATCCTCTGAAACAATGTTCCCAACATTTCTGTTTTGAAGTAACAAATTACATGAAGAAAAAGAATTTCGTTTTGGATATACCTTTTCCTAGGATACCTCCTTAGGACCTAACAGCATTAGCTTTAAAAAGGTTCTCCAAAGTTGATAAATTTCTCCAGTGACATTTTTAGCAACCACCCCTTCAAAACTCAACATCAATGAACTCTCCTACAGCTAGTTTTCCTCCTTCACAAACAAGCCACCCTTTTAACTTTGCTCTAACACAAAGAGCATCCCTAAACATTTAAAAAGTGTTTTTAAGTTGCTGCCAGATCATTCTGTTTATGGCAAGCTGCCCCATGGTTACCCCCAGAGCATGATTTAAAAGATGGGCTTTGCATCCCCAAGGCACCTCATTCCCCCATCTTCAAAATAGAATTAACTGCTGGCAAAATCCCAGAATTCAACACTTTTCACTCATGGAAAAACAACAGTGCTGGGGGGAGGGGAGCGGAGTGGAAAGGGGGAGACAGTTACGTCTGTAAGAATGACTCTTTTTTTTTTAAATAAGATATGGTAAAATATTGGCAGTTTAGTTCCTTATCTCCACTCAAATGTAACAGGAATCACTTTACAAACACCACAATAACGCAAATACGAAAGGGCAAGAACACTAAAAATCTTTTAGAAGGCCATTTCGTGATTAAGGCACAAAGCTGCATTTCTAACTCCAAACATCCAAGAAATCCCTGTCGTTTTCTCCTGACTAGGTCAACATAAGTGCACCCAATCCCAGGAATCCAGCTGTTAATCCTGCAGTCCATTACCCCTTCTCCTATAAATAGCTCGGCCCGGGTCTATATCGGCAGGCATTTTTGTAATTTCAAAATTCGTTACCCCGAGAGAACGTCCTGAATAACTCGGTAACTGGGAGCCCGTTTACCCTTTCTTTAACTCCGCAGCCCCCCTCCCCTCGGTCATCCAAGCATTTTCCAATTAAAAAATGCCCCCCCCATCCCTCCACTAGAAAAGAGAGAAGGGAAAAAAAATAAACGGTTCGGTCGGGGGGGGGCGCTGCGATCCAGGGGGAGGGGCCGGACTAGTAGCGCCTCCTCGTGTGGCTGCGCCAGCGCCTGACCCCCGCGGGGAGCCGCGCTCACCCGCCCGGCCAGCAAGCCGGCCATCGCCTCCCCCCACCCCCTTCAACCAACAAATCCACCGCCGCCCCCCCTACCGCGCGCGCGCCCTCCTTGACTCCTGCGCAGCCGCCACCGGGAAAAGGCGGGGGGAGGGGGGTAGGCCTTGCGCGAGGCCTACTAGGCCGCGCCTGAGCCAGGGCCTCGCGTGAATGGCCGGCCAGCCAGAGTGAGGGGGTAGGCGCTCACGCGGTACTACGCGAGGCCGGGGCTCGTGACGAGAACCGGAGCCCGCGGAGAAAGATGGCAAGAGTGGAAACAGAGCTATAGCTGGGGGCGGAGGAAGAATTTTGAAGCTTACCTGCAGGCGCGAGGCGACTGAGGGGAAAAGGGGAGCGGGCGGGAAGGGGAAGGGCGGGAGGCCGGGGGCGGAACAATAGGGGCGGGCGGGAAGGCGAGGGGGGCCCCGCGGGCGGGCGGAGGAGGAAGGGGGGGGTGGAGGAGGAGGAGGAGGAAGGGGGAAAGAGACCCCGGGGCGGGTGGAGGGCGGCGGAGGGCGGGCGGGCGGGCGGAGGGCGGGCGGGCGGGAGAGGGCGCAGGCTGCGGCTGCTCCGGCTGCTGCCTCTGCTGGTCTGGGAGGGGGACGGGGCGGAGCGGCCCGCTTTCAACCCCGCGCACCCTCCGACCCCGGAAGCGCTAACCGCCCCGGGGGCCGGCGAGGCGACTGCGTCGTCCAAACCTTCCCCACGCAATGCGGACGGCCTCCCAACAGCCTAGAGCGGCTCCGTGGACAGCGTCGGCACCAGTGAGACAAAACCTGGTAGCAAATGGCCACGTCTATGATAGAGCGGCAGCGTGGGGAGAGGGAGGAAGCTAGTGGCCCCTAGCGGGCTGATTGGAAAGCCCAGGCGTGAGTGCGGAGAGTTGGCAGTAGCCATGGATAAAGGAGACAAGAGGGAAAAGGGATGGGTGAGAAGAAGAGACGAGACGGGACGGGAAAAACCCAGTAGTCGACAGTAATACTAAATATATATATATATATATATATATATATATATATATATATATATATATATATATAGAGAGAGAGAGAGAGAGAGAGAGAGAGAGAGAGAGAGAGAGAGAGAAAGTAATTCGCCACATTGGAGGCAACTTTTACGGTAACTCCTTACTCTGAAAATTAGTAATTAAGAGGAAAGAATTAAGCATTTACTCCCTCTTAGGAAGAACTGTAGTTCATCCGTTGTTGATAAGGGAAAACTCTTTTTAAAAAGATTACCGTCTAATAAATGTAAAAAGAATGAAAGAGTTAGAAAATCACCATCCATTCTGCAACCCAAGATGAAATAATTCATTCAGGCCGGTGGCATCAGTCGTCAAAACTTTAAGTGAAAGGTTGACAGGGAAACAGGATATTATCATGGGGCCAAATATCACCACACACATTATTGGCAAATTGCACAGGGAAAAAAAAAAGTAATCTAAAATGGAGAGATCTGATAATCACCACCTTACCCAGGTGATCAAATTGTGCAATACTAATAGCAGGACAACATTGACATTATGTGGTCCTTGATGAGATAAAATACATACATAGCACTGTCTATTAAGTATTCTTGTCAAAAGTGTTTAATCTTAATCTTACCAACCTTTAGACCTAATTTGCAATGTACAGGAAATTTATGAGGGATAAAGCAGTAAGTTAAATACATCACACTGCAAGGCAATAATCAATAAACTCAGAATATGGGATATTCTGCAAAATAACTGCCCCAGGGGGTGCCTAGGTGGCTCAGTTGGTTAAGCAGCCAACTGGATTTTGGCTCAGGTCATGATCTCATGGTGGTGAGATGGAGCCCAGGTAGGGCTCTACACTCATTGGGGAGTCCACTTGAGATTCTCTCTCTCTCTCTCTCTCTCTCTCTCTCTCTCTCCCCCTCTGCCCCTCCCCGCCTTTCAAATAAATAAATAAATAAATAAATCTTAAAAAAAAAAAGACAACTACTAAAATTTTTTTTAAACATTTTATTTATTTATTTGACAGAGAGAGAGCACAAGGAGGGGGAGTGGCAGAGAAAGGGAGAAGCAGGCTCCTCGCTGAGCAATGAGCCCGATGCCGCCGGCTCCATCCCAGGACCCTGGGATCATGACCTCAGCTGGAGGCAGCCGCTCAACTGACTGAGCCACCCAGGCATCCCTACCCCAGTCTCTTTAAAAAGGCAGTGTAATGGAAAAGAAGGAAGAAGAGGTAGAGAGAAGAAAAAGGAGAAATTTAAAAGGCAGTAATAAATGTAATGTGTGGTTCTTGTTTTTTGGTTTTTTTTTTTATTTAAAAAATAGCTATCAGGGCACCTGGGTCGCTCAGTCAGTTAAGATCAGGCTTTGGCTCAAGTCATGATCTCAGGGTCCTGGGATCCAGCCGTGCATTGGGCTCTCTGCTCAGTGGGGAAGCAGATTCCCTCTCATTCTTCTGTGCTCTATGTGTCTCTCAAATAAATAAAATCTTTAAAAATAATAAAATAAAATTTAAAAATAGCTATGTAAGACATTTTGGGACAACTGAGGAAATCCAAATGAACTGAATATTAGCTAATATTAGGAAGTATTGTTAATTTTCTTAAGTGTGAGAGGTGCCCAGCTAGCTCAGTCAGAAGAATATGCGATTCTTGATCTTGGGGTTGTGAATATGAGCCCCACGTTGCATGTAGAGATTACTTAAATAAACATTTTTAAAAATTGTTCCTTAAGGGGCGCCTGGGTGGCACAGCGGTTAAGCGTCTGCCTTCGGCTCAGGGCGTGATCCTGGCGTTATGGGATCGAGCCCCACATCAGGCTCCTCTGCTATGAGCCTGCTGCTTCCTCTCCCACTCCCCCTGCTTGTGTTCCCTCTCTCGCTAGCTGTCTCTATCTCTGTCAAATAAAAAAAAAAAAATTGTTCCTTAAGTGTGATAATGGAATTGCGGTTATGCAGGAAAAATGCTGTTTAGGAGATGCATGATGAAGTATTTATGGGTGACAGGTCATGATGTATGCAACAGACTTTCAAATGATTCACGTAGGTATATCGGAGCAAATATAGGAAAACGTTAACAATTGTTTAGTGTGGGTGGTAGGTTTATGGGTAATCACCACACTGTTCTTTAAACTTTTAAAAAATAATTTTTATAATAAAAATTGGAAACACTATGTGGAATGGAATGAGATTGGCAAAATGTTGATAATTACTGAGGTTAGGTGATGTGAATATAGGAGTTCATTAAACTACTTTATGTGTCTGTCTGTAAATTTCCATATTAGAACTTTTTGTAAAAAACAAAACAAAAAGGGGCGCCTGGGTGGCTCAATCTGCCTTTGCCCAGGTCATGATCTCAGGGTCCTGGAATGGAGCCCCACGTTGGGCTCTCTGCTCAGAGGGGAGCCTGCTTCTCCCTCTCCCTCTGCCTGCCCCTCCCCTCTCACCCTGCTTGTGCTTGAGCTTTCTCTCTGTCAAACATATAAATAAAATCTTTCAAACAAAACAGAACAAAACAACAAGAAGCCCAGAAGAGCTCTGGCAGGGAATAAGACAAAATAAGGAGAAGGAAATTAAGAGAAAGCAAACACAGGGTTATTACTGAACCTTGTTCAAGTCCTTTAGGTGTGAGTTCTGGCCTTAATATTAGTAAGTTTTATTGGGTAACCCCAATTCAGTGGAGCCATCTGAAGAGGAACAGCTTCCTGAAGTGAAAAACACAGCTTGGGGATTCCAGGTCCGGGGTGGGGGTGGGGGGATGGTATTAGAAACAATGTGAGAAATAAAAAGAAGTCTGTCATTGGCAAAGGCAAGGGGCAAACCAAATACAGAAAGAGAGGAAAGGAAATAAAATGTTGGGGAAAAACCGAAAGAAAGAAAGAAAATGTTGGGACACTAACATTAAAAAAAAAAATTTTTTTTTAAGATTTTATTTATTTATTTGACACAGAGAGAGCTCAAGCAGGTGGAGCTGCAGGCAGAGGGAGAAGGAGAAGCAGGCTCCCCGCTGAACAGAGAGCCCAACATGGGGCTCCATCCCAGGACCCTGGGATCATGACCTGGACCAAAGGCAGATGCTTAACCAACTGAGCCACTCAGTACCCTCAAAAAAAATTTTTTTTAAGTTTTATTCATTTAGAGGCGCCTGGGTGGCGCAGTCGTTAAGTGTCTGCCTTCGGCTCAGGGCGTGATACCAGTGTTCTGGGATTGAGCCCCACATCAGGCTCCTCTGCTGGGAGCCTGCTTCTTCCTCTCCCACTCCCCCTGCTTGTGTTCCCTCTCTTGCTGGCTGTCTCTTTCTGTGTCAAATAAATAAAATCTTAAAAAAAAAAAAAGTTTTATTCATTTAAGTCATCTCTACACCCAACATGGGGCTCAAACTGACAACCCTGAGATCAAGAGATGCATGTTCTTCTGACCGAGCTGGCCAGGTGCCCCAGGACACTAACATTTCAAATCAAACTAAGGAGCAGACTTACTGTGAGGCCTGTGCAGATCAGATTAACCTCAAGATTTTGCCCTTGAGGGGCACCTGGTGGCTCAGTCAGTTAATTATCTGCCTTTGGCTCAGGTCATGATCCCAAAGTCCTGGGATCGAGCCCAGAGTCAGGCTCCCTGCTCTGCCACGGGGTCTGCTTGTCCCTCTCCCTCTGGCTCTGTCTCCTCCCCTGCTCGTGCTCTCTCTCTCTCTCTCTCCCTCTCTCAAATAAATAAATAAAATCTTAAAAAAAAAAATCTTAAAAAAATATTTTTGCCCTAGGGTCATTTATACCCCAAAGACCCTGAGAGCTTGGGTGGAAGTGAGTAGCTATCCCAGAAGTCACCTCTAATGTTGAAGACAAAACAAAGATCAAGTAAAAGTTTAAAAAATAGGGGCACCTGGGTGGCTCAGTCGGGTAAGCATCTGCCTTGGGCTCAGGTCATGATCCCAGGGTCCTGGGATCCAGCCACACATCAGGCTCCTTGCTCAGCAGGGAGCCTGCTTCTTCCTCCCCCTCTGCCACTCCCCCTGCTTGTGTTCTCTCTCTCCCTCTCTCTCTGTCAAATAAACAAATAAAATCTTTAAAAATTTTTTGGTAAAATAACATCACCCTTTACTAACAATAGCATGGTTTCTCCTAGCGCTGGGCAACATTGGCAGTCAGCTTTGAAAGAGAAAGATGAGATGCACTGAATGCAATACCTGATGATTTTATGAATCAGTAAATTCCTCTCAAAAGGCGAAAGAAGAGAGCGAGTTTGCCTAGAGCCATAAAGCAACCTGACATAGGGAGAATGATTCCAAAAAGGCAGCAAACTAAAGACTCATCCCATGACCGGCAATCCCCAAAGCTAAGTGTCAATTTATATTCTAGACCTCATGGGTTTCCTATACTTCCCCATTCTCAATTGGTGTGGAAACCTTGCTATACTTTGTTTATAGTAAGAAGAGAATGGCAGAATCCCAGATTCCCCTCGTGGACACAAGATGGTGAAGGCCTAAGAGAAACACCTTTGAGAACGACCATCTTTAGTGCTTTATGCTGTTGCACAAATTAGGGCGCAAACCCAGTGCTCTCAGGACATAGTCGGGTCACGTAATGGAGAGAAAGGAGGCGACAGGAAGTTGAAAGGTGATAAGGCTGGAGAGCACAGGACCCGTCCATAAGGAATGACTACTTAGGGCCACAATTTCTGCCTTTAGGGTTGTGAACCCACTGCTGCTAGTTTACAGCTGAAACTATAAGTCTTTTTTTTTTTTTTTAAGATTTTATTTATTTGACAGAGAGAGAGACAGCCAGCGAGAGAGGGAACACGAGCAGGGGAGTGGGAGAGGAAGAAGCAGGCAGGCTCCCAGCGGAGGAGCCTGATGTGGGGCTTGATCCCAGAACGCCAGGATCAGGCCCTGAGCCCAACGCAGACGCTTAGCGACCGAGCCACCCAGGCGCCCCTGAAAATATAAGACTTTATTGAAAACGTCTGATATTGGAGCACGTGGGTGGTGCAGCCGGTTAAGCATCTGACTCTTGGTTTCAGCTCAGGTCATGATCTGAGGGTCCTGAGATCAAGCCCCACATCAGGCTCTAAGTGCAGAGTCTGCTCTCCTCCCTCTGCCCCTCCCGCTTGTGCTCTCTCTCTGTCTAAAAATAAATAAATAAATCTTTAAAAGGAAAAAAGAAAATGTCCAATATTTAACACCGCGAGTGGGCCGTCCAAAAAAAACCAAAAACTCAGCCAGATATAGCTACGGACATCCGATTTTCAACCTCTAGTTAAGATAAATGTCCAGGGGCACCTGGGTAGCACAGCAGTTAGGCGTCTGCCTTCGGCTCGGGGTATGATCCCGGCGTTATGGGATCGAGCCCCACATCAGGCTCCTCCGCTATGAGCCTGCTTCTTCCATGAGCCTGCTTCTTCCTCTCCCACTCCCCCTGCTTGTGTTCCCTCTCTCGCTGGCTGTCTCTGTCTCTGTCGAGTAAATAAATAAAATCTTAAAAAAAAAACAAAAAAGATAAATGTCCAAAATGTTCACTGCAGTAGTTAAGTGTATAGCAAGACTGGAAATAATCTAAAATTCCAACAACGAAAGACTAATAAATGGAATGATGTTAAAACAAGGTTATATGCACTAGCACACATGGACTCAACTTCAAGACAGATGGTTAAATGAGATAATGTTAGGCCCGAAAGAGGGCCTATAGTATGTTCCCGTATAAAGCAGGGGAGGGGGACAATAGGAACAATGTAAGATAGAAATAAAAGCAGGGGGTGGGGGGTGGGCTTGACTATGCAAAGAAGAGCTCTGGAAGTTTGCAAAAATGGTAGTTGTGGTTGGCTTTAGGGAGGAAGCTAGGAATCCGAGAAAGAGGAGAATCTTTTCACTGAATATTCTATTAAAAATGTTACAACCTGGGACACCTGGGTGGCTCAGTGGGTTAGGCCTCTGTCTTCGGCTCAGGTCACCATCTCAGGGTCCTGGGATCTAGCCCCAGTTAGGCTCCCTGCTCAGCGGGGTAGTCTGCTTCTCCCTTTGCCCCTCCCCGCCCTTGTGTGCACGCTCGCTCACTCTCTCTCTCTAATAAAATCTTTTTTTAAAAAATCTTACAATCTGGAGGTGCCTGGGTGGCTCAGTCGGTTAAGTGTCCTATTCTTGGTTTCAGCTCAGGTGGTGATCTCAGGGTTGGTCCTGTGTTGGGCTCCACACTCAGCAGGGAGTCTGCTTAAAAGATTCTCTCCCTCTGCCCCTCCCCCCCAAATAAATAAATAAATAAATAAATAAATAAATAAATAAATCTTTATTTTAAAAAAATGTTGCAATCTGGGGCACCTCACCAGCTCTTGTTGATGGAGCATGCAACTCTTGATCTCTGGGTTGTGAGTTCAGCCCACATTGGGCATAGAGCTCACTTAAAAAAAAAAATAAATGTTTTTAAAGATTTTTTATGTATTTATTTTTGAGTAATCTCTACACCCAACATGGGGCCTGAACTCACACCCATGAGATCAAGAGTTGCACACTCCACCGACTGAGCCAGCCAAGCACCCCCTTAAAAAAACTGTTTTTAAATATTACAGGGTGCCTAGCTGGCTCAGTCAGAAGAGCACTGGACTCTTCATCTCGGGGTTGTGACTTCAAGCCCCACACTGGGTGTAGACATTACTTAAATAAATAAAACTTTAAAAAATTACAATCTTCTCCCCAAGTATATGTATTACTTTTAGCTTTTAAAAAGAAAATTTTTGAGAAATAACAATACCAAAACAACAGCAAGGCGGTCTGCATATGGCTTAGAAATGCCAAGAAGGGGGGCACCTGGGTGGCTCAGACATTAAGCGTCTGTCTTTGGTTCAGGTCATGATCCCAGGATCCTGGGATGGAGCCCCACGTCGGGCTCCCTGCTCAGCAGGAAGCCTGCTTCTCTCTCTCCCACTCCCCCTGCTTGTGTTCCCTCTCTCGCTGTCTCTTTCTGTCAAATAAATAAAATCTTAAAAAAAATAATAATAATAAAAAAGAAAGGTATGGCTCTCTTTCTTAAAAAAAAAAAAAAAAAAGGAACGCCAAGTAGGGATGTGCTCTTCATGTTTAAGAGTGGGGCGAAAGGGCCGGGACTCCTGGGTGGCTCAGTTGGGGGAGCGGCTGCCTTTGGCTCGGGTTATGATCCCAGGGTCCTGGGATCGAGTCCCATGTTGGGCTCCCTGCTCAGCGGAGAGTCTGCTTCTCCCTCTCCCTCTGCTGCTCCCCTTGCTTGTGCTCTCTCTCTCAAATGAATAAATTAAAAAAAAAAAAAAAAGAGTGGGGAGAAAGGGGGTCAGTGAGTTTTGTCCTTAATTTCTTGGCTTCTCTTTGTGTTTCCCCCCTGTACCACTTCTATGTCTCTCCTTATTTCTAGGCTGTCAACATCTGTTTCTCTTCCCCTCACAATCCCCCTATGCCCACATCTCCCTTCTCCTGAAAAAGGAGGAGCTGAAGAATAAATGCAAATGGAGAATAACTGGAATATAACATTAGAATGGCCCTCAAATCCAGGATATTGCAAAAGCAGGCCTTGGCCTTGGATTTCCTATAACATTAGAAGCTAGCTCTAAAATACAGGAAGGGGCGCCTGAATGGCTCAGTCTGTTAAGCGTCTGCCTTTGGCTGGGGTCATGATCCCGGGGTGGATCAAGCCAAGTATCAGGCCACCTGCTCAGCGGGGAGCCTACTTCTCCCTCTCCCTCTGCCCCTCTCCTCTGCTTGTGTTCTCTTTAGCTGTCAAATAAATAAGTAATCTTTTAAAATAAATAAATAAATAAATAAATAAATAAATAAATAAATAAATAAATAAAATATAGGAAGACCTCAAGCATTTATTTGGCATAACTCACCTCAGGGACAATCATAGATGCAATACAGCCAACTAAAAATGGTCCTTCCCTGTTCTTCAAGCCCCACACTCAATCCCCAAACCCCTGTGGGTTTCACCTCAGAAACATCTCTCAAGTCTACTCCTTCCTCTAATCCATCTCCCCTACTTCAGCCTCATTTCCTGCATGGTAACTCAGGCTGAAAAACTCCTAACTTTCATCCTGTAACTTTTTTTTTTTAAGATTTTATTTATTTATTTGAGAGAGAGAGAGAGACAGAGAGAGAGAGACAGAGAGCACAAGCTAGGGGAAAGGCAGAGGGAGAAGCAGAACCTCCCCCCACCCCGCCCTTGCTGAGCAGGGAGCCCGATGTGGGGCTTGATCCCAGGACCCTGGGATCAGGACCTGAGCCAAATGCAGATGCCCAACCATCCAAGCCACCCAGGCGCCCCTTATCCTGCCCCTTTTCACAACTCTGTGACTCTGCAAAACTGCTATTTCTTCCTGGAATCCACTGGGTTAAGAGCACAGAATCAGGAGCCAGACAGCCTGAGTTTGAATCCTGACTGAACCACTTCCTGCTTCAGTTTCCTTTACCTCTAAAATTGGAGGAACAGTACCTACCTCACAGAGCTGCTGTTGAGTATAGAAATTATGAAAGTAGGGGCGCCTGGGTGGCACAGCGGTTAAGCATCTGCCTTAGGCTCAGGGTGTGATCCCAGCGTTGTGGGATCGAGCCCCACATCAGGCTCCTCTGCTATGGGCCTGCTTCTTCCTCTCCCACTCCCCCTGCTTGTGTTCCCTCTCTTGCTGGCTGTCTCTATCTCTGTCAAATAAATAAATAAAATCTTAAAAAAAAAAAAAAAGAAATTATGAAAGTAAAGCACCCTGAGCCTGGCACGCGGTAAATGCTCCGTGTTAGCTGGTATTATTTACCAACTGGGCAACTCCTACTTACCCCGAGGCACAGCCCAGACCTAGCTCATTTCCCCAGTGGCACTGTCACTCCTTCCTTCGTTCCCCCACTGCTTGATCCATGTCTCTCTTGTGGTCCTTTTTACAGTATTATAATAACCTATTTACATGTCCATCTGTTCCATTAGATCTTGCAGATCACGAACAACAGGGATGGTTTTATTCATCTTTGTAGGTTCAGCACCCAGAACACAGTATTTCCTCAATAAACAATTTTCTAGAAAACCAATCTAGCCCCACTGGGAGACCTATGATTCCCAAACATGCTATGGAAATTTCTGACTCTGTACCTAAGCATACATGCCTTTCCTGGCTCCTTCCCCTGCTCCATTTGGTAAATCATTCTTTCATTTTTTTTCTGCTCATACTTTTCATGCTCCAGGCCCAAGATGTAGTTGAAATGTCACCTCTCCTGGGAAGTCATCTTTGACCCCTCCTACCCTTCCCACTTATTTCTAGGTTTATAGCCCTCTGGCATTTTATAGCATCTATCTTTATTAATTAGTTTTCTAGGGTATCTTTTTCCTTTCCTCAGCAGATCATTGAGAACCTGATGTGTAGTACCAGGCATGGCGTATAGTAAATCGGGGCCGTCCATTCCAGCTGTGTATCATAATCACCCACGTTTTCTTAAAAATACTGATTTGTGGAGGCACCTAAGTGGCTCAGTCAGTTAAGCATCCGACTCTTGATCTCAGCTCAGGTCCTGATCTCAGGGTCACGAGTTCAAGCCCCACATTGGGCTCCACACTGGGCATGGAGCCTACTTGGAAAAAAAAAAAAACTGATTTGTAGGGCCCCATCCTTAAGACTCTCATTCAATAATTTAAAAAAAAATTTTTTTTTAAAGATTTATCTATTTGAGAGACAGAGAGAGAGAGAGAGAGAGCAGAGGAAGGGGCAGAGGGAGAGAATATCCAAGCAAACTAGTGCTGACTGAGGGGCTCAGTCTCACCAGCCATGAGATCAGGATCTGAACCAAAACCAAGACTTGCATGCTTAACTGACTGAGCCACCCAGGCACCCCCTCATTCAACAGATTTAAGGCAAAACCCTAAATTATTCTCACCCCAAGGGGCGCCTGTGTGGCTCAGTCGGTTATGTGTCTGCCTTCGGCTCAGGTTGTGACCCCCAGGCTCCTGGGATCGAGCCCCACATTGGGCTCCCTGCTCAGTGGAGAGCCTGCTTCTCCCTCTCCCTCTGCTGCTGCTCTGCCTACTTGTGCTCTGTCTGTAGCTCTCTGTCAAATAAATAAATAAAATCTTTAAAAATTTTAAAAAATTATTCTCACCCTGAAACAACTAATACACTATATGTTAACTAACTTGAATTTAAAAAAACCCACGATACTCTGAATTATTCTCTGAGAGCTGATGGGCAGCCAGGGTCGAACAATCTCTGTAGCAGATATGAAAACTTATGCTAAAGACCTGTATTTTCATTGAAGGGAAGACAGTAAGGATCCATCCCAGTAGCCTGAACGAATTCTTAAGGTTCCTCCCACTTAGGAAACATAGGCACATATGGTGTCTTCCTCACTGACACTCTGGTTCCTTACTGTAAAACTGATACACTTTGGAGGGTCTGTGGAAGGGCAGCAGAAGTAGTAGAATGTACTGGGCCCAACCAAGGTAACGGCACAGGTGAACAGAGACCAGGAAAAGAAGCTTTATTTGGACTGAGAGGTGGAGACTGAGAAGGACCTAAGCCAGTCTACTGAGCTAAGGAGTGAGATTCCAAAAAGGAAAAGCAGAGCTTATCAACCAAACGGACGCCACCTCCCAGCAGCCTTACAGTCAGTACAATCAATAAAGGCGGCTGGGAAATATCTATTTGCCACTAATCACCAAAGTATGCCAGCCACCATTACAAAAACGGCACAGTTTCCTTTTTTCCATAATTAGATTTCCACAACACCTCCCAACTACACGTATTACAAAAGAAAGTTTTTAAAAAATCGTATTTTACAGATCTTAAACTCATCTTCAGCATTAAGCTCCAAGGTCTCACCATCCTCCAGAAATAGTTCTCCTGCTAAACTCATCAGCTAAAAGTTCTACCCAAGTAGTGAGAAGACGGTCTTTGCTAGCCCATGGTAATTCTTTTCCCATTTTCCCTAGCCAGTTAGGGCTGAACAGCAGAGGAAGGCTCAGATTGGGGGATGAGGGAGAAGGGGCACAAGGGCTAATTTTCCCCAGTACAAGATGGCATCTGAAGCTTGATGGGAGAGCGGAACTGGAGAGGCTTGAGGGAAGGGTCCAGGCCCTGTATTCAGTCAGAGTCACTGCTGGAAGAGGAGGAGGAGGAGGAGGAATGCTGTAACGGGAAATGGGAAAGGAGACAGCATCAGATCCAATGACCTTTGATCACTCCGTGGAACATTCTTTGGTGCTCTACCCCTCCACCCAAGCACCCCTTGCTTCCTAAGAAGGTCAGGACTCTTGAAACAGACTGTCCCTTAAACAGCAAAAGCAAACATTTCCTTCAGCAGTGAACATACAGGAATGGATTAAATCCTCCTAATCAGAGCACAGAACTTAATCCTGCACCTGGAGCATGTTTCCAACTTTCTTTACCTGAGCCAGGGCCTGGGCAAGGAATAAATTATTGATGCCAGCGTAGTACAGTGCTAGAAGACAGCTGCGGCCTTACAAATGCTTACTGGTTGGCTGCATGGAAAGTTCACGTAGCTATGGGTCTAAGGCAAGTGAGCAGAACCAGCATCTGGGTGCCCATCTAGCTCTACTTTTAAGCCCCAAATGGGAGAGAGTGAGGAAGGTGGGAGAGAAGGTGGGGAGAGTACTAGTCAAGGTTCTTTACACGCACACTCCCAGCAACTGTCATCAAAAACATTTTTGAGTCTCTCCGGGGTAATTTCTCCCTCCATTCAATCTCACCATTCCTTCTCTCCAAACTTACGCCAAACCTCCAGAACCAGGAAGTAGGGCCCACAGCCCCAAGGCAAATACACACTAGGCAGTAAAATGTAAATTAAGGCCTCCACAAGATCCAGGCTGGTTCTGTCCTTCCAGAGCTACTTGTTAGTTAACACTCTTCTAGAACGAAGATTACTCGCCTTGGGGCTGAGCACGAAATTTAGGTTTTGTTTGAGGCTGAGAGTCAATGAGAGTCCTGCTGGGTGGTAGGACAAAAAGGTCCCTGTAATTAACACAAAACCTTGAGAACACTGAAGGTGGGTCTGTCTAACTTGCTAAAACAAACAAGCTTCTGGGGATGGGAGTGGAGCAGAAGTTCTGGGAGAGGGAAAACAGACAGGAAGGGCTTTTGATTCTGTTATCTCTTCTAAGGCTCAGTGTAGCCCCTCCTTAACAGAAGGCCCAATTAGCCTAATTATTTCAAGATAATCAGATTCTTACCAGTGGGAATACTTTCCAAAGAAGAACCATCTACCAGAGCAAAACGATGGCTGCTCCATGTCCTCAGACTGCAGATCCCCCTTGCCCACCCCTGCCAGCCTAGTCCCTCTGTGGGGGCACCCCTTCCTAGCCAGGCTCCAGAGGGCACTGACCTTGCCATGTTTGTGGTGTTTGTGCATCTTTTTATGAGCTTTCTTCATTTTCTTCCGCATCTTCTTGTCCATCACCATTCCCGGTCCTACCATGCCGGGTGCCACGGGATTCACAAGAGGCATGCCAGGACCAGGTGGTGGGTAGGGAGGTGGGTAGGGACCTAGGGGTTGGCATCCTGGATACCCCGGTTGCGGCACAGGATGAGGGGGCCCACCTGGGGGGAAAGCTGGATTCCCCTGGGGAGCTCCTGGGGGAGTTGGAAAGGAGCCTGGAGGATAGGGAGGATTTACAGGCGGTGGATGGGCAGGATTGGAACCTTCAGGGTACCCGATGTTAGGAGGATATGGATTTGGTCCTGGCTGCCCTGGTGGAAGAAGCAAAGAATAAATGAAGATTAGAACAGCTCAGAGCCTCTGACAACAAACAAGGACAAAAAAAAAAAAAAAAGAGGATTCAGTTTCTCACTCAATACTTAAAGGGAAATGCAAAGGTGAGGAAGGAGAATGGGGCGGAGGGGAGACAAACCCGCAGAGTAGAGCAAAGCTCAGAGCTCTGGTAGGGCTGGGGAGAGAGGGAAGTCTAAGGAGAGAGAAGCATCGGTCAGCTGTGGTTTGACTGCTTGGCAGGTGGGAGAGCGGGAGGAAAAACCGACAGAAACTTCCTATTGTGGGGCTCATCTGGAGGTTGAGGGGTTGCGGTGGGAAAAGAGATCCCCCCAAACACCTACCGGCATTGGGATTCCACATGTTCAGGTGTTTCCTCTAGCCTGAGGAGAAAGAAAGGAAGGCAAAAAGCTGATGGCGCCGAGGTGGAAGCAAGCCCCTCTCGGAGAGACTCCGAGAACTACCACGACCTCCACATAAATATTTTTTTTCCACCCGTTCCTTCGCCCTCAGCACCTATTTTCCCCCCTACTTTCCTAACTACCGGGATCTAGCTCCCAGGGCCCCTCCACCTTATACTTACTACCTCTGGCCGCAGCTGGAGGTCTCTAACGCCTCAGGAGAGGGGCAAAGTCCTCCCGGTCCTCATCCCTCACCTCCCTTTCCGGGACTGAGTCCGGAAGACTTTCACCACGCACAGGCTACGGAAGGATCTTAAACAATTGCAGCGCCCCCACCCCGGGAGTCGGAGAGGGAACCAGGACCCCCAGGCGACGAGATAGACCCGCCTCTCGGCGAAACGGAGAAGGAGTTCAGAAAAGAACCTCAACTGCTTACTTATGTAGACACACCCCCTTCCACATTAAAAAGGCCAAATGGAGATCCTGGATCCTAGTTGCGAAGGCACCCCTGACCTAGGGACGAGGAAAGGAGGAAATTGGGGAATCCGGATGCCCCGTCACCTTTACACCACAGCCTGGGCTTGACTCATCCTCGGTTCTCACTTCCTGGTCACCCCCAACCCTAGGCTTCAGCACCCGCCTCTGCAACCGCCTAATTGGCAATCACTTGGTCTTTCGGCGTAGTGATTGGAGAACACACTCGTCAATCACTCTAGTCCCAGCAAGGCTGGAGGACAACGGTCGCAATAGGGGTGGAGCGGGGCTCTGCTGGGGACTAGGCGGATGCAGAGGAGTGGGCGGGCCGGAAATCCCTGGGGGCGGGGCCAATAGAGCCCTAGAAAGGGGTGGAGTCAGTTTCTGGGCAAAGTCCCTGGAGAGGCGGGCGGGAAGCTCAGCGTGTGCCCTCTGAGCTCCTAGACCGGTGGGTGCGACACTTTGTAAGGTGAGTAATACACCGTGGTAAGCATCGTACCACGAATATATGCAGAGCGCTTAAGAGAGGGCGGAGAGCTGCTGAGTCTCAACCCCACGCCTCAATTTCGCCACCTTCCTCTTATCCGCCGTGGAAAGTAAAGAAACATTCTCGGGGGAAATACAGAGATTTCCTAATCCCTCGTAGGATTCCCTGTCTCAGTTGCATACCTCTGCCATCTGTCGAATTGCGAAAGGCAGAAACCAAGGAGGTCATCCTTGATGGCTCTCTCCTTCACCTTTCCCTTGTCCCCTTCCAACACCACGAAGAGTTCGTTTTGTCTCCCAAATAAATCTGAATTCCTTCCACTTCTCTCCATCTTCCCTGCTTCCAACCTGTCATCATCTCGACTGGATTGCTGCAATGGCCTCTTTAAAAAAAAAAAAAAATCACAATTAATAAGCTTGATTTAATAAACATAGAAAACCATGCACCCAAAACTTAAAAATACTCATTCTTCCTAAGCATACTTAGAAGATTTATAAAAAAAAATTGGTCTCAACCAATATAATTCAAATTTCAAAGAATTGTACAATACATACCATATTCTCTGATCACAATGTAAAATATAAATGCAAACATACATCTGGAAATTTAAGACAACAAACAAAAAGTCTTCCAAATAACTCTGGGTCAAAGGATAAACCATGATGGAAATTAAATACTTTGAACTAAGCCATAATGAAAATATTACATCCCAAATTTGTGGGATACAAAAAATATGAAGAAGATAAATTTTATGCTGAGTTTATCATCTTGAATTAAGGACTTTGATAGACTTTAAAAATGTTTTTTATTTTGAAATAATTTTTAAACTCACGAGAATTTGCAAAAAAACAGGAATTCCCATGTATTTACCCTTTGCCAAGCTTCCTCCAATGATACTATCTTACATAACCATAGTACATTTTGATATACTTTCCTATAAGCTTTGTGCTAAATCTTTGAGGTGGATTGGAATATTTCCTATGTTTTCTTAAGCTCTAGGGCAATTTACATCTACACTATTTCTTTCTGGGAAGATTGGGTTTGAAAGAAATTATTGATGTGTCTGTATGGGCATAATGCCTTTTAGAAGTTAAATATTTCAAACTATTTCTTTTTTTTTTTAAAGATTTTATTTATTTATTCAACAGAGATAGAGACAGCCAGCTACAGAGGGAACATAAGCAGGGGGAGTGGGAGAGGAAGAAGCAGGCTCATAGCGGAGGAGCCTGATGTGGGGCTCGATCCCATAACGCCGGGATCACGCCCTGAGCCGAAGGCAGACGCTTAACCGCTGTGCCACCCAGGTGCCCCCAAACTATTTCTTTTTTTTAAAGCAACCTTAATGAGATATAGTTCATATACCATACAATCCATCCATTTAAAGTGTACAATTCGATGGTTTTCAGTATATTCAGAGCACTGTGCAACCATCACCATTATCTAATTTTAGAATAGCTTTGTGCCCCCTAAAAAAAAAAAATCCCACGCCCATTAGCAGTCAGCAGGCAATCCTCATTCCCCTCCCTACTTCTCCACTACCCGCCCCTCAAGCTCTAAGTAACCGCTTATCAACATTCTGTCTATAGATTTGCCTATTCTCGACATTTCATATAAATGGAAAATTGTACAATATGTGGCCTTTAGTGACTGGCTTCTTTCACTTACCGTAATATTTTCAAGGTTCATCCATGTTGTAGTATGAATCAGTACTTCATTCCTTTTTATGAAGGAAGTACTGAAAACATGCAACTGAATGGATATACCACAGCTTGTATCCATTCAGCAGATGATGGACATTTTAGTTGTTTTTACTTTTTGCCTTTTATGAATAGTGCTGCCATGACAATTCATGTACAAATTTTTGTGTGAGCGTACGTTTTCAGTTCTACTGGGTAAACCTGCAAGAGGAATTCCTGGGTCATATGGTAACTCTGTTGAGCTTTTTCAGGAAGTGCCAGACTATTTTCCAAAATAGCCACATCATTTTACATTCCCACCAGCAATGTATAAAGCTCCCAGTTTCTCCACATCTGGCCCAACCCTTGTGACTGTCTGTCTTAATCAGTACAGCCATTCTAGTAGGTGTGAAATGGTGTCTTCCATGGCTTTGCATTAACTTTAAGACAAAGATCAAAATTGTTTTTACACGTACGTGTTAATTTTTGTTGAATAGGTAGTACGTTCACATGATTTGAAAATGTACAAGGGTAAAGACGTATAAGTGAAAAGTCTCCCTCCCACTCTTGTTCTTCATCTACCCAGCCTCCCCAACCCACACAACCCTGTAGTTTCTTACTTACACTTCCACAGTTTCTTCGTTACAATCAAGCACGTACGGATATAAATGCACATCCCCCATTTTAAATATAAAAACCAGGTATGCAGAGTTTAATTTGCAACATCCCCCCACTTAGTGCATCTCGAAGATATTTTCCTGTCAGTACACCTCTAGAGTGTGTCCTCAGTCTTTTTCACAACCTCCTTTTATTCTTTTGTATGATGTCCCGTAATCAGTTTGACCAGTCAATGGATATTTGTGTTGTTTTCAGTCTTCTGCTATTAAAAACAATGTTGCCGTAAATAGCCTTGTATATATGACATTTAACATATTTTTACTTTTTATAGTTATTGATGAATTACTCTCTGTAGAGGTTATATTTATTTACATTGTCACCACCAATATATGAGTGTCTATTTCCCCCAAGGCATTCAGTAAAGAAATACTCAAAATCTTGTTACTGTAGCCTGCAGCGGTCTTGCCCTACTATCCCTCTCGTCTCTTCTCATACTGTTCACTCCTGGCTTTCTGCCTTCCAATCCCTAAGCTTCTTTCATCCCTCCAGCCTTGGTTCCTTTTGCAGGAGGGCCTTTGCACTTACTGCCTTCAGCCTGGAACGTTCCCCAACTCTCACCACTTCGCCTAATTAACTCCTGATCATTCATCAACTCTCAGCTCCAGAATCACTTCTTCGGGCAAGCCTCTTTGACACTGTAGTCAGGTGACATTCATATGTTGTAGAATGTGGTAGAATCTTGCCTTTTCTTTAGCACACCCATCTCAGTTTATAATTATACATGAATCAATCGATAATTACTTGATTAATATCAGCGCTCTACATTAGATTGCTTCTTGAGAGCAGGGACTTTGTTCATTAACGCTTAACACTTCACACAGTGCCTGGTACATAGGAGGGTATTAATGAAAAACCTATTAAATGAATAACTATATGAGTGAATGAATGAATGAATGAATGAACGAACGAACAAAGAGGAATAGAACATGGTGGCTCTGGAATCAGTCAGCTTCTGGATTCAAATTCTGACTTTGCCACTTATTGTGTGATCTTGAATTAGTTAAACTGCTTGGGCCATCAGTTCTCTCATCTGTAAAATAGTGGCAATTGTACGTACCTCCTAGAGTGGTTAGAATGAGAAAAGCATGTGTCTGTCACATAATAAGCACATATTACATGCTAGTATGTATTACTATCATGATTCTCATTAATATTATGAGTGATTACTATTAGACTAGCATGATTTTAACCTCTCTGCAGGACCCTCATAGAGTGCCAACGTCCTCCATGTGTCTCTTCACCTACCTGCTAATTGGGAAATTCTTCCTCAGATTTAAACTCAGATTATTTTTTTAAGATTTTATTCATTTATTTGAGAGAGGGAGAGAGAGAGAGATCGAGAGAGCATGCGCGCATGAGCAAGGGAGGGGCAGAGGAAGATTGAGCAGGGAGCCTGACGTGGGGCTCTATCCCAGGACTCTGAAATCATGACCTGAGCCAAAGGCAGAGCTTAACGACTGAGCCACCCAGGCGCCCCTAAACTCAGATTATTTTTAAAGCATTAAACAGTACTTTTAAAGCTCATTTCAGCTAATTCATTAAGTCAGTAATTACTTACCGTGCTTCTGTCATTCATTCATTCATTCATTCATTCAACAAATACTTCACAAGCTAGCCAGGTACTATTCTAAATGCTGGGGATTAAGTGAAAACAAGAGAAAAAATTCCTTGCCTTTCTGAGGTAATATTGGAAGAAGTAAAATATAAATATACAATAAAGTGTCAGACAGTGATGCGTATGTATTATGGAGAAAAAAGAATCAAAGTAAGTGTAGGGGCAGTGGTGCGAGTATTAACAGATCCTTGTAAGCCATGGAAAAGAGTTCAGATTTTATTCTAAGTGTGAATGGAAGTCTCTGAAGGGTGTTGAGCATGGGAGTGACATGATCTAATTTTCATTTAAAAAAATCATTCTGTAAGCCAATGTTCATAGAAGTATTATTCATAATAACCCCCAAATGGAAACAAACCCAATGTCCACCAACAAATGAATGGATAGGGGCGCCTGGGTGGCACAGCAGTTAAGCGGCTGCCTTCGGCTCAGGGCGTGATCCCGGCATTACGGGATCGAGCCCCACATCAGGCTCCTCCGCTGTGAGCCTGCTTCTTCCTCTCCACTCCCCCTGCTTGTGTTCCTTCTCTCGCTGGCTGTCTCTATCTCTGTCGAATAAATAAATAAAATCTTTAAAAAAAAACACACAAATGAATGGATAAACAAAATGTGGTGTGTGTGTACAATGGCATATCATTCAGCCTTAAAAGGAAGGACAATCTATCCCATGCTGAAACATGAAAAAACCTTGAAGATACTATGCTAAGTGAAATAAGCCAGACATAAAAGGAGAAATATGTATGATTCCATTGCCTAGAGTAATCAAATTCATAAGGACAGGGGCATCTGGGTGGCTCAGTCATTAAGTGTCTGCCTTTGGCCCAGGGCGTGATCCCAGGGTCCTGGGATCGAGCCCCACATCGGGCTCCCTGCTCAGCGGGAAGCCTGCTTCTTCCTCTCCCCCCCCCCCCCCGCTTGTGTTCCCTCTCTCACTGGCTATCTCTCTCTGTCAAATAAATAAATAAAATCTTTTAAAAAAATTCATAAAGACAGAAAGTAATTGCTGGGGACTGGAGGAAAAGGAGAATGGAAAGTTATTGTCTAATAGTCTCAGAGTTTCAGTTTTGTGCTAGAGAAGAATGGTGGTCATAGTTGCACAGCAGTGTAAATACACTTAATGTCACTGAACTGTACACTTAAAAACAGTTAAACAGGTAGAAAAAAAATCATTCTGGCTACCGTGTGATGAAAGAACAAGATAGGGAGAGGTGGTTAAAGCAGAAGGAGGGAGCCCAGTTAGGAGGGTACTCTTAGTCTAGAGGAGGAATGGTGGTGGCATGGATGGAAATTGTGGAGAATGGCGAGACTTTGGGTTTTTAGGTTAGAGCTTAGCAGATTTGGACTGGTTGTGAAGTGTGAAAGAAATAGAAAAAGCAAGGATGCACCCAAGGATACTGAGCAACTGAAAAATAGGAGGAAAAAAAAAAAGAAAAAAAATGGTGCCATTTACTGAAATAAAGAGAATGAGAGACGAGCTGATGTGAGTACATTTGGACAAGTTTAGGATGCCTATTGGATATTCAAGTGGAGATGTTGAGAAAGCAGTTGGATTTGGCAATCTGGAACTCAGGGAGAGGTTTGGTCTGAAGAGAAAAAAATTGAGAGTTATCCGGATACGTAAAGCCAGGGAGCTAGATGAGGTCGGCTAGAGGGCAAGTGTGGCCAGAGTAGAGAAGAGGGTGCAGCACTTGGCCTTTGGCATGCCAATGTTTAGAAATTGGGAGGAGGACCAAGCAAAGGATACAGAATGAGTGGCTAGTGAGGAAGAGGGAAATCAGAAGAGAGTATGAAGAAAGCATTCAAGAAGGAAGCTATCCAATGTGTCAGATGTTGCTGATAAATTATGTAGGGTGCAGTCTGAGAATTGGCCATTGGATTTTGAAAGGATGGTGAACTTTTTAAGAGCAGTTCTAATTACATGGTAGAGACGAAATTTTGCCTGAAACAAATTGAGAAGAGAATGAGAAATGAGGAAGTGGAGACAGCAAATAAAAGCAATTCTTCCAAGGAGTGTCGGTAAATAAGGAGGCAGAGAGGTGGTGCAGTAGTCATGAGGATGGGCAATCTAGGAAGGGCTTTTTTTTCTTAGAGAGAGAGAGAAAAAAAAGAGAGAGAATGGGGGAGGGGCAGAGGGAGAGAGCATCTTAAGCAGACTCACTGCTGAGAGCAGAGCCTGACCTCAGGACCCCAAGATCATGGCCTGAGCCAAAAGCAAGGGTCAGATGCTTAACCAACCAAACCACCCAGGCACCCCTAGGAAGGGCTTTTTAAGATGGGAGAGTTTGAAGCATGTTTGTAAACTGACGGGAATAATCCAGTAGAGAGAAAAAAACAAAGTTGCTGAAGAAAGAAGGGACAATTGAAGGAAAAAAGTGACCAGGAAGAGTGGGGTTCCGGTAAACGATGGAGGCATGGCCTTCGACAGGTCAGCTCATGAGTATAGTGCGGTGGTTGAGAGAGTGCGTTCTGGAGTCAGACACTTACTTTGTGACTCTGGACAAGGCCTCAGTTTCCCCATCTGTAAGAGGAAGAATCATAATGATACCTAACTCATAGTGACGTTTAAACAACTTAATACATGTGAAGGACTCAGAACACCTCTGCGCATATAGTAATCCCTATATAGGTGTCAGCTCTTATTACTGTACTAGGGAAATGAGTCTGTAAGTCTAGATGCAAAAGCATTGGTAGATTGAGTAGTGGGAAGAAATAACTATTCTTTGCTGATTGCTGTTCTTTTTTTTTTTTTATGCTTCAGGGAAGTAAAAAGCAAGGTTATCATTTGATAGGGAGGTTGGCAGAGAAGGTTAGAGACAGTCATCTCAAAAAGTGGGCAAATGAGTTGATTAGGGAGTTGTAGTAGGGTTGCTGGGCAGCATGAAGGGCCCACTTGAGGTTGGTGAGCTGAGTAGTAAAGTGGGACCAGTTGGCACAGGTGGTGGTTTCCACCAGTTAAACTCCCAACGTTTGGGTACAGCTGTGGAATAGAAGAACTGGCTTTAACCAGGGTTAGGGTTTTCCTGGAAAATACAAGGAAGGGGAAGGGAAAGAGGGCAAGGTTGTTAAGTGTGCATGCATGGTGGTGATTACGGTAAGAGATTCTGAAAATGAACTGAGTAAATAAGGAAAGACAGAGGGTGACAAAGTGGCAGGTCTTAAGGTTGAACTTGGCAGAACTTAAAGGTTCTCTCGAGTCAGTGAGCCGAAACGGAGGTAGAGGCGGTATCCAGAAAGTGGAAGGCTTGGAACACTTCTTGGTGGAGATAGTGAAGGAAAATCTCATTGGATGTGAAAGGGTCAAAGAAGAAAGGATTAAATAGATTCTCTACGTCAGGATGCAGATGATAGAAATAGTGACGAAAAGAAAGAGACTTTTGAGGCAGGTGCTGGGATGTTCAGCAAACACAGAGGCGTGACCAGGAGGTCTGTAAATGAGCACAACAAGGCGAAGTAGGAAGTGGTGGTCTGATGGCATGTATTTCAGAGGTGCTTGGGATCTGGGAGGAGAAAGAGAAATGATCTGGAAGCAGCAACAGACGGAAAGGAAAATACCCTCCTCCAGAGTATGCGCGAGAAAGAACAGCTACCACTCCAGGGTAAGGGCAGCCAGAGAAGAGGTTGAAGATATAGGACATTTTGTAGATATTTCTCTAGACCCAAAGCAGGCACTGTAGGAATTCAAAGCAGCAAGAGACACATGTCACTCACCTGCTAAGAACTTCAGGTAGGCATAACACTTTCTCACAGCACCAAATATGTGCCACTCGACAAGCTCTTTATCTTTTTCCTATCAGGTCTGTGGGTCAGAAAACATTTATCGAAAATAAATTTAGCACATCAAAAGTGAATGCACCCTCCTTGAACAGATGAGAAAAATGAGGCTCGGAAGGCAAAATGGTTTATTGCAGATTTCACCCTAGTTACTAGTGGCAGATTCGGGTCAGGAACTCAGGACTTCATGCAGTCCACCAGGCTGTTTGCAGAGTCCTGAATTGGGTGCTGTAAAGGAATGGGCAGGAACATAAACTGTGTTCCTCCACACCCTCTATGTTCTTAGTTACAGTTGAGGTGAGAATGTGATATTCACAAATGAAATAATTTCAGCAAACAACATATGGCTACAAGCTATGCCCCTAAATCCCAAAGGGAGACAATGTAAAGTCACGTGTGGCTTTTCAAGGACTATTTCCTGGTGACAGTAAATTTGTTTATGTGCTTTCAATCCATTCTATGAAGTAATTCATGAGAATTAAAGAAAATTTGGAAAACAGAAAAGCAGAAAGAAAGAGCAAACTGTTTTTGAGTCCCCATTATCCAAACAGAATCACTACTGTTATTATTTTGGCATATTTCCATCTTTTTTCCTGGCATAGACTTTTTAAGTAAATACTAAATTTTAATAGACGAAACATGCAAATAGTTCAAAATCCAAGAAGTAAAAAAGAAAAAAAAAGTTGGGTAGTCAAGAATCAGCCTTTTTCCCACCATCCACCAGCCCTGTCTTCAGCCACATAGTTTCCCTCTCTTGAGTCTGGCTCTGTTCAGAGATTTATGTTTTCAAGTTTCTAAAAAAATGTACTTATAAAGTATGGAGATTAGTTAATAATCACTTAATCACAAAGCAATATTGGGTCATTAAGGTAACAAGCATACCATACTAATGTAAGACGTTAATAATAGGGGGAACTGGGTGTGCGGAATACGATTATCACCCCCATATTACATCTCTATGAGCACGAATTACTATTCAGCAATATCATACTAGATAACCACTGGATTTGGTGAAATAATCTTCACAACGGGGACTTCAATTAATGATTTTTTTATTATATTATGTTAGTCACCATACAGTACATCCCCGGTTTCCGATGTAAAGCTCGATGATTCATTAGTTGCGTATAACACCCAGTGCACCATGCAATACGTGCCCTCCTTACTACCCATCACCAGTCTATCCCATTCCCCCACCCCCCTCCCCTCTGAGGCCCTCAGTTTATTTCTCATAGTCCATAGTCTCTCATGTTTCATTCCCCCTTCTGATTACCCCCCCTTTCTTTATCCCTTTCTTCCCCTACTGATCTTCCTAGTTCTTATGTTCCATAGATGAGAGAGATCATATGATAGTTGTCTTTCTCTGTTTGACTTATTTCACTTAGCATTATCTCCTCCAGTGCCGTCCATGTTGCAGCAAATGTTGAGAACTCGTTCTTTCTTTTTTTTTTTTTTTTAAGATTTTATTTATTTATTTGACAGAGATAGAGACAGCCAGCGAGAGAGGGAACACAAGCAGGGGGAGTGGGAGAGGAAGAAGCAGGCTCATAGCGGAGGAGCCTGATGTGGGGCTCGATCCCATAACGCCGGATCACGCCCTGAGCCGAAGGCAGACGCTTAACTGCTGTGCCACCCAGGCGCCCCAGAACTCGTTCTTTCTGATAGCTGAGTAATATTCCATTACAACGGGGACTTCAGTATTTTATCATAGACTCATGGAATCATAGGATTGGAAATGACTTAGAGAATAATTCATTCAATTTTCTGAGAAAATTAAACAAACATTTCTAAGAGTTCATGGTTAGGAGAGCCAAGATTATAATCTAAGTTTTCTAGCTTTTATGTTAATAACCCCTTCAATATGACATGTTAGCACACACCTACTCAAAAATACTACAAGTACGCATTGTCATGCTTACCACACCCCTCCCATTGTTCTTTGTGTTTATGGCCTCTCTGAAGTTTTGGAGATGGTCATAGTTTTGTGGACTAAGCTTTATTTTTTTGGAACAGTTTTAGATTTACAGAAAGATTGAGAAACTAAACTCCATACTTTTAATCAAATTTATTTCGTTTTCACCCAATGTCCTTTTCCTATTCTGGGATCTTTTTTTTTTTTTTTTAAGATTTTATTTATTTATTCGAGAGAGATAGAGACAGCCAGCGAGAGAGGGAACACAAGCAGGGGGAGTGGGAGAGGAAGAAGCAGGCTCATAGCAGAGGAGCCTGATGTGGGGCTCGATCCCATAACGCTGGGATCACGCCCTGAGCCGAAGGCAGATGCTTAACCGCTGTGCCACCCAGGCGCCCCTCTATTCTGGGATCTTAGCCAGGATATCACATTATATTATTTTTCAGGTCTCCTTAGGCTCCTCTGGGTTGTGACAGTTTTGTAGACTTTCTTTGTTTTTTTTTGTTTTTTTTTTAAGATTTTATTTTAGGGGCGCCTGAGTGGCTCAGTCAGTTAAATGTTTGCCTTCGGCTCAGGTCACGATCTCAGGGTCCCCGGATGGAGCCCCGCATCTAGCTTCTTGCTCAGTGGGGAGTCCGCTTCTCTCTCTCCCTCTGCCTACCCCTCCCCCTGCTTGTGCTCTCTCTCTGTCAAATGGATGAATAAAATCTTTAAAAAAAAATTTCATTTTAAAGTCATCTCTACGCCCAATGTGGGGCTCAAACTCACAACCCCAAGATCAAGAGCCACGTGCTGTAATGACTGAGCCGGCCTGGCACCCCTGGACTTTCTTTGTTTTTGATGATCTTGATAGCTTTGAGAAGTACAAGTTGGTGCTTTGTAAAGTGTTCCACTATTGCGATTTGTTTTTCTTGTGATCACAGGTTTATTTTTAACATTTTTTTATTTATTTAGGTAATCTCTATACCCCATGTGGGACTTGAACTCATGACCCGGAGATCCAGAATTGCATGCTCTTCTGACTGAGCCAACCAGGTGCCCCAATCATAGGTTTATTTTTTATTTAACATGATGCTAGGCTTGTCAGATATGTTTGTAAATTCTTGTCACGTGACGTTATCCATTTCTAATAATTCATGGCGTTGTCATAAATATCATTTTTTAAAAAGATTTTCATTTACTTGAGAGAGAGACAGAGAGAGCACAAGCGGGGGCGGGAGGGTAGAGGGAGAAGCAGACTCCCTGCTGAACACGGAGCCCAACTCCCAGGACCCTGAGGTCATGACCTGAGCCAAAGGTAGACGATGCTTAACTGACTGAGCCACCCAGGCGCCCCTTGTTTTATTTATTTATTTATTTATTTATTTATTTATTTATTTATTTATTTATGATATTCAGTGAAATTGTTGAGTGAATGAACAAAAAATATATAGTTCTACAACATTTGTCACTTTCACAGTTTAAAACTAACAAAGTTTTGGATATATTACATAGTTCACTATGATATCATAAAAACACGGATCTGAAGGAATTGTGTATTTGTAGTTTGTTCTGAAGGTAGTTAACGTGGATGATGAGGAGTGCACTTGTCATGGTGAGCACCGGTGACGTACGGGACTGCCGAATCACACACCTGAAGCTCGTATAGCACTGTGTGTGAGCTCACTGGAATTCAAATAAAACATAAAAACATCTGGGGCGCCTGGGTGGCTCAGCCCGTTGAATGTCTGCTTTCAGCTTGGGTCATGATCTCAGGGTCCTGGGATCGAGCCCCACATCGGGCTCTCTGCTGAGCAGGGAGCCTGCTTCTCCCTCTCCCTCTGCTGCTCCCCCTGCTTGTTCTTTCTCTCTCTCTCTCTCTCTCTCTCTCTCTGTCAAATAAATAAATAAAATCTTTAAAAATAAAATAAAATTTAATTTAATTTAAAAATCTATGATCTTAATAGCTAATACTACAAATGAGGAATTGTACTTTAGGACAAGTGAGCCAGGATCAGCCAGTCACCAATTTGGATGTTGCGGAATGTTGTCCGTCATATGAACACACTGAGTTTCTTAGTGTGAAATCAGGATAATAATTACTGTTGGGGACGCCTGGGTGGCTTGCCTGGTTGAGCATCCAACTCTTGGTTTCAGCTCAGGTCATGATCTTGGGGTCCTGAGTTTTGGTAGGCCCCAGATTTGGTAGGCCCCCGGATTGGGATCAAGCCCCACATGAGGCTCTGTGCTCAGTGCAGAGTCTGCTTGTCTCTCTCTGTCTGCTCCTCCCCCAGCTTGTGCACTCTCTCTCACTCTCTTTCTCAAATAAATAAATAAAATCTTTAAAAAACAATACTGCCTGTCCCATCCATTTAGAGTAGTTAGAAAGATTATGGTTTTTTTAAAATTTCTTATTTGTAGAGTTCTTTAACATTTGCAAAGTGCTTTCTTTTTCTTTTTTTTACAAGTTAAACAACAGTTTTAATTCCAATTAGAGAGGTACATCTTAGTTTTTGACAATGGTTTGTTTTATTTGTTTATTTATTTATTTATTTATTTATTTAATTTTAAAATTTTTATTAATATATAATGTCTTATTTGTTGCACAGTCTTGTTTTGTTTTTTAAATATCATTCTTAATGGCTGAAAATCCCTGCTCTTTTATTTAAAATCTGAGGGCTTGCACACATTTCTAAACATCTCTGAGCCCTTGGTTTCATCCTCTGTAAGTGGTATTCACAGGATTGTCGTGAAAAAAGTAAGTAGACTGTTGGGCAGAGGCAACACAATAAAAGTTACGTTTAAAGATTGTTCGGCAGTGGGGGGAATGCCTGGGTGGCTCAGTTGGTTAAGCAGCTGCCTTCGGCTCAGGTCGTGATCCCAGGGTCCTGGGATTGAGTCCCAGATCTGGCTCATTCCTTAGCAGGGAGCCTGCTTCTCCCTCTGCCTGCAGCTTCCCCTGCTTGTGCTTTCTTTGTCTCTCTCTCTGACAAATCAATAAATAAAATCTTAAAAAAAAAAAATAAAAAGATTTTTCAGGGGGCACCTGGGTGGCTCAGTCAGTTAAGCATCTGCCTTCGGCTCAGATCGTGATCTTGGGGTCCTGGGACTGAATCCTGCATCACGCTCCCTGCTCAGCGGGGAGTCTGCTTCTCCCTCTCCCTCTGCTCCCCCGCTCATAGTCTATCTCTCTCTCACACTCTCTCTCAAACAAATAAATTAAACCTTAAAAAAAAAAAAAAGATTATTCAGAGCATGGTGTTTAACCAAGAATGAGGGGAAAATAGGTGGCCAAGAGGCAATTACAATAGTTAGGGCCTGCCAGCCTAGAAGGAGGAAAAGACAGATGGTGCCCGGAGCGGGCCCTACCCATGCAACCTCAGTGGCACTGGAGAACTGACTGGATATGGGTAGGTGGGACGAGTTGGGGTCACAGAGCAGACAGAACACCTTCCTTGTTGGGATCCTGTAGGACCAAGAGAAACTTAGGGCAGAGTGCCTGGCTGGCTCAGTCGGAAGAGCATGTGACTCTTGATCTCAGGTTTGAACCCCACGTTGGGTGCAGAGATTACCAAAAGAGAGAGAGAAAGAGACTTGGTGCTCTTGAGAACTAGGGAAGAGGGGAAGGCAGTCCTGTTGGTGAGGGGGAGGCGGGAACTTGGATTTTGATGCGTTTAGTTTCAGATGGTGGCTGCCTGTTCGCGTGATGATGTCTTGTAGAGAATTAGAGTTCTGAAGGAAAGTGAAGTCTCAGGCTCGAGAGGGGACAGGCCCTGCAGAGGCTAATGCTGGAACAAGCAACATGGGAAGGGACAAGAGACCATCTCAACATTCAGCCACAACTGTTCCCTTTATAGAGTGTCCACTGAGGCCAGGTGCAGTACAAGACCTCTCACCATTTCTTGTTTACCCTGAATCAACTCTGCAAGCAGGGTGGGTATTTGTACCCATATTTTATACATGATAAAACAGATTCCTAGGGTTAAGTAACTTGTTCAAAGACACAGGGCTCGTTGGTCACTGCCCAGAAATCATTCCTGTTGTAGTGAGGTCAAAGCCTTCCCGTGGCCCTACTGGAGTTAGACCAGAAGGCCTCAGCCCCCTGATTTAGCAAACGAGAAACCTGAGGCCTAGAAAGAGCATGTAACTTCCCCAAGAGCACTCAGTTAGAAACTAAACTGGGGGCGGGAGGCGCACCTGGCTGGCTCAGTCGGAGGAGCAAGGGACTTGATCTTGAGGTCAGGAGTTCAAGCCCCACGTTGGGTATAGAGATCACTTAAAAACAAACAAACAAGCAAACAACACTTAACAAAAAGAAAAACTGAACTGGGGCTATGAACCACGTCCCTGTGGTGCGCCCAGTATGGAAGGGCCCTGGGGTGGGAAAGAAAAGCCAGTAGAGGAGACACGAAAAGAAATGAAGGAAGAACTTCTCAGTAGGGCTCACAAGGCCTTGCCTACAATTCTCCACAGAACCTCTCTTCTCTCTCCTCCACATGCCTACGCTTCTGCTACCCAGGTTCCTTGCGGCTCTGTCCCGCACCACACGGCACTCCACCTGCTACCCTCGCCACTTCTGGAAAACTGCTCTGGGAAAACCCAAGTTTCCTGTGCCTTCCCACTCAAGCCTCAGGACGCTGGGCAGGCGCCCCACAAGGAGAGATGTGCGTCTCTGAGCTCCTGCGGAACAGTGGTTTCCTCTTTCCCCAAGGACTGCCATGTGATCTCGCCAAAAGAAGGCCTGTGGTAGAGAAGGAAAAGGAGAGAAACAGGAGGAGCCCAGGATCACACGAAGCGGGGGAAGGCCCAAGGACACGGCGATAAAGCTGCCTTTCTCTCTCTCCTATGCACACCCAGCCCTTAGTCCCTGGTCAGGACTGCGGTACATGGGAGGCCCACAGAAGGATCCAGGCATTCGGCAAGTAGGAAAGGCAGCGGAGAGGCAGAGCAGCCGGGCATCCGATCACCAGATTTATGTTTGCAGGTACACAGATTACACAGAAGCCGCACGTCTACAAGGGAGACACAGGACAGGAGGGTTCCTGGAACGAGGGCCCGCTGAACGCTGCAGAAGCAGACGTTCAGCCGAGGCCTACCAGGGTGGGTGGCAGTGGGGAGGAGCCGAGAGGCAGTCTTCTGGGCAGAGAGGTGGGGAGCCGTGGGCACAGCTGTCTGGGGAGGGGCGGGCCTCCTGCGGTCGGGCCAGGGCGGCCAGGCGCTGCCGTGCACACTCCGCTGTCAGCCGCGCCTCTGGGTCTGCGTCCCAGCAGTCCTCTAGCAGCTCTCTCAGGCCACCAGGGTCCTGGGAAGGACGGGAAGCAGGCTTAATGCTGGCATCCTCCGTGGCCCCTGAGTAGCCCCAGAGTTGAAAGGTGTCCACCACTACCCTGTTTTGCACACTCCTCTTCTGACCGTCCCTCCCTTCCCCTCCCTGCAGTCCGGCCCTCTGCGTCTTGTTCCCGATCAGACAGGTCCTTCGGGTGTCTTCCAGAGGGTCCACCTTTTCCTCTGAGGGGCTAATTCAGGTTAATGACTTCACACGCTGATGGGAAATCACTCTCCTTCCTTTCAGGCAACCAGGGTCTTAGGCAAACAATGCTTAACCCAACAGATACATGTGCAGTGGAAATGTCAGACCAGGTAGCAGGGAAAGGGGCTTCCTGTTAGGAAACTAATTATACAGACCGTATAATTTCACTGTTTGGCCACTTTTTTAACCCTTTCTACCCAGGACTGGCTTTTATTGGGTCATGGCAGAAACACAGATGTGTGGGACAGGGCGAGGATTACTGGATTGAATATTGGGCTCCATTGTACCAGGAGGAGCCGCCATCCTGGGAGCAGAGCTCAGGGCAGAAGCAAGGCTAAGGAGAGCTTCCTGGAGGAGACGACTGAGAAACAGGGCTAACGGATGGTGGAGAGGAGAGAGACAGAGCAGGCAGTCTGAGCAGGAGGAAGGTGTCTGTTTCAGGAATGGGCTGTGAGACTTATGGTGGGAGGAAAGAGCTGAGGTGCGGAGCAATTTTGCCCAGGTCCGGCTGAACAGGAGACAGGAGTGGTGGCAGATGAGAGGGGATAGGAGCAGATGGGCTGGTCCCGGTAGACAGGTCCTTGAAACCATGTCCACCCCCTCCAGGTCCCCAGCCCACTAGCAGGTGGCCTCTTACTGTGGTGAAGCTGTGCCAGGTGGATGGGATGTAGGGGCGCCTTCTCTCCTCTACGGCCAAGGTCCACAGCTCACAGGTGGTGGGAGTGCTGCCCAGTTCTGCCTCATAGGCCAGTTGGAAGGGCGGTGGTCGGCTGTCTGGGGAAAGGCACATGGGACGAGGTGTCCACCAGCCCTGGGGTGCCGCCTTGTGGAAAGGCCAAGAGGGAGAAGGGCAGACTTCCTGAGCAGGAGGTAGGTGCATCTAGAATGGATGGGTTTGTCATAGGGGGGCGCTGTCACCCCCCCCTTACCAGGCCACAGATCCGGGCAGCGGCTCAGGATCTCCCACAGGAGCAGAGCGAGAGAGTACACGTCGGCTTGCCGGAGGGCCGTGCCCCAGTCCTGGAGGTCCAGAGTCTTGTCCAAGAGCTCCGGCGCCATGTACCTCTGGGTGCCAGCCTGGAGAGAGAGGCGCGGAGGGCCGAGAACCATGTCCCTGGCACGCCTCGCCGCAGCGCTGGTCCATGCAGCGTCCCCCAGCTAGAGTCAGCAGCGTCCCAAGCGCTCTAGGTGCCGGTGCACTGTGGCCACGGCAAAGGGCGCGTCTCCGTCAGCACCGCTGCCGTCATCCTGGGCGGCCTTACCCAGAGCACTCACCTCCATGATGGCGGCGGGGCCTCGGGGTTGAGTAGGGGCCCAGGTGGGAGGCTGGGCGAGGCCAGGGAGCACCGAGGCAAGGCCCAGGTCTCCAATGGCACACGACCCGTCCTCCCGAATGAGCACATTCTGGCTGCTCAGATCCCGGTGGGCGATACCTGGTTTATACTGGCCTGTGAGAGAAGCCAAGGTTGAAGGGGCATGGATCCTCTTCCTTTCTCTTTGGACCCAATTCTTCCCCTCCGAGCTAAGGGAGAATCAGAAACCTAGCAGTGTGGCTCCCGATTCCCGTGGCTTCCGACTTCCAGCTCACCCACCATCCTGCCAGCGCTCCTCATGGAGAAATGCCAGGCCCTGCGCCAGAGACAGTGCCATCCGCATGGAACTTCCCCAGTCACTGGTGTGCTGGGTCAAGTAGTGGCACAGGGAGCCCTGGGGAGCAGCAGAGAGAAGAGGAGGACACATAAGCCGGAGGTGGCTGGTCCAGAGATGGATCTACAGACTTCCCCCTGCATCTCCCGGCAGACGGACACACTGATCCATCCAGGCCGAGACAAGAGGCGGGGGAGGAACAGGAACGTGCATCTGTCAGGCTGACGGGAAAAACCGTAACCCTAGTTCAAGTGTCTGAGCGCTTACCGTGTGCCAGGCCTCCTGTAATCCTCACAACCCCAGGAGATGTGTACTCCTGGCACTCGTCTCCTATAGACGAGGAGCTTGAAAGAAAGCTAAGTAAACCTGGGGAAGTCACTTCGTGAGAAACAAGAAGAGCTTGAACCCCAGCAGTCTGACTCTAGGGTCACTCACTAGTAACCACCTTATCCTGCCTAGGGACTTGAGACAACCACAGAAACAGAAGAGGCGAGGCCAGGCAAGCTCAGTAGTGGTACTCCCTGTGAACCACGGGGCCTTTGCTGTCAGGCGTGTTTGGGAGAGCCGGCCCCTGCGGAGAGCCCCTGGAAGGAGAGTGAAAGGTGGGGAGCAAGTGGACACTGGGAGGGGAAGGAGCATTAGCGTCTCTCATTCAACAAACATTACTGAGCACCTTCAGTGTGCCAGGGAAGTGAAGCAAACCAACCAACCCAAGAAAGCAGAGATTTTTGAGCTAGGCATTAAGGCACATGGTCAAAAAGAGGAGACGTCTCCGAATTCAAGATTTCAGAGGGCGAGGACTGCAGGGGCTAATCAAGTCCCAAGTCCTTAGGCGGCCCACAAGGGCAGGTGTGGTCTGGTCCCGGCCTCCCTTACCCTCTTCATCCTTCCCATTCATGTTCCTCCCCCGGAGTCCCGTTTCCTTAGTCTTCTCACACAGCACCTCCTCTCTCTGGACTTGACGCTTGACATTTGACACTTGCCTTTGTGTGTCCCTGATTCGCCTCTGTCTCCCCCACTACTCTGAAAAATCTACAAAGGTGGGGACGAGGCTGTTTGTGTGAGTACAGGAGGTAAGGCTTATGGTCCATAAACACTTGTTGAAGGAGTGTGTAAACGGGTTTGGAGGGTCGTGCCTGGAGAGATTTAACAACTGGTTTTCCTTAAGGTCGGGAATAGGAATAGTTTTGATTTCTCCTTCTCTATGTTTCATGAGTTAAAATATTAGCAAGTATTTCTTGTCTAATAAAAAACCAAGAAAACAAAAAAAAAAAGTAATTTTTAATGTTCTAGAGAAGAGGAAATCTGAAGCAGAAGAATAAGCACAAGCAGGGCCCCGCTGCCACCCAGCCGTGCCCGCGTGCGCGCACACACGCACGCGCACACGCACGCACACGCACGCACACGCGCACACACGCACGCACACGCACACACACATACGCGTACACACGCGCGCGCACATACGCACACACACACGCACACGCACACACACATACGCGTACACACGCGCGCGCACATACGCACACACACACGCACACGCACACACACATACACGTACACACACGCGCACACGCACACATACGCACACGCGCGCGGACATACGCGCACACACGCACATGTGTGCACACACGCGCACACGCACGCACACGTGCACACATACGCACACGCACACGTGTACACAGGCGTGCACACACGCACATGTGTACACACGCGCGCACACACGCGCACACGCGCAGGCAAAGACATCCACATGCCCTCAGTCCTCACCTTCGGGTGCAGTTCCAGGACCAGCAGGGGCCCACAGGACAGGGGGCCAGGGGCCCCTCTGCTGGCGGTGATAAAGCGGACAATGTGGTCGTGCTGTAGGCCTGGCAGTTCGTACAATGCCCTCTCAGCTTGGAACTGGGCCACAGCCCTCCGGGAGAAGGCCTTGATGGCTACCAGTTCGCCTTGCAGCTGCCCAGCCCACACCACTGTGTGACCTCCTTCCCAGATGACCTGGTGGGAACATGGTGCTGGGTGCGAGCCTCAGCTGGTATTGGGACCAGGCTTCCTCCCCAGCACACCCTCTGGGAGGGACTGGAGGACCCACCCCCGCCAGCCCTGGGCACCTGGGAGAAACACAGCTCGGGCAGCTCGGGCAGCTCAGCACTCCAGTCCCTGCCTGGGTCTGGCTCTGGTTCTGGCTCTGGCTCTGGCTCTGGCCCACCTTGCACTCTGCAGGCCTTTTGCTGTAGCAGGGCTGGGGCAGAAAAGAGCCCTTGGGTCCGGGTGCACAGGCATGGAGACTGCGAAAGGGGCTTTGTGGGAGGTAGTGGGCTCAGGCTGTGGAGATCTCAGAACCGTGGGGTCAGGGGAACCTGGAGAGGGGTCAGAGCTTTGGGGCAGTGACTTGGGGTCCCCAGGGAGGGAGGAAGTAGACTAGTACCCGAGATGATGCCGCCCAGCAGGAGGAACAGCCCCAGCAGCACCAGTGCCATCTGGATGGACTCGCCTGGACAGTAAGGCAAGGATGCAGCCTCGATGAGCCCTGCCCCAAATCCACTCTGTTCCTCTCCCTCTGCTCAGAGAACTTGCTTCTGGACCCACCCCCACCTTGGTCACAAGCCCCTTATCTTCCAGTCACCAGGGCAACCAACTTCTCAAGGCCAGGAGGAGGAAAACTTGGGATGGGGGTAGGGTGAGAACTGGCCCTGGTTCTACCTCTCACCCTGACCTGGGCCCCAGCCCCCACCAGGCCCCAGCACCCTGCGTGACTACCTAGGACGGCTTGGGGATCCTGGGAGCCAGGAGTCCCAGGGCTCCCTGGAGGAGGCAGATGGCTGTAATTGGCGTTGCAGAAGTCAGTGCCACAGGAGCAGGTGAAGAGAGTGGACCTGGGGCTGGGGTGGGCTCTGGGGCTCAGGTCACAGTGGGGGGACTCACAGTCTGGCTCATCACTGTCTCGGCATCCTGATGGGGTGGGATTACAAGAGGAGAGAAGGGGGGGGCGAGCGAGCATAATAGTGTCTAGGAACAGAGAGGATAACCCCCTTCTCTATCAGAGGCATCCCCTCCGTCTCATACGGGCTTTTCTTTCCCTCCACACATTCCATTTCTCCTCCTCTCCCGCTGCTGTCACCCCCACCCCAGGATGTACCTGTCTCCCACCCTAGCTACCACCTGCTATATACTTTGCCATTCACCTTGCATCTCCACCTGTGCCTGGTCTTGGGTCAGGTTCCAGATCCCAAAACAGCAGCGGCTGTAGAGGCAGCGGATAACCCTGGGGGGCCCTGGTCCTGCATCTAGCAGCTTCCCCAGTGTCTTTGTGCTTCCCTGCACTCCAGGGGCCTCAAAGAACACACAGGTCCGCCTGCTTGGGGGTGCTGTGGCCCAGGGTGGGGAGAGGGGAGGGTTCAAGATGGGAGTGAATGCAGGGGCAAAAGCAGCAGCCAAAAGGAGAGACAAAACATGTTTCATATCCCAGGGCCAGCATGGTAAAGCCATAGGAGGAAACAGGGTCAGCAGAGGTCTAGAACCTGACCTCACCATGGGGACGCATGGCTCTACTTTTTGCTCTCACTCACCCACCCCGCTCACTCTTCCAAAGGGGTGACTGCTGCTTCAAGTCCCCCTTTCCCTCAGTGGGTGAGTGAAAAGGCCCTGCCCCTCCCTATAGACACTTACCTTGCACAGCTGTGGGAAGTAGTACCCAAAGGCCCAGAGTCCCCAGCATCATGCTGGAGGGGCCGAGCAGCGTGAGGAGGGAGCCTGAACCAGCACAGCTGCCCTGGCCAGAGCTTCCTTCAGATACAGGGCGCCGTGGGGCTTCTGATCCCTCACTCCCCGACCCCGCCCCCTCCCTCTTCCCAGTCTCTGTGGGGGAGACAGCTGCTGTGGGGGAGAGGATGGGAGTGGGGGAAAAGCAAGGAGAGGGAGGAGCAGAGAACCGGTCTCATATCCTCTTCTCTGCAGCCGCCTCCTCTTTTCTCTGCAGAGTGGGAGGAGGGGGTCTTAGAGGCCCAGCTGAGAACCCTGTGATGCCTAACTCCAGGCCTCTGCCCTTTGCTGACCCTGGAAGAGAGTGCTGGATCCTGTCAGCCCTTAGGAGGCTGGAAACCAGAGTGAGGTCACAGAGCCATTCAGCTGTGCCCAAGATACCTTCTTTTCAGGGCTCCCATCTGCAGCTCTCTGGGCAAAGAGAGGCTTCACTGACCATACTGAAGTTGACCTCAGTTTCCAAACTCCAGAATCAGAAAAGACTTATATCAAATTTCTCAGAGTTTAAAAAAGTCACATTGAAAATGGGTATAATGGTAAATTTTATGTTACCAAAATTTAAAAAATCATATTGAGTCATACACTGAACAAAATCACTATTACTGAGAAGGTTAAACAAAACAAAACAAAACTAACTTTTATTGAGCACCTATGGGCTAGGACACAGCCAGAGCTAAGCATTTTACTATCAGCTCATCTCATTCTCCCACTGAGCGATTTATTATTATTTTCACTGCACAGGTAAGAAAGCTGACCTTACGTAACTTGCCCAAGGTCACTCTGCTCAGAAATAGCAGAGCTAGTATTTGAACCTAGGTAAGTCTGATTCCAGACTTACCTGTTTTTTACATTATTCTGTGATGCCTGAAAACAAATTAAAAATTCAGCAATAAAAAATATTTGCATTTCATGCAGTATTTGAATATTTGAATTTAGATTGTTGAGAAAAGATGTATCATTACCTGCCGGCAGGCCACTAACCAGAAAGGGAGGGTACAGTTCAAACTACCGCCACCAGAGGTCAGCAGACATAGGAGAAACTCGGTGCTTCGAGGGGCAAAAGGGGCTCCTCTGATGACTAATATCCACAGTCCACCTCCTGTCTTTATTAGGCTGCAGGGACTGTACAATGTGAAGGGAGAGCCCCGGGTGTGCAGCGTGAATGTCAGCACAGAGATGGAAGAAGTCTACAGCTCGTGCTGCAACAGGAGACAGGAGTCCAACTGCACCAGATTCTTCCCCAGAATAAGGCCTTACGATAATAGGTAATCATTTCTGTACCAGTGAGCAGTTGGCTCCCATGAGAATTAGAGTCAGAGGGGACTGGTTGCATTTTCCTAGCCTTCTGTCCCCCTGGTAGTTGCCTAGAAACCCTTTCTGGGAATGGCCTGGCTTAGACCAGGATTGAGGGAATAGGTATTAACTCTCTAATAGAGCCTTGCTCCTGGGGAGCCTGCACGGAGGAAGGAGGGAGTAAAAGCTCTGGTGGTTGTGAAGGAGCAGCCGGAGGAATGACCAGGCCCGAGGCAGAGGCACAGTTGCCCATCCCTCCCTGGGATCTTTCTGGGAGTTTGCAGGGCCCTGCCAGGGAGATGGAATGTTGTACTTAGTTACAGCTATTTTCCTGCTCCCAGACCAGATAAGTCTGGGGGGTTGGAGGGCAGGTGGGGAGTTGAAGGTCAAATAGCTTCTTGTGTCTGGAGTGTTTCAGGAGACTACCTCCTCCCAAGGGGAGTGAGGTAAGGATGAGGCAGGAAGGCCGCCTCCTCACCCAAAGCCTTGGATAACTACCCCTCTCAAAAACAGAAACATCCCAGCCAGGTTTATGGGGTAAGGTGGTGATAGAAGGGGTAAAAATCTGAATACTGGGGGATTAGGAAGGTCCTGAGAAAGGACCCTAGCATAGAAGCAGTCTTCCTGGATTCCACATACACAAAGATCTTTCTTCATCAGGATCCTGATTTAAGTCTGCAGTGGCCCAATAAGGTATCTTTGACCTCCTGTCTACAGGGCTAACATGAGTTGTTTATTCATTCAACTCAGAAACTATTAAGTCTCAGCCTTTCTTTTCTTTTTTTATTGAAGTAATCTCTCCACCCAACGTGGGGCTCACACTCACGACCCTAAGATCAAGAGTCACACGCTCTTCCGACTGAACCAGCCAGGTGCCCCAAGGTCTCAATCTTAAAATGGAAATTCAGTAGGTGCTGGGCCTACAAAGAGAAGTGATTCCTATACTCCAGGATCTCATAGTCTAGAAAGGCAGGAAGATATATCAAGCAACCAGAAAATTATTGGTCAGACTAAGGGGTATGAGCAAGGAGCTATACAAGCAGAAAGATCAAATAAGCTAATTCTGTCCAGGGCATAGAAGGAAAGTACCGAGAGGGTTTCAAAGAGAAAGGGATAAATTGTCTCGAAGGTAAACACACTGAAAACAGGTAAAAGGAGGGTGACGGTTACAGGCAAAGGGAGCATCAAAAAGGCACAGGAATATGTACACAAGGTGTGTGCTGGAGAAGGGGGAGTGAGCAGGAGAGAGGGGTATGAGATATGAAGCAGCAAATCACCCTAGAGATAGACTGGGACCAGATTGGAAAGGTTTTCAGGTCTGTATCAAGGAGACTAGACTTTTCCTGAAAGCAAAAGGTTTTAGGGAGAGGTTTGTTGGCAATAAGGAAGATGGATGACTAGGGTTGGGGGAGACTAGAAGCAGGGAGATCAGTTATGAGACCTGAGCAGTAGCCATGGTGAGTACTACAACAGTGGAAATAAAAAGGGAAAAAGTTGAGATACATTGTATTGGTAATATTGACGGAATTGGTAATCAAATAAATGTGGATATTTGAAAGAGACTTAAAAGATGACTCTGAGGGTTCAAGGATAAATGATCGAGGGTTAGTAATACTGTTAAGTGAGATGGGGAACACAAAGGATCATTTCCCCTTCTTATATGTTGATTTTGAGTTGTCTGTGGGATATCCAGATGAAAATATCCCGTAAGCAGTCTGCCAGATTGAGAGAAATGGCCGGGCTTAAGATCTGGGATAGCTGAAGAGTGGATGCAACTTGTTTAAGGGGGTGAAAGGTACAGTAAGGGGAAGGACACAAGACAGGCACACTGACATTTAAGTGACAGACGAAGAAGGGGCTACGAAGAAGAGCCGGGAGTATCAATCTCATACTCCAAGGGAACCAAGCTCTAAGCCACTGCAGGAGGTCTAAGAGGCAAGTGACTGAAAGAGCACCGGAGCCGGCAACCAGATTGTTGATGTCCGTGAGAAACAATTCCGTACATGATAGGTGCTGGACTAAGTGGCCTGAGGGGCTCACTAAGAGAAGAGAAAAATTGTCAACTCCTTTCACTAACTTTGGAAATGCAAAGAACTAAATCTGAAGCTTGAAGTGGAAGCAGAGAGACAGGGGGAGAGATTTTAACATGCTTATAGGATCACAAGAGAACCCAGGAGAAACTGAAGATGAAGGGGAAAATACTATCAAAATGAGGAAATGAGGGGCGCCTGGGTAGCTCAGTTGTTAAGCGTCTGCCTTCAGCTCAGGGCATGATCCCGGCGTTCTGGGATCGAGCCCCACATCAGGCTCCTCCGCTGGGAGCCTGCTTCCTCCTCTCCCACTCCCCCTGCTTGTGTTCCCTCTCTCGCTGGCTGTCTCTGTCAAATAAATAAATAAAAATCTTAAAAAAAAAAAAAAAGAGGAAATGAGGTTAAGAGCACAGGTAGCAGGGCTGGCCTTGCAAAGGCAAACTTTCTCTCCCAAGAAAAGATAAGGAGGTAAACTAGTATTGGTGAGTACACAGCTGTCTGTAGGGAGAGGAGAGAGAAGTTTGGGGAAATTCATGCTTACGTTCTCTCTGTGAAATAGGAAGTAAAGCATCTGTTAAAAAATGAGGTCGGGATTGGGAAACCTGCAATTAATGATCTCTCTCTCACTCACAAGACTATGAAGTATGTGGTGGCAGGAACTGACTTATTTTTTATCCTCAACCTAGCACAGTACCCAGGGCAGAGCAAGGGCCCAATAAATGTTTACTGAATGAATAGATGACACAGCTATTAAAGGCCCACTTAGGGCTACAAAACAAACCAAAAAACCAAACCAAAAAAAAAATACCCCCCAATAAAGTAAAATGTTAAAATGTTGTATAGCTCATGGCTTAATAAGGAAATCCGATGGCTGAGTTTACTACCCATGGCTGAGTGATTGAAAAGCAAAGGGAATCAAAAGAGCAAAGTAATTGAGAACGCTGGTGGCCACAGTATAAACAGTGACTAAGGGTTCTTGGATAGGTAGGAAGGGAAGTGAAGCCATAGGCTGATGGGAAAGTGGAAAGACCGTCAGAATAACTTCAATTTCAGTTTCAGATGGGCCCATAATCCACATTCGTTAGACACAGGCTGGTATTAACTGATTGTAAAATATGTTGGGACTAGATCTTAGTTTCTAAATACCATTCGCCAATAAAAAGAATTAAGGCTCCTTGGAGAAATGGCTGATTCTAGGGCTGAAGCTGGGAAAATACAAGGTAAGTCAAGCATCTTGTGTATCGGAAAGTTCTTTAAAAAGTGCTCAAAAAAGGAAAAGGATGTAGATGTTATCAAAGAGACACAGGAGCCAACCTGAAAAAGCTCCCAATGCCCAAAGCTGGGACAATTTGAGTAATGAAAACAACGTACTACTGGATTATAACCTAAGTATAAAATAAACATACATGAGTACATACTAATATAAATTAACGGAGGGAGAAGAAACAGTTTCCTCACAGAATTACTCGGGGCACCTGGGTGGCTCAGTTGGTTGGGCAACTGCCTTCAGCTCAGGTCATGATCCTGGAGTCCTGGGATCAAGTCCCGCATCAGGCTCCCGGCTCAGCGGGGAGTCTGCTTCTCCCTCTGACCCTCTCCCCTCTCATGCTCTCTCTCCCTCTCTCTCAAATAAATAAAAACTTAAAAAATTCTAAACACTCTTATGTAGTTACTTCAATTAGGAAGGGAAACTTAATTCCCACCAACACTATTAAGGGTGCACTCGACTTACTGACTTGCTTCCCAAGAATAGGGAAACACCCTGGAGAAAGCTGGCAAACACTACCTTAACCAGGGTGATGAAGGTTAGCATTGTTAATGTCACGTGACTCTGGTATACCCTTGAGGGGCTGTAATGAGAAATGCATTTCACACCATTTCACCTGTGTGGTATTTTTTCCAAAACCTGGTAGCTCAGTCTAATGAGGAAAACATCAGACAAATTCAGATTGGGGGATATTCTACAAGACACTTGGCCAATACTCCCAGACTATCAAGGTCATGAAAAGCAAGACAAGACTAAGAAATTGTCACAGACCAGAGGAGTCTGGGGAGACATATCAATGAAATGCAATGCAGCATCCCAGAATGGATCCTGGAATGAAAGGACACTGATGGAAAAAAACTGGTGAAACCCACAGAGCCTGGGGTTCAGCTAATGTAACGTACCAGCTTGTTCCTGAGATTTGACAACACACCACAACGGTATGTTTTAACAATGGAAATAATTGGGTACGGAGTATACAGAATCTCTCTGCACTACCTTTGTAGCTTTCCTTTAAATTTAGAAGTATTCCAAAATAAGGGCGACTGCGTGGCTCAGTTGGTTAGGAGATTGCCTTCGGTTCAGGTCATGATCTCAGGGTCCTAGGATCGAGCCCCATGTCGGGCTCCCTGTTAAACAGGGAGTCTGATTCTCCCTCTCCCTCTGCCTGCCGCTCCCCCCACTTGTGCTCTCTCAAATAAATACATAAAATTTTTAAAAAAGAAGTATTCCAAAATAAAAAGCTTATAAAATTTTTTTAAAAAAGAGGTTGGGCCTGCCCTGTTCCTCTTGGTCCTCTACATTTCCATGTACTTGTGGCACTGATCTGGTCATGTCATTGTTTGCCTGGGAGTTAAGTGTAGGGTAACCGCACTGATTAACATGTACGGGAGCACAACCGTATACCTGGAAGCCTTTGTTGGGTCCAGTACGTGACGTTATAACCATATTCTCCCAATTCCCACCCTGTCAACACACCAGAGACATGGCTTTTTATTAAAAAAACTTTTTTTAATTGGTTTACAAAGGAGCTACAGACTACATTGAAACTAATCTTTGTACAAAAAGGCCAAAAAAAAAAAAAAAGAAAGAAAGAAAAAAAAAAAAAGCCCCCAAACACCCAGAGACAAAAGGTAGGGGGAGAGACAAGAAAGGAAGATACAAAAGAGTACGAAGAAACTGAAAGACAAGAGATTAGCATCATACATACAAAAGATCAGGGGCGGAAAAAGAGCAAGAACGATGAGAGAGCATTTAAAAGTATTTCCCCACACAGCCCTGGTGGTAATCGGATTGGAATCAACAACAAACACAGCATGAGAATATTAAGAGGTTTAAAAAGGCAACAGCGGTATGGAGACTGGTTATCGCCAGTGTCAAGAAAGAGAAATAAACTTGTTTTAGGCACCAGAGACTGGAGCGCTGCCCCTCCCTCCCAGAGGATGACAGACTGGGTAAGAGGAAGCAGGCCCTGGGGCAGCTGCCATTGGTGTGTGTAAAAAGGGTCTCCTCGGGTCAATCTCAGCATATTTCCCCCATCTTTGCCCAAAGTCTTTGTGCCCTAGACTCCAGGTGAGGGCTATGGGATGCCACTGGGAGAAAAAGGTGAAGACCTGCCCTTGTCCACACTGATCAAGAGCAGTTGCTGGGCAAGTGGAGGGCTGGGTAGACAAAGCCCATCCCCCTGTGGAGAAGGCACAGTGTAATTCCTGAAGGTGAGACAGAGGAAAACACGCACCCCAGGAGAGGTATCAACAGAGTCTTCACTACTTGCAGCCCCAGCTTAACCCCACTTGTTATGCTTTTTTTGATACCGAAGGGAGTTGAGGGACAAATCACCACACCTCTTCTCGCTTAAAAGGGACAAAGAAGGCTGGGGCTGTTTGATAATAAGGAAAAAGGAAAATGGGACAATGTACTCATTTCTCTCAAATGAACTGGTAAAGGAAATCTTTCTGGGTTTGGGGAAGTCAAACTGGAAAAGACCTAGGGGAGGAATGAAGCCAGGGACTCCCCTTTTTTATCCTTTCCTAGCCTTCACTCTAAGGCAAGTGAGCCAAATTGGGAAGAGGGAGTAGGAATTTAAGCTTAAGGCTGCTTAATGTCCTCCTGGGGGCTGTTTAGGGAAGGCAGACAAAGAAAAGAAACAGGTCAACCTCAAAGCTGGTCTGCTCATCCTCCTAGAAGAGGTCTGTACCCCAGGAGGAAAGCCAAGAGAGGCACCAGAGAGAACACAGGCTCCCAAACAAAAGTAATAACCTGCCCATGTTTTATCAGCAGTTTCAAAAGCAACGTTTTCCGGGATTGGAGGAGTGCCATATCCTCCTCCCTTTCCCCAAAACTACTGCTGCCACCTTTCACCCTTGCATGTAAGTTACTGGCTCTCTTCTGAGGGAGATGAAACTCTGAGATTTCACATTTCTTTTCCCCACCCCAAGAGGCTACCCAGCTTTGAACAGGGGAAAGGAGAGCTATGCTAAGGGCCCCTCACTTGAGGCAGCTAGACTATCCACATTTCCTTGGTACCGGGATCTCCAAAAATTGTTTGCTCTGATCCCAAGGTCCGAAAGGCATCAGGGTACTTACAATTGAATGAAAACTCTAAGCAAGTAGCACCAGGGCTCCCCCAAAGCGTAACGGGGGCCTGATTAACACCCCCCGAAGAACCCCTCAAAAAGTATATAAATTTATTGCGTCCTAGCAAAGATCTGCAGCTTCCAGTATTCACACAATGTGAAGATATTAACAATACAAAATATATTCTGAAAGTCAAACATCTGCAGTTCATAGTGCTTTCTCAGATTTGTTAAAAAAATACAATGCTTAGTTTCCTATATAGGATATACAAAAGCAAAAAATATATATATATATGTATATAGTAGAAATAAATCAATCAGCCATAGTAATTTACAGCTTTTGTCTCTAACCCTCCCCCAATCATAATCTTTACCCCACACTTCAGTCTATACTTTCTGGGATCAAGGGTTCTATTTATTCTGAATCAGGCTGAGAAATATCCATTAAATTGCATTCTGCATAGCACCCACGAACAGGGTGCCAGCTAGGAGGTCCCTGAAGGAAGATGGTGTGGGTTGTTACTGCTCCGGGTTCAAAGTGAGACAGACAGTCAAATGGTACACAGATGAATGTGAATGGGCAACCTGAAAGGACAAGGGACTGAGTGCTTTAATATTACCACTCCTCCGGGCATCCGTGCCCTACAGGTTTGGTCATTTAAAAAATTTAAATAAAAAAGCAACTCATGAAAAAAATTTTAGAATCAATACGCCTGTCAGTTACATTAATTTCTGCTGGCCAAAATGTTCAGGGAAAGGGATTTTCAGCCATAGGCTCATGACTCAAGGAATGTTAGCTCCTAACTCCCTGTGGAAAAGACTGAGCGCTCACTGCTGCTGGGAGACAAGAGCAGAAGCGGCTTCAGTCTGGGGGCCCAACGAGATACTGGATCTGGAGCTTCCTTGGCAAGAAGGAAAGAGGGTAAGTGGAAAGAACGGACTGTGGATTCGCTTAGAGCAATGCTCATGAAGGGGGTTGAGGGTAAACCAGCATTCTATCCCAGAGAAAATCATCATCAAATAACCTAAACACCTGCAGTCCTCAGCATCATTAAGCTAGTTTATATCCAATAATTTCATACTGGGGAAGATTCCATTCCTTGAAATGCTCTAGCAAAATACTGCACACTCTGGTGAGTTATCCTGCCCTTTCCTCCAAGAGATGCCTAAGTACATGATTACAGACATAAAAGAACAGGTTCGGAGTTCCGCCTTTCAGTGGGAATAGAGGGTGTGTGATAAGTGGCTGGGCATGAATGACTTTTACTTCAGTATTAACAGAATTTGATCTGGGGAAAGTTCCTCGCAGTAGTTCCTGAGTGTATTACGTCTGCAGAGAAAGGACCAAATGGAGCGAACTACTGTTTAGAATATCAACAGTTATTGTATTTCAGGTTAAACAGCAACACAAAATTACCCAGACCCTAATATGGATAGATTTGATATAAAATATATAGTAGAATCATAGCATCATCTATTTGTAGTCAAGGTAAAAAGATTTATGAAAGAAACTAGGACTCTGCCATAGATCTAGATGTTGGTTTCAATTTCAAACACAAAAATAGTTTTTTCTTCAAAAGTGCAGTCAAATATCCCCCATCATTAATTGTAACTAATTTAGCATAAGCAAAGAAATGACCTCAGGAACATACCCAGGTTTTAAGACAGACTTCTAGGTAATGGGCCTGAAAGGCATTTTTGAGCTGAATTTGATTTATTTTCCAACAATTTCAAATATAACTTCTCATCTGTGTGTAGCTATATACAGGCACAAACACACATCCATACACAGTCATACACAAACACTTCATTTTCTATCAGATCAGGGCAATTTTTATTGCAGGTCTCTTGTAGTATAGGCTAACAGAAAACCTATCCCCAACCTAACAGATTACACACATACACACAGCCATTTCCACACTTCCTCACAGTGAAAAGCTCTCTGACAAGATACCAGAAGGTCAAGAGAGACAATGTTTTAATGGCTGGGCCTTGAGGACAACTCTGGTTGCATTTAAATCTCAGTGCCAAATGCACTAAGAGTTCCCTGCCGCTATAATTTTTGGATCAGTCTCTTCAGTTATCAGGCCATGGAGAAAGCAGGATGGTGTCTCCCGATCTCCCCTATAAACCACAGTGGTAAGACAAGATTTCTTTTTGTTCTGGGCTATCACTCCCATGATCGTGTGCTTCCTTTTCCCTTAGGAACCACCCAAGGAAGAGTTAAGGGAAAGGATCAAAGAACCACTGCCTTGCCACTAGCACATGCTCTGGAGTTCTGCAGAATGGAAACCCGGAACAGATCCATTGGCTGATGCTCCTTAATAACACGAGAAAGATAAACTACTGGGGATGTTCAAAAGAGGAAGTGCATTTCCTTTCAGAACGTGATCTCAGAAACTCATACGCCAAAGCTTAAAGCTACTTTGGAAGACAGCTGTACAAAAGTCCGAGTACTCCACTAACTCCTGAACTGGACTGCTCTGAGTCACTTCTGCTGCTGGGCACACCATTTTCCTACTAAAAGCCCCTACCTATTACTTGACCACTTTTTGACAGTTTATACAAACTGATTCCAGATTACAACCTTCAAAGGGTCTCTTGTACGATTCCACAGAAAGACTCCTGACTCTCGATGCTTAGAGCAGCAACCGAGGAGAGGTGCCTTGGACTCTCCAGCGCCAAGAGGGTGCCTGCGTCAGTAGTATTCTGAACACTCTCTCCACAGCTACCTCAAGCATCAGCCTGGGCTTCAAGGCTCTCCATTCTGCTGCTGGGACCAAGGACCTTAAAAGATTCACAGAAGTGCCTCATCCAGGGATCATTACCAAAACCAAAACATGAAGTGATCAGGTGAGAGAAAGGGAGACAGAAAGGTTGAGTCAAGAAAAGAGTGCAAGAAGCTGATCCCAAATAAAAAGACAAAATTAAGAAAGGAAAAACATTATGTATGTATATATAAACTAAAAGCAGAGCATATGAATGCTTAACCTGGTGGGAAGCCAAGACAACATCTATAGAAAAGCTTGATGTGTCACAACAAGGCTCAGCCATAGGGAAATAAGGCAATATAAAAAAATGACCAAGGTATTTTGGTCACAGAATGGTCTATTTCCTCCTCCCAGCCAACCCCTGCAAATGCATCTCTATATATCTTTTATATATATATATATCTATATATATATATATAGAATATAGAATCTGTTTTTTTGTTAAAAAGTATTTCAATGATCATATATATTTATCAAGGCATGATGGCTTTAGGAAAGGGGGGGATCCATCATGGGGGAGCTGAGAAGGGAAACGCAGGAAGGGAAAGCTGGGGGGTTAAGAAGTGTAAGAAACTGTTTGGGGTCAAACAAATGCTCATCAAAGGGTGGCACAAACAGAATTTTCACTAATGTTTCCCACTTCAAGGAGGTACTGATGATATAGGTGGGTGCCAAGACCCCATCTCTTCTCTTGTATCCCTCCCCCAATTCTTCCCACCACCATGCATTTTAATGCCTCATGGCTCTCTCTCCCACATGTCTCTTGGACCCATGCTACCTTGCATCCCAGGGTTGACGGGTATGACCCACATGTCTCTGGCCCTGGGTGCCTGATCTCAGAAGCCATTGCCACTGATATTAATGGACTGCAGATCCGCCACCTGCATGACGTTGATGCCACTGTTGGCAAGACGGGCAATACCCTCTGGACAGATGGCCTCCATGGCTACCATATTGGTGGTAATAAGAGCTGAAGGGGTGGCAGTGCCGCTGCCTTCTGAACCTGCCCCACTGTCCAGGGGCAAAGTGCCCACACTCAGGGATACACCTGGGCCTCCCTTCTTATTCTGGTGGGTCTTGATATGCTTTGACAGGTGGTCACTCCTCATGAAGCGCTTGGGACACTCGGGACAGGCAAATTTCTTCTCACCTTAGTAAAGAAGAGAAAGAAGATAAGAAACGGACATCTTAGGAATTACGGTTACTTTATCCAATTCACTGTTTTCAAGCTATATTAGAATATTGGGCACTTTAAGAAGGTGCTAAAAACAAGAAAAAAATCTGTTGAGTATCTTTTTCTTTTGGGGAGGGGAAGAAAAATAAGTAAAGCCCAAGGAATACTCAGAAAGGAAGGACTATAGCAGAAAAGTAAGGCAGGACCAAGACTAAGAAGAATAATGGGGCCATGGTCCTCCTCTAAAATCCCACTGAAAACCTAGTTTCTTCCTTCTGAAAGGTTTTCCAGATTAACTCCAACTCAATTTATGTTCTATACATTCACTTTCAAACTTAAGTTGCTCGGAAATTTAATTATTTCATATATATATTTTGTGTCTTTCTATTCTATCCATTACTATTTCTCTTTTCCCCAGGCTCCTCCTCACCTGTATGCGTGCGTTTGTGTCTCTGTAGCTCATCCGAACGTGTAAAGCGTTTCCCACAGTATGACCAGGTACACATGAATGGCCTCTCGCCTGTATGCCAGCGCAAGTGTGCCCGTAGGTGCGAGGTCTTGCCATATACTTTGCCACAGCCTTGGATGTGGCAAATGTGCTGTTTCTTTTTGCCAGGATCCCCAGAGCCCCTGAAAATAAGAACACAACTATTCATCATGCATTCTAGAGACAAAAATTAAAGAACCCCAGTGTCAGCAGTTATTACCTGACCCATTTGAAACTAACCCAAATTTTTATTTTAAAAAAAGGCTTCTCTTGGGGCACCTGGCTGGCTCAGTCAGTAGAGCATACAACTCTTGATGATGGGGTCATGAGTTCAAGACTCATGTGGGGGGTAGAGAAGGAAGGAAGGAAGGAAGGAAGGAAGGAAGGAAGGAAGGAAGGAAGGAAGGAAAAGAAAGAAAGAAAAGAAAGAAAGGAGGAAGGGAGGGAGGGAAGAAGGAAAGACTTCTCTTTAGTATCAAAAGACAAATCTTTAAGGGTGCCTGGGTGGCTCAGTTGGTAAAGCATCTAACTCTTTTTTTTTTTTTTTTTAAGATTTTATTTATTTATTTGACAGAGAGAGAGACAGCCAGCGAGAGAGGGAACACAAGCAGGGGGAGTGGGAGAGGAAGAAGCAGGCTCATAGCGGAGGAGCCTGATGTGGGGCTCGATCCCACAACGCCGGGATCACGCCCTGAGCCGAAGGCAGATGCTTAACCGCTGTGCCACCCAGGCGCCCCAAAGCATCTAACTCTTGATTTAGATTCTGGTCATGATCTTGGGGTTGTAAGATTAAGTCCCATGCTGGACCCTGCACTCAGCGTGGAGTCTGCTTGAAATTCTCCCTCTTCCTCTGCCCCTACTCCGCTCACATTCTCTAAATAAGTAAATAAAATGAAATAAAAAGATAAATCTTGAGTTGATTCTGATTCCTAATACCCCAAATTCAAGTTTTAAGTTTCTTCTCTACTGGATATTTACTCTTTCCTGTTTTTCTATTGCTTAATCATTCTGATGTTTGATGTATGAAGAGATAATTGCTCTCATAATGACTTGTGAAGTCTGTGAGGCATTTTCTTATATTTTCCACAAAATTTAAATCTCAGTACAAGCATTTTCCATGGGAACTGTGAATATGGTGCTATTTTTGGCTGGGAACTTACTTACAGAGCAAAAGGTCTCTCCATGTAAACACCTGGTGGAGAACTTTAAAGAAAACGTAATAGTTTACTACTACGAACTCATTTCCTAAAATAAAGGTCAAGAGCCAAATGGTTAAGATTAGAAGCTGAAAAGCTGCAGCACTATCAGGGACTTCAGAGTAGAGGAAGATGGGCTGGATAAAAGTTATAACAGGGGAATAAAAATCCTAACTCAAGCTATGAAAAAAAAAAAATACACACATATATATATATATAATTTCCTATATGAAGCAGTTCCTAAGCTCCTCTCAGGAATCAGTTCTGAAAGGTTTCTACCAAACCAGTCTGTTCCATGTGTGATCTATTAGTGGGCATTGGGGAGATTTCCAAGACGGACTTTTCTTGGGTTTAACAACAGAAGGAAAAAAACCATAACAGAAATGAAATCACACTTAGGTGAAAACCAGTTTCCTTTGAAAATTTAAGTTTTGTAAGAGGGAAACTCTATTGCACTCAGTGTTTTTTTGTTTTGTTTTAAGATTTTATTATTTTTAAGTAATCTCTACACCAACATGGGGCTCAAACTCACAACTCCAAGATCAGGAGTCACGCCCTCCACTGACCAAGCCAGTCAGTGCCCCCTCGGTGCTTCTGATTCAGATTTTTCCTGTAATGTAGGGTTAACCTATAAAGAACTCAAATTATATTTAGTTTTGGTACTCTTCTTATTTTTGTATCTTTGTACTTATTTTTGTTGGGACAAAACTTTTAACAGATTTTTTTTTCCAAAGGCATTAAAAAATCTGTTATGACTTGCTATTCTCTTTCAAAAGCAGTTAGATGAAGAATAAGAATATAACTTGGAACTCTCCAGAGATGATACTGAATTAAACTGAATATTCTACTAATAAGAAAAATTTGCTAGAACTTTGTTCTGTAGGGCACGTTAGATTTCACGATGGAAGAATTTTCTATCTGGAGTAAGCATTTCTGTATATTTTGAGGGAAAATAAGACTCCATAAACCCTTATGATTCTCACACAGCCACTGTAAAAAATCATTACAGTAGGTATGTTTCTTTTTCTTTGAAAGACTATTTTATAAGCAACCTTGTTAAAACCATCTAAAACAGACATATGGTAACAATCATTTGACCAGTTGGCTCCATGTGATTACCTTATCTCTGGAGAAGGCAGGCACCTATTAAGACCCAAGGTCTTAGAGTAGATGAAAGGATCAGAGCTGGAACCAAAATCATATAATATAACCCAATGAAATGTACTGTACTATCTCTAGTCCCCCTGCAACACTGCCAAGTCTTAAATGTTAAAAAGTTAACCCTCTTCTGATTACCTCCAAATCCATTAATTTTTCTCCTTTATACTCTTAAGAGACTGGCTTCACTGGGTCAACTTACCTTCCTTCACTATCTTTACAGTAGGGGCAGGTGCATGCTTCCCGCCGGGTCCTCCGACCAGCTTGGGGCTGGGGATCTGGGCTGTTTTCCCCTTCTTCTCCACCTGCTGTGTCATCATGTATTCCATCACCACCAGCCCCATGGAGGCCAAGCTGAGCTCCATGATCACCTTAAATTAAGAGAGTGAAAGGGTCAACGTGGGAAGTAGAAGAGATCGTCAAGCTGTGGTCATTTCAGTGACACTTTACAACACCATTTCTTCACAGCTTTGAAACCACATTTACTGATACTGCCATCCGTTCTTGAGGTCTCAAGAATCAGTTTGTATTTGAAAATACAAAGAGCTAGAAAATATATAAAAACATGATCAATCTCATTTAAATTTTATTTTTTTTGACGGGAGGAAGGGGCAGAGGGAGCAAGAGAATCTTAAGCAAGCTCCACGCCAAGCGTACAGCCCGATATAGAACTCAATCTCCCAGCCCTGAGATTATGATCTGAGTCAAAATCAAGAGTCAATGTTTAACTGACTAAGTTACCTGGGCACCTCTAATTGTTTTTTTTTAAGATTTTCTTTTTAAGGGGTGCCTGGGTGGCACAGTCGTTAAGCGTCTGCCTTCAGCTCAGGGCGTGATCCCAGCGTTATGGGATCGAGCCCCACATCAGGCTCCTCCGCTATGAGCCTGCTTCTTCCTCTCCCACTCCTCCTGCTTGTGTTCCCTCTCTCGCTGTCTGTCTCTATCTCTGTCAAATAAATAAATAAAATCTTAAAAAAAAAAAAAGATTTTCTTTTTAAGTAATCGCTACACCCAATGTGGGGCTCAAACTTATAACCCTGAGATCAAGAGTCACATGCTTTACCAACTGAGCCAGCCAGGAGCCCCATTCTCATTTAATTTTTCAAATGAAACTCTAGGGGCGCCTGGATGGCTCAGTCAGTTGTGCATCTGCCTTCGGCTCTGGTAATGATCCTGGGGTCCTGGAATCGAACCCCATGTTAGTCTCCCTGCTCAGCGGGGAGTCTGCTTCTCCCTCTCCCTCTGCCTGCCACTCCCCCTGCTCGTGCGTGTGCTCTCTCTCAAATAAATAAATAAAATCCTTTTTTTTTTTTTTTAAGATTTTATTTATTTATTTGACAGAGAGACAGCCAGCCGGATAGGGAACACAAGCAGGGGGAGTGGGAGAGGAAGAAGCAGGCTCATAGTGGAAGAACCTGATGTGGGGCTCGATCCCGTAACGCCGGGATTATGCCCTGAGCCAAAGGCAGACGCTTAACGACTGTGTCACCCAGGCGCCCCGATAAATAAAATCCTTAAAAAATAAAAATAAAATAAAATGCAACTCTAGGTGGACTTCTGTAATTTTTCACCTATCAGATCACAAGAAGTTAAAACAAACAAAAAACACGAAAAGTCTAAACTCTAATAATGCATAGCATTAGCAAGGACATGGGGAACATGCATTTTTTTTTAAAGTATTTTATTTATTTGACAGAGAGAGCGCGAGCACAAGTAGGGGAAGCAGCAGGCAGAGGGAGAGGGAGAGGGAGAAGCAGGCTCCCCGCCCCGCCAACCTGAGCAGGGAGCCTGATGCGGAGCTCGATCCCAGGACCCTGAGATCGTGACCTGAGCCAAAGGCAGATGCTTAACGACTGAGCCACCCAGGTGCCCCAACAGGCATTTTTTTAAAAAAAGATTTTATTCATTCATTTGTCAGAGAGAGAGAGCATATAAGCAGGGGAAGTGGCAGACAGAGGGGAGAAGCAGGCTCCTCATTGAGCAAGGAGCCCGATGCGGGACCCAATCCCAGGACCCCAGGATCAGGACCTGAGCCAAAGGCGGATGCTTAACCAGGTGTCCCAGGAAATAGGCATTTACATATATAGGTAGTGATAAATCAGTACAACATTTTGAAGTCCAATTTGGCAATATTAAAAATTTAGGGGCTATTGGCTGGCTCGGTTGGTGGAGCATGTGACTCTTGATCTCAAGGTTTTGAGTTCAAGTCCCATGTTGGGCACAGAGCTTACTTAAAAAAAAATTACATTTAAAAAAATTTAAATGTGTATCTTCAAAGTAATTCCACTTTGAATCAGCAACGTCCTATGGATATACTCACGAGTATACAAAAATATATGACAGTAATATTTTCTATAGCTTTAAAACAACAAAAAACTAGAAAATCAAATGGTACACATCAGAGTAGTTAAGTAAATTATGATAAACTTATGCAATTGAACACTATGTACCCATGAAAAAGAATGAGATATAGTTATGTCCTGTTACAGAAGATGGTCACGACCCAGTATATTGATTTTATGAAACACTAACGCGTCACACTTAACATTTTCAAACACTTCACTAGGCCAATGGACAAAAGTAATGTTTCAAAGGAAGAGGTAACATATCCTCCAAGTTTTCAAAGCATCAACAAACAATAAGTATTCACCTATGAAAGCACCCTGTAACAAAGTTAATGACTCTATCCATACTTCAGATTTCTATAAATGGAGATTTTAAATTGGCCTGCTTTGTTTTTATCTGTTGTATAAACAAACAAACAACATCTACAAATCTCAGCTCTTGGTTTTACTTCTGTACCTAATCTCTACTATTTTCAGTGCATCAACATACTTTTGAGTTACTATGCCTAATAATAAGCTCTCCTCGTGATTTCCTTCTCACTCTACCACTTTTTTTTTTTTTTTTAAGATTTTATTTATTTATCAGAGAGAGAGAGCATGAGCACACAAACAGGGGGAATGGCAGGCAGGGGGAGAAGTAGACTTCCCGCTGAGCAAGGAGCCTGATGCAGGACTTGATCCCAGGACCCTGGAATCATGACTGAGCCGAAGGCAGATGCTTAACGGACTGAGCCACCCAGGTGTCCTTAAGATTTTATGGGGGGGGGGGTGGCAGAGGAAGAGGGAGAGAGAGTCTTAAGCAGATTCCCTGCTGAGCGTGGAAGCCCAACGTAGAGTTCAATCTCAGGACCCTGAGATCACGAACCAAGTGGAAACCACAAGTGCAATGTTTAATGGACTGCATCACCCAGGTGCCCCTCACTCTACCATTTCTAAACACCAACCTATGGAATTAAAATAAACTGGAATGTTCTGAGATTTTCATGATATTGGCAGAGCTAAACTGGAAGGACTGGAGTACAGAGCTAAGAACAGTTTCTGGAGTAGGACTGATGTAGATATGAGTCCCTGCACAGCCATTTAATTAGCTTTCTGACAGTGAGCCAGTAAAACTTCTCTAGTTATCAGTTTCTCCCTTAGCAAAAACTGGGATGAAATATTACCAATCTCATAAAGTTATTGTGAAAAATGAAATAATACTGTAAGGTGCTTAGCATGGTATCTGTCACAACATTTAACACACTGTAGCCAATATTTATCAGGAAATTATCTTGTGGGCAAACCATAGTGAGAAATCATGGAATAAGATATACACTGCGGGGCTCCTGGGTGGCTGAGTCAAATAAGTGTCTGCCTTCTGCTCAGGTCATGATCCTAGGACCCGGGATCGAGTCCTGCATCAGGCTCTCTGCTCAGCAGGGAGCCTGCTTCTCCCTCTGACTGATGCTTGTGCTTTCTCTCCCTGCTTGTGCTCTTGCACTCTCTCTCACATACAAATAAATAAAATCTTAAAAAAAAAAAAAAAGAAAAAGATATACACTGCTATCTTATTTAATCAATCTGCCTTAAAAACTGTATGTGAAACTGAGTGGTAGCTCCCCATAATGGGGATAGATAATTTCTCCTCTTGAAATAGGCCCCAAAAGCTCAGCAGGTAAGACAGAATGCTGTTCAATATCATCAGTCGTTACCTATCAAAAATTAACTTCCGAAAAGAAATTTATGAAACTGTCGATCCAACTATCTACAATAGGTCTTCAGAAACACAGTAAGCAAAACTGTGGTCCATACAAGCAAATCATCTTTGATCTACTTTCCAAATTAACCTTACTCCATTAAAATCAGAGAGGCAATTCATTAAAACCCAAAGGTCTCCCCTGTTGCAATCAACTGGGAAGAAGCAAACTTTTCTCCATTTTATTGAAACACAAGTGTGACATTCAGAACATGGCATGAGTCAGTAAAAAGGGAAACAAATTAGGATGCTGTAAAACCGTATCTCTAAGCCTCTTTCAAATTCTTACAAAATGCAGTCAAAACTAATATCCTCCCTTGATCGCTATGATTTCAAAGGATTTTTTTTAATATGAAAACTGGAAATGGGGTTAAATGAGTTTCATTTAACAAAAAGAGGGATGAAATGCCAAAAAAGCATCAACATCAGACCAGAATCTGTTTCCAGCCTCTTTTAATAACAGTTTTAGAAAAAGAACAGTTTTATCTTAAAATGTGGCATTGGTTAAGCAATGAAATAAATTAAAGATTTTCCTTTCCATGATGAAAATAACAAGTAAACCAAAGGCACAGTTTAATGACAGTCTCGCCCAGCCCAGTGGTTGCCTCAAGCATCAGTTATTGAAATAGCTATGGTAGTTAACACACTTTTTCAGTTTCTTCAAAGTGAAGAAGTGTGCTGAAGTCATGAACTTTTAAGAAGACCACCATGATAAGTCAAATACCCTATTCTTCTCTGAGAAAAAACTTGGGCAATACTAAAATAAGATGAAATAAGAAACTCAATAATTTTCAAAAGGGTAGTTCCCATACACTTCTCTATTCATCTGGTCTCTGGAATGATTTTGAGAACACTGTGTTCTTTAATTCAGTAAGTATTAATACAGTATGACTGATTTTCAAAACTATACCTATATTAAGCACATACTGAGTTTTCTGAACATGTTTCATTTTACACAACAGATTTAATCCAAAGAATTGTATCTCAGTCCAGAAAGTGTTTTTGTATTCAGCCACATTCAAACAGCATACTGGTAACAAATAATTTAAGCCTTAGGAACATCAGGTATCCAGAATACAGCCCTAAATCAAGAAATAAAACAGAAATAGGTAATTCATAATACATTGCCCTTTATTTTTCAGAATAATAATAATTTTATTAATCTGGCTTCCCAATCCAAGTGAATCAGAGGTAGCAAATCAGAGAAAAAGGAACAGAAAGATTATACTTTTAATGGCAGAAAAGCTGACAACTGCAAGGGATAAAACGTAATACCAAAAAATACATATAGAGAACCTCCAAATTCATCCCTACCTAACATAAGAGACAAAATAAATGCTGGATTCTATCAATTACTAGTTTTTAAAACAGTTTCCTAGAATCCTCGAAGACTGACTAATAAGGACTCTTCCTTTTAAAAATCAAGTTTGCTGGGGTGCCTGGCTGGCTCAATCAGGAGAGCATACAACTCTTGATCTCAGGGTCGTGGGTGTGAGCCCCACACTGGGTTCAGAGATTACTTAAATTTTTTTAAAAATCAAGTTTATTAAGATGTAATTTACACACAGTAAAAATTCACCCTTTTAGTAAGTTTAGACCAGGGTTTTCTTTTTCTTTCTTTTTTTTTTTTTTTAAGATTTTTTATTTATTCGACAGAGAGAGACACAGTGAGAGGGAACACAAGCAGGGGGAGTAGGAGAGGGAGAAGCAGGCTTCCCGCCAAGCAGGGAGCCCGATGTGAGGCTTGATCCCAGGACCCTGGGGTCATGACCTGAGCCGAAGGCAGATGCTTAACGACTGAGCCACCCAGGTGCCCTAGACCAGGGTTTTCAACCAGGTCCACTGTGCTTCCCAGGAGACGTCTGACAATATATGAAGACATTTTGATTGTCACGTCTAGCGTCTACTATTGCTAAACATTCTACAATGCACAAGACAACCTGCTCCTCCCCCCAAACGAAGAACTATCTGGTTCAAAATATCAATGTTGCTAAGGTTGAGAAATCATGGTTTAATGTATACAGTGAGTAATGTAACGTTTAATACAATCAAGATACAGACTATTTCTACCATCTCAAATAGTTCCCTTATACCCCTCCGCAGTCCTTTTTGCATCAATATGAACTCAGGATTTAAACTTATTTGATGTTTTAATCCATTGAGGTTATTGTTCTTACTGATGCTCAAACTATCTTACACTTGGTCACAGAAACTTATCAAGTTGACTCCTGCGTCCTTTGACAAAATATCCCACATTTACTATTAATTTCCTACTCTAGATCTAAAATCAGCTATTTCTTCAAGTATTCCTAATATCCCTAGTTTCTCTTAATGGAAATTAGTATTTAGATACCACAACCTGGTTCTCTAGTTATTTTAGTTATTTGAAGCTCTAGTAGATTCCATACCAAGTGACCATGTGAACACTATTTCTTCAATTCTTTTTTTTTTTTTTTAAAGATTTTACTTATTTATTTGACAGAGAGAGACAGCCAGCGAGAGAGGAAACACAAGCAGGGGGAGTGGGAGAGGAAGAAGGAGGCTCCCAGCGGAGCAGCCCGATGCGGGGCTGGATCCCAGGACCATGGGATCACACCCTGAGCCGAAGGCAGACGCTTAAAGACTGATATTTCTTCAATTCTTACATGTTAGTGCTAAACTGTCTATGGTAGGGGGTGCCCAGGTAGCTCAGTCGGTTAAGCAGCCAACTCTTTATTTTGGCTCTGGTCATGACCTCGGGACTGTGAGATCGAGACCTGCATCAGGCTCTGCGCTCAGTGGGGCGTCTGCTTGAGATTCTCTCTCCCTCTGCCCCACCCCCATTATCACTCTCTCTCAAATAAATCAATCTTTAATAAACTGTCTGTGGTTCTTATACTTAGGGGTCTATTTGTCTGGATATAAAATTCTTGGTTCATGTTTTATTTCCTTGATTTTCTTAAATGTTAATCCATTGCATTCTGACACTAAACATGCCATCAAAAAGTCTAGTGACATGGGGCACCTGGGTGGCTCAATCAGTTAAGCAGCCGACTCTTTGATTTCTGCTCAGGTCATGATCTCAGGGTCCTGGGACCCAGCTCCACGTCAGGCTCCGTGCTCAGCGGGGAGTCTGCTTCTCCTTCTCCCTCTGCCCCCCCAATCTCTCTAAAAAATAAATAAATCTTAAAAAAAAATAAGTCTAGTGACAATCGATTTTCCTTCCTTTTTAAGCCATTAGGTCTTTTTTTACTAGGACGCCCAAATGATTTTTTTTTTTGCCCTTAAAGTCCATCAGTTTTACTAAACAATGTCTCTGTGCTGGCCATTCTGAATCAATTTCCCCAGACACACTTTCACAAAGTTTTCCTTCTGTCCCATGGCTTTAGTTGTTTACTTCCTTGGGGATTTTGTTCATATGAATGCTAGTTTTTCTTTTTTTTCTTTTTTTTTTAAGATTTTATTTGTAAGACAGAGAGAGAAAGAGAGCGCACAAGCAGGGGGAGCGGCAGGCAGAGGGAGAAGCAGACTCCCCGCGGAGCAGGCAGCTTGATGCTGGACTCGATCCCAGGACCCTGGGATCATGACCTGAGCCGAAGGCAGCCACCCACGTGCCCCTCTTTGCCCACTATTATAACATTTTTTTCTCAATCTCTTTTACCTCTTTTTTTGATTTTTTAAAAACTTCTTTCTACACCTCATTAAAAAATTAATTTTGTTTTACTTTTTATCGTGTCATGACCTGTTGCTCTTCTTCATTTATGTGTTCCTTTTATTTTCACCTTTATTTCTGAAATAAATTTTTTCTCTTATTTCTAATTTTTTTCTGAGGTTTGTCACTTCTCTTTTCAAATTTTCCTTTTCACCAATCACCTCATTTCTGAGATTCTTCTAAGTTGAATTAATTAACTAAATAATTAAGTAAGTAGGCTCCACGCCCAACGTGGGGCTTGAACTCACAACCGCATGATCAAAGGCCACGTGCCCTACCAACTGAGCCGGCCAGATGCCCTGATTTCTAATTTGAATTTATTTTTTATTTTTTATTTTTATTTTTTTAAAGGGAAAGGGGATGTCTCTTCCCTTATTTTTTTTTTTTTTTTAAGATTTTATTTATCCATTTGACAGAGAGAGAGACAGCCAGCGAGAGAGGGAACACAAGCAGGGGGAGTGGGAAAGGAAGAAGCAGGCTCCCAGCGGAGGAGCCTGATGTGGGGCTCGATCCCATAACGCCGGGATCACGCCCTGAGCCGAAGGCAGAGGCCTAACGACTGAGCCACCCAGGCGCCCCTGCATTTATTTTTTTTAAAGATTTATTTCTTTGGGGGCGCCTGGGTGGCACAGCGGTTAAGCGTCTGCCTTCGGCTCAGGGCGTGATCCCGGCGTGATGGGATCGAGCCCCACATCAGGCTCCTCCGCTATGAGCCTGCTTCTTCGTCTCCCACTCCCCCTGCTTGTGTTCCCTCTCTCGCTGGCTGTCTCTACCTCTGTCGAATAAATAAATAAAATCTTTAAAAAAAAATAAAAAATAAAAAATAAAGATTGATTTCTTTGAGAAAGAGAGAGAGCGAGCGAGTGTGGGGTGGGGGGGGGAGAGGAAGAGAGAATCTCCAGCAGACTCCCTACTGAGCAAAGAACCCTCCACAGGGCTTGATCGCACGACCCTGAGATCACAACCTGAGCCCAATTCAAGAGTCAGACACCCAACCAACTGAGCCATCTGACACCCCTCTAATGTGAATTTAAAGTATTTTATTTTGGGGCACCTGGGTGGCTCAGTTGTTAAGCATCTGCCTTCGGCTCAAGTCATGAACCCAGGGTGGTCCTGGGTTCTCCCTGCTTCTCCCTCTCCCACTCCCCCTGTTTGTGTTCCCTCTCTCACTGTGTCTCTCTCTGTCAAATAAATAAAATCTTTACCAAAAAAAAAAAAAAAAAAGTTTTATTTTGGGACGCCTGGCAGGCTCAGTTGGAAGAGCATGCGACTCTTGATCTCAGGGTCTGAGTGAGTTGGAGCCCCAAAACCAGGTATAGAGATTACTTTTTTAAATTAAATAAATAAATAAAATAATTATTTAGATGGAACCCTCGTTCTCTATTTTTGGTTGTTTCAGTGGTATATGTATGCATGTGCATTAGGCTATGGTGCTCAGCAGCAGACACTACTACTTGTTCCGTTTTCATTCTCTTCCTCTTCCTTCCTAGAAGTCACTGGCTAACACAGTGCCAGATTGCAAATATTCCCCTTCCCAGATACTCTTGCAGATAAGAAGTAGCCAAGTGACAGGGTCTTGGCCAATCAGCTGTAAAAGAAAACTGCTGTTAGGTAAGGCTTTCAGGAAAACTCTTTAAATGAGAAACGACTAAGCTTGCTTCCTCCTTTATCAAACGCTTCACCTTTCCCTCCTTTATCCTGTCTGGAAAGAAGTCACAATGCCCAAAGGTAGTGCAGCTGCCTTACAAGCATGGCAACTGTCCCACACTAAGGCAGAGTAAACACAGCCAGGATTCCTACTGTTACCTTGAGCTGCCACATGAACTTTGGACTACCTTCAGACTTCATGTTATATAAAAACAGTAAGTACCCACATAACTGGTTAAGTCACTGAAACAGGTTTTATAGGTATATATAGCTAAATATACATTCCCTGGGGTGCCTGGGTAGCTCAGTTGGTTAAGCGTCTGCCTTTGGCTCAGGTCATCATCCTGGGGTCCTGGGATCCACCCCTGCATCAGGCTCCCTGCTCAGCAAGGTGCCTGCTTCTCCCTCTCCCTCTGCCCCTCCCACTGCTTGTGCTCTCTCTCTGTCAGATAAATATATAAAATCTTTAAAATAAACAAATAAATAAATATGCATTCCCCAACTACAAAAAAAAGAGAAATTATTATTTTTTAAAGACTGATTTATTTATTTGAGAGAGAGAAAGAGTGCATGTATGTGGGGGGAGGGGGAAGATCTCAAGCAGGCTCCACACCCAGAGCACAGCCTGACACAACCCTGAGATCATGACCTGAGTCAAAATCAAGAGTCGGATGCTCAAATGACTAAGGCACCCAGGCGCCCTGAAATTATTTATTTTTTTTAAAGTAAATCATGACTATGCTGGGCCTATCAGTTTTTCTTAACTATACAGTCTATACATACCTCAGTATATCCTACCAGTATTTTGTGTCACTATTTTTTGTGTGTCAAATTGCTAAGAGCCTTTAATTTTTTTTTTGTCCAGCTCCCAGAACTGTTAAGTGAATAAGCATCTAACAAAAAATTTGAATACTTTTATATTAAATTAGTCCACACAAGAATAAAGAACAGATACCAGAAACTTACTTCCTCCTGTTCCAGAACATAAGCCCTTGTTAATTCATTAGTAATTTGTGCTTGATACAAATCCATATAACCTTGCTTCTAAACTGAATTTTTCCACATTAAATCTTTCCTGATTATAGAGTTATTACAGAATATTACACACATACACACAACTTAGAGGCTTTATATAAATTTCCTTTAGGGCTTATCCCTATAGTGTCTTATACCATGTGGACACCCTGAAGTACGCTATAGAAATGTTCATCGATTATTTACTTTTACTTAGGTACTATAGTACTTACTATAGGTACTTAGGTACTATACTAAGCTCTGAGGAGTCAAAGAAATAGTACTTGCTGTTGAAGAGCTTGTAGTTCCCTAGAGAAGAGAAAAACAGGTAATTTCAAAATAATGAGATAAATGTTATAGTAAAAGCCATTCCAAAGATGTTCTGGTATTGAAAGGGGTAATTTCCCCAGTCTGGAATTTCAGAGAAAGCTTACTTCCTAGAGGAGCTAACATTTTGGCCAAACTTTAAAGAAGAATGCATAGGAATTAGCCAGGTGAAACATGTCGGCAAGGGAAGGTGTTCCAAGCAGAGGGAACATTAGAAGAGTGAAGGAATGTAGAGGAGTAGAACATGGTATGTAGGATGACAGCCGAGTAAAGGGAGAAGATGGATGTGGAGAAATGAACTTTAAAACATGATATCATCAGATCCAGGACAGACATTCAAATGACTGACTTTTTGAAATGTGATGGTAGAGACAACATAAAGAGATAAACACTTTCGTACAACTCCCAGTAGCATGAGTGCACAAAAGTGTATAGCAGGGAATCAGAATGGTGTGTATGTAAGGCAATGTGGCACAATACAGATCAAACCTTTAAAATGTGACTAATCTTGGGGTGCCTGGCTGGCGCATGCAACTCTTGATCTCAGAGTCCTGAGTTCAAGCCCCACACCAAGTGTGGAGCCTACTTAAAAAAACAAAACAGGTGCCTGGGTGGCACAGTCAGTAAGCGTATGACTCTTGGTTTTAGCTCAGGTTGTGATCTCAGGATCGTGAGATGGGGCCCCGAGTCGGGCTCCGTGCTCAGTGCAGAGTCTGCTTAAGAATCTCTCTCCCTGGGGCGTCTGGGTGGCGCAGTCGTTAAGCGTCTGCCTTCGGCTCAGGGCGTGATCCCGGCCTTCCGGGATTGAGACCCACATCAGGCTCCTCCACTGGGAGCCTGCTTCTTCCTCTCCCACTCCCCCTGCTTGTGTTCTCTCTCTAGCTGGCTGTCTCTCTCTAATAAATAAATAAATCTTAAAAAAAAAAAAAAAAAAAGAATCTCTCTCTCCCTGGACGCTAAGGAGGACAAGTGATATAATGAGCACTGCGTATTATATAAGTCTGATGAATCACTGACCTCTACCTCTGAAACCAATAATACATTATATGTTAATTAACTGAACTTAAATTTTTAAAAAAATGGAAAAAAAAAAAAAAGAATGTCTCTCTTCCTCTGCCCCTTCCACTCATGTTCTTGCTCTCTAAAATAAATAAATCTTAAAAAAAAAAAAAAAGTGACTAATCTTTTAACCCAGTAAGTATATGTCCAGGAATAAGGACACGTGCCAGATACTATATTAAGCTCTGGGGATAGTCAGAAAGAATCCTGGCCATTATAGAGGCTCTATCTTACTGGGAAGATATAACATTAAATCAACTATAATATCTGCCTTATAATTTATAAAATAAAGCACTAATACCATGCTCTGATAAAAGAAGTGTAAGAGTTGGAAGGAGGAGTATTAGAAAAAAGAAAAGTAGAATATTCTGGACTACTCCATTTGATAATGGTGAAAGATAATAAAGGCCTAAACTAGGGCTGTGAGCATGTGATTCTTGACCTCGGGTCAAGGGTCACGAGTTCAACCCCCACACTGGGTGTGGAGCCCACTTACCAACGAAAACAAAACAAAACAAAAACCAAAAATCAAGTAGGGCTGTGGTTCCAATGAAGAGAGGCATGAATAAAAAATATTTAGGAGTAAAAAGTCAGAATTTAATGGCCGAATACAGGCAACTTCAAAGTTTCTGGGACATAAATGAAACAGCAAGACTGCCAGGAATATGAACAAAAGAGAAGCAATAAATACAGGCATCTCCCCTTATCTGCAGATTCTCTTTCTGTGGTTTCAGTTACTCACAGTCAATCACAGTCAGAGGCAGATGATCCTCCCGACATTATTGTGAGAAGGTCAACTACAGCCTAACACTATGTCACAATGCCTACATCATTCACTTTACTTCATCTTGTCATGTAGACATTTTGTCATCTTACATCATCACAGAAAGGGGGAATATGGTAAAATAAGATATATTTTTTTACAATAAGATATTGTGACAGAGACCACATTCGTATAACTTCATTATGATATATTATTGTAACTGCTCTTTTTTATTATTAGTTATTGTTGTTAACCTCTTATACTGCCTAATTTATAAATTAAACTTTACCACAGATTTGCATGTATAGGAAAAAAATAGTATACTTGCGGTTTGGGTACTGCCGACAGTTTCAGACAACCGCTGGAGGATGAACGTAGCCCCAGCAGATAAGGTGAAACTACTGTATTTTTAAGATCTTTCAAAGATACAAAGCAACCCATTAAAATTGAATCTAACCCAGTAGCTCCACTCCTAGGTATATAACAAAGAGAAATAAAAACATATGTCCATACAAAAACTTGTACACAATTGTTTATAACAGCATTACTCATAACGCCAAAAGTAAAAACAAGCCAAGTGTGTATTCAACTTGATGGATGGATAAACAAAATGTGGTATATCTATATAATGAAATACTATCTGGCAATGAAAAAGAATGCTACAACATAGATGAACCTTGCAAACATGCTAACTGAAAGAAGCCAGTCACAAAAGACCACATATTGTTTGATTCCATTTATGTGAAATGACCAGAATCGGCAAATCTATAGAGACTGCAAGTAGTGGTTGCCCTGGACTGGAAATGGAAGTGAGAATATGGAAGGACAGCTAATGGGCCACATGGTGTTTCTTTTGTGGGTAATGAAAATGTTCTCAAGTTAGATTGTGGTGGTAGTTGCACAACTATGTGAATATACAGAAATCTACCAACTGTACATTTTAAATGGGTGAACTGTATGGTATAGGCGTTATAGCTCAATTAGGATGTTTTATTTTATTTTTTTTTTTTAAAGATTTTATTTATTTATTCAACAGAGACAGAGACAGCCAGTGAGAGAGGGAACACAAGCAGGGGGAGTGGGAGAAGAAGAAGCAGGCTCATAGCAGAGGAGCCTGATGTGGGGCTCGATCCCTTAACGCCGGGATCACGCCCTGAGCCGAAGACAGACGCTTAACCGCTGTGCCACCCAGGCGCCCCTAGGATGTTTTAAAAAGCAAACTATAGTTCAAAACATTCCTTTTTAAAAAAGGAAGAGGAGGAGGAAAAAAGAGAAAATGTTCAAAGGGGAAAACTGAAAAAAGAAACAACCTATACCGCACAGGGGATGGACGGACACCACAGAAGGAAGGAAGAAGAAAAATACTTATTTTATTAATTTTAATTCAACAAATCTATTGCACATCTGTTGTGTTCCACACACTGTTATGTGCTAAACTGTAGTGAGCCAAAACGTAGTACGATAACACACAAGACAGAAAATAGTAGCTCCAGTTGCCTTTTTTGTTCTAGCTGGCAGGAGACTCAGAGACCACTCTTACGTTCAAAATAACTTTAGATACCTCTGCCCTGACAGTTAAAAAATAATTCTGGGCAGATAAAGTTCAATGTTTACAAAAATGTCTAGAAAGAAAGCCTGGCAAGAAATTAAAAAACACTAACACTGATTTCTTTAAATGATCGGTTGCCTTCTTCATATTATCCCCTGAAAAATAAAGCATGAAAAGAAAGGGAGGGGAGTTAAACACACACACACACACACACACACACACTTAAATGTGAAGAAAAGAAGGGGCGCCTAACTGGCTCAGTCGGTAGAGATCACTTTAAAAATTACTTAATTAGTTAAAGAAAAGAAAATTATTATTAAACTTTGAAAAGGCATTTCTACATGATTTTAAAATTCATTAAAGAAATCACAAGGGGCGCCTGGGTAGCGCAGTCGTTAAAGCGTCTGCCTCCCGCTCAGGGCGTGATCCCGGCGTTCCGGGATCGAGTCCCACATCGGGCTCCTCTGCTGGGAGCCTGCTTCTTCCTCTCTCACTCGCCTGCTGTGTTCCCTCTCTCGCTGGCTGTCTCTCTGTCACATAAATAAATAAAATCTTTAAAAAAAAAAAAAAAAAAAGAAATCACAAAAGATCAGTTCATTTGACACATAAAAATGAAAAAAAAACTTCTGTATTACAAAAAAGCAAATAAGAGCTTGAGCAAGTTATTTTCAACAAATTTTATTTTATTTATTTTTATTTTGGAGGAGGTGGGGGGTGGGGAGTGGCAGAGGGAGAGGGAGAGAAAGAATCTTAAGCAGGCTCCACACCCAGAGTGGAGCCCAATATAGGGCCTGATCCCATGATCCTGAGATCATGATCTGAGCTGAAATCAAGAGTTGGCCACTTAACCAACTGAGCGACCCAGGCGCCCCTCAACAAATTTTATTTATTTATTTTTATTTTTTATTTTTTTAAAGATTTTATTTATTTATACGACAGAGATAGAGACAGCCAGCGAGGAGGGAACACAAGCAGGGGGAGTGGGAGAGGAAGAAGCAGGCTCATAGCAGAGGAGCCTGATGTGGGGCTCGATCCCATAACGCCAGGATCACGCCCTGAGCCGAAGGCAGACGCTTAACCGCTGTGCCACCCAGGCGCCCCCCCTCAACAAATTTTAAAAACAATGCTTCTTTATTTAAAAAAATAGCCCTGGCAACTTCCTAAGAATATCATTGTGGTGCCAGTAGATGAATCAACTACTACAAATTGTAAACAAGCAGAAGGAAAAACTTCAACCTCACTAGTAGGCAAAAACTTTAGGGAAAGGTCAGAGTCTATAAAAATATTCCTAATTGAAAAAATCCAAACATGGAAAAAGTCATTTGAACAGACATCCAACAAATTACTTACAACAACAATATAAGAAATGGATTAAACTGCGAACAATGAGGAAACTGTTAAGTAACCTGATGGAATACCAGGCAGTCAGTAAAATTTATGGTTAACTGAAGTATAACAACTTGGAAAAAATGCTTATGCCATATTAGTGAACAAACCAAGGAACAAATTACATACATGCCAAGAATAAAGATATGCTTGAAAAATAAATACATTAAAATTTAAATAACGTAGAAGAAAACACACCAAAATTGCTGACTGTGCTGGGGAGTAGTTATTAGTTTTGTTTTTCTCCTTTCTGTTTCTCTTATTTTCTATAACATGATCATTTAACTTTTATCATTAAAAACACACACAGGGGTACCTGGGTGGCTCAGTTCGTTAAGTGTCTGCCTTCAGCTTGGGTCATGATCTCAGGGTCCGGGGCTCCCTGCTCAGTGGGGAGTCTGCTTCTCCCTCACGTCTGCCCCTCCCCCTGCTCCTGCTCTCTCTCAAACAAAGAAAATCTTAAAACAACAACAACAACACACACACAAAGCAAAAAAAAATAAATTTTAAAAAATCAGCCTATGCACCTCACCCTTTTATTATTAACAATGTTCTATAGATTTAACAACTGGTGTTCCACATCTCAGTAAATGGGTAGTTTTCAAGTATGGGGCAATCAACACAATGATGTCAAAGATTCTTACCAGTAGGTGTCGCCGTAACTAAGTGATAGGAGTTTAAAATTTAAAGTCCACCCTCCCAGCAAAGAGGTTTAGAAGAATAAAAGGGAGAAAGGAAATCCCAAATTTTAAATGGGACCATTTGAAGAAGTGTAATTCAGATGTCTGTCAAAACCAGATTTTTTTTTCAGCTTTGGTAATGTTTCTTTACTAAAAACTCTAGTCTTATGTTATCCATCATGAATCCAAAGGTACAGATCTCCCTATTTTTCGCGTCCAAAAACTAAAGATCTCAAAATTTAATCATTATTAGTAACATACTGAAATTCTTCTAAATTCCAAGACTTTCACCTATTTCCACCTCTGTCAACATTCCATAGTGAAAACTGTTTTTTAAGACCGAGAAATGAATTAGAATTGTCATATCTTTTCCCCCAACTCTCACCATAGTGATAACTTCCTAGGGAAAGGGTCTTACTTTAACGTCCCTCCCAAACTAGCTATAATTACTTATTATTTTACTTATTATTATTATTCAGACTGGTATTATTTAAAATTCATCTATTTAAATACATAATATATACATTCCAGAGGAAAGCTGTGGGAGAGGGATATGAAGGTTAAGAGAATACAGTTATTTGGTTTATTAAGAGCAAGAAAGTGATAAACAGGAAATGATAAAATTAAAATTAATTTTGGACTTAATTCATGCCTCCACCATTTTCCTGAGTAAAGAAGAGATGGGCAGCTCTTTCTGCCCAAGGGTCCTGTCCCCATGCTTTAATAAAACCACCTTTTTTACACCAAGGAAACAAAGAAAGAGATGAATGTAACTTCTCCTCCCCTGTTGGTTTTATTTATTTTTTCCAAATTTTTAACTATTTATTTAAGTAATCTCTACACCCAATGCAGGGCTCGAACTCATGATCCCAATATCAAGAGGTGCATGCCCCTCCGACTGAGTCAGCAGGTGCCCCACCTTGTTTTTTTTCTTTTTTCCTTTTTTTTTTTTTTTAAGTAGCTCCACACCCTGCATGGAGCCCAACATAGAGCTTTAACTCACGACCCTGAGATCAAGACCTGAGTTAAGATCTGGGGCGCCTGGGTGGCTCAGTCAGTTAAGCATCTGCCTTTGGCTCAGGTCACGATCCCAGGTCACAATCCCAGGGTCTTGGGATTGAGCCCCGAATTGGGCTCCCTACTTGGTGGGGAGCCTGCTTCTCCATCTCCCTCTGTCTGCTGATCCCCCAGCTCGTGCTCTCTCTCTCTCTCTCTCTGTTGAATATAATAAATAAAATAAAACAAAATAAAGACCTGAACTAAGATCGAGTCGGACACTAACTAACTGGGCCACCCAGGCACCCCCAACCTTGTTGGTTTTCAAATCAGGTCCTTTTTTTAACTGACTTTTGGTCCATTCGTCTCCATTCACAGACATTTAAAAGTTACCAGGAGCTTCTGATGATTAAAATTAATCAGGATCATTAAATACATGGTAATGCACTAAAATGGTACTATTGGACAAACCTAGACTGAATCCTGATTTCACCACTTACTAACAGAGTAACCTCTCTGAGCCTTACTCTCATCAGCAAAAAAGGATATGATTACACTGGACTAATAAAACTAATATAAAGCATACCTTCAGCACTATACCTAACACACAGGAGGCACTCTATAAATCTCTGTATATTAGTAAAATAAAAGAGCTGAATGTGACTTTTAATGTTTTTTCCTTTTATCTATATATGCACTCTTACTACTCACAGTAGGTTATTTTGAACTTATCTAGGACAATTGTATCAAATTCAATCATCAATTATCTCTAAAACAGCACCAATAAAATACTGTAAAACAGAAAAATAAAATGCACAGTAATTTAATTATTTCGCTTCTAACCTCTGGATTTACCACTGAAAACTGAAAAAGAATAATCGTAGCAAAGCATTCAAATCATACTTGATTCCCATTAAAAATAGTTTGGAGTTGATTAATAATGCAGAAATAACCATTCTGAATACACAATACTGTCCTGAAAGGAGAAATAGTGCCGCTTAAGCTTCATGTTTTCAGAGAATTTTCTGGATAAAATATAGTAATGAGATGCTGTGTGATGATAAAACCATGAAAAAATGCTGAAGGGAAGTACAGATGATCACAGGGAAAATAAGCACTTTAAACTCAGGTATCCTAGAGAGTCTCTCACTAACAAGACCAGATTAATTTCTCTAGTAGGGCCTGAAGAAAAATGAATAGTAATACCATCTATCATGCTTTATGAATAAGATTTTTTAAAATATTTATAGTACTAGTAAGAGTAAGGAAACAAGGGATGCCTGGCTGGCTGAGTTGCAGGAGCATACGACTCCTGATATTGGGGTTATGAGTTTGAGCCCTCTCTGGGTGTAGAGATTAAATAAATATTTTTTTAAAAAAGAGTAATGGAAATCAAAAAGGAGGGGGAAACATCCAAAATCCTACCAACCCAACAAATTATTATCACTTTTTCATCTTCTCAATTAATATTCATATACACAAACTTTACCTTTTTATAATCATAATAGTTACATTATACATAAAAATCTGAACTAAAGAAGTAACTCTTCAAATCCACACCATTCTAAGATCCCTGAAGTAGCCAGATAAATAGCACTTACATGTTGGGTACCTTTTAATGATAGGCTTCTCAAAGTTTATGCATGAGTAATGCCCATAGTACAATTATATAATCTGATACACTATGGGCTAATATTTTAACCCCTCCCTAAGCATAAACTCTAAAGTCACTTTATAATGTGAGAACTAGACTTCCCCTTGTCTTAATTTATCTAAATTACTAGATAAGTACTAAAGGCAGTACTCTCATTTGCAAAAACACATCACATCTTTAAACTGCCAATGACAGTATCACAAAAGGATGTAAGACAAAAATGCTACTCTATGGGGATGCCTGGGTGGCTTCTTAGTCAGGTAAGCCTCCGACTCAGTTTTGGCTTAAATCACGATCTCAGGGTCATGGGACTGAGCCCCCCTGCAAAGGGTTCTGTGCTTAGCGGGGAGTCTGCTTGAGATTCTCTCCCTTTCCCTCTGCCCTTCTCCCCACTATCATGTGCTGTCTTTCTAAAAAATAAATAAGTCTTTTTAGAAAGAAAGAAATGCTACTCAATGATAATATACAGGTGCTCATCTAGGCATTTGCATACTCCTTTTCCTATACTAGTTTCCCTCAACTTCAGCTTAATATGGCAATGGATAATTCAGACATACTTTAGCTAATATATTTTAAATTTTATGTTCTCTGTGTTTTCAATATTTATTATGTAATGAATGAATCAGCAAACCAACTCCTAAGGACTTACTCTAAATAAATAATTTAAATGAGAAAACTGCATGCTCTATTATCTTCTATATTTAAAATAAAGGAAAATTTGAAACTACCAGAATATTTGACGAAAGAGAAATAAGAAATTGTGGCAAACGACTTGAAAGAATATTACATAGTAATTAAAAATCACCACTTTAAAAGTGAGATATAGGGGGCGCCTGGGTGGCACAGCGGTTAAGCGGCTGCCTTCGGCTCAGGGCATGATCCCGGCATTCTGGGATCGAGCCCCACATCGGGCTCCTCCGCTACGAGCCTGCTTCTTCCTCTCCCACTCCCCCTGCCTGTGTTTCCTCTCTCGCCGGCTGTCTCTATCTCTATCAAATAAATAAATAAAATCTAAATAAATAAATAAATAAATAAATAAATAAATAAATAAAATAATATAAAAATAAAAGTGAGATATAGGGGTGCCTGGCTGGCTCAGTTGGTTAAACGTATGACTCTTGATTTTGGGTCAGGTTATGATCTTAGGGTCGTGAGATGGAGCCCCTGGGTCCAGGCTCTATGCTCAGCAGGGATTCTGTTTCTCTCCTCCCTCTCACTTTGCCACCCCCCAACCTGCCCCAGCTCATGCTCGATCTCTCTCTCCAATAAATAAAATCTTTTAAAAAAGTGAGAAATAAAACGAGGTTCCCTACTATTACCACTATTACTTAGCAAGACAAAAATGAAATGAGGTATAAATATTAGAAAGTAGTAGGTAAAATTATTTGCAGATGATATGACAGTATACCTAGAAACCTAAAGAAAATCACTAAAAATATTGAAAGCAGTAAGATTACAGTGAGATAGCCATTATAAAATCAATGCCCGTAAGTCAATAGCTTTCATATATACAAATAAGAATCAATTAGAAATAGTGGCGCCTGGGTGGCTCAGTCGTTAAGCCTCTGCCTTTGGCTCAGGGTGTGATCCCAGAGTCCTGGGATCGAGCCCCGCAACAGGCTCCTCTGCTGGGAGCCTGCTTCTTCCTCTCCCACTCCCTCCGCTTGTGTTCCCTCTCTCACTGGCTGTCTCTCTGTCAAATAAATAAATAAAATCTTTAAAAAAAAAAAAAAAAAAGAACCAATTAGAAATAAAATGGGGGTGGCCTGGGTGGTGAAGCTGGTTGAGCGTCCGACTCTTGATTTCGGCACAGGTCATGATCTCGGGGTCCTGAGATCGAGCCTTGTTGGGCTCCATGCTTAAGATTCTCTCCCTCCCTCTCTCTCTCTACCCCTCACCTCCCTCTACCCTACCCACCCAAAGGCACACACACTTTCTCAAAAAAAAAAAAAAAAAAGAAAGAAAGAAAAAATAACATCTTAAAATAATAAAATAAAATGGAAGAAAAGGTCCTATTCACAATAGCAACAAAAACTAGAAAATATAAAGCTTAAACAGCAAGAGATGTGTAGGACCAATAAGAAGAAAATGAAAGCATAATGAGTCCATCAAAATAAAAATCCCAGAGGGATTTATTGTGGGAACCTAACAAAATGTGTCAAATTTACCTGGAAGAATAAGGGACTAAATTAGGGAAAAAAATTTTTTTTTAAAGATTTTATTTATTTGACAGAGAGCAAGAGGGAGAGAAAGAACACAAGCAGGCAGAGTGGCACAGAGAGGGAGAAGGAGAAGCAGGCTCCCTGCTGAGCAGAGAGCCAGATGCGGGGCTCAACCCCAGGACACTGGGATCACCACCTAAGCCAAAGGCAGACACGCTTAACCAACGGAGCCACCCAGGTGCCCCAGGGAAAAAATTTTAAGTAGTAATGAGGGAAAATATTTCAACTTTTATAAAGGAAGATTTATTAAAACAAAAAAACAGAAAAACAATAAATACAGGCTGGGGCACCTGGGTGCCTCAGTCGGTTAAGCATCCAACTCGATCTCAACTCAGGTCTTGATCTCAGGGTCGTGAATTCAAGCCCTGTATTAGGCTCCAAGATGGATGTGGAGCCTACTTTAAAAAATAAAAATAAGTTTAAAATAAAAATAGGCAACTCATAAGAGAAAAAATGCAAATAATAAATGAAGATATATTTATTTCCCTAATATTCAAATAATACTATATTGGCAAAGACCAGTATAAATGATAGTATAAATTGCTAGCTTCCTGAAATTCAGTTTAGCTGTAAGTATGGAAACATTAAATGTATAAAACCTCTGACCCACTGATGCTTAGAATTTTTTTCAAAGATTTATTTGAGAGAGAGAGAGACAGTGAGAGAGAGAGTGCATGTGTGAGAGTGAGGAGAGGGGCAGAGGGAAAGGAAATGGGAAAGGGGGAGAATCTCAAGCAGACTCCCTGCTAAGCATGGAGCCTGACTCAGGACTCGATCCCACGACTCTGAGATCATGACTTGAACAGAAATCAACAGTCGGATGCTTAACGGACTGAGCCACCCAGGCGCCACTAGAATTTTAAAAGTAGGCTCTACAGCCAACATGGGGTTTGAACTCACAACAGCGAGATCAGGAGTCATAGGCTCCACCGACTGACCCAACCAGGAGTTCCTTTTGAATTTTTTTTTAATTGATGTGAAATTCACATAACATTCAATTAACTATTTTTTTTTAAAAGATTTTTTATTTATTTATTTGACAGAGACAGAAACAACCAGTAAGAGAGGGAACACAAGCAGGGGGAGCGGGAGAGGAAGAAGCAGACTCATAGCGGAAGAGCCTGATGTGGGGCTCGATCCCATAATGCCGGATCACGCCCTGAGCCGAAGGCAGGCGCTTAACCGCTGTGCCACCCAGGCGCCCCTCAATTAACTATTTTAAAGTGTACAATTCAGTGGCATTCAGTGCACTCACAATGCTGTGCAACCACTACCTCTCTATACTTTCAAAACTTTCATCACCCCAGAAAAACATCCATACCCATTAAATAGTCATTCCCCATTCTCCCCTCACCCCGTACCCTAGCAACCATTGTCTCTATGGATTTTCCTGTTCTAAATAAGTCATGTAAATAGAATCATAAAATATGTGACCTTTTCTCTCTGGTTTATTTCCTTCATTTAACAGAACGTTTTCCAGGCTCACTCACACTGTAGCATGTATCAATACTTCATTCTTTTCTATGGCTGAGTATTATTCCATTGTATGGATATATCATATTTTGTTTATCCAATGGACATTTAGGTTATCTCCATCTTTATACTGCTATAAACATTTCTGTGCAAGTTTCCATGTGGACATAAGTTCCCTTTTCTCTTAGAAATACACTAGGAGTATGGGGTGCCTGGGTGGTGCTCAGCAGGCAATCGGCTTGAGATCCTCTCCCTCTCCCTTTGCCCCTCCCCCTGCCTGTGCACGTTCTCTCTCTCTCTAAAATAGATAAATCTTGGGGTGCCTGGGTGGTTCAGTTGGTTAAGCGTCTGCCTTCAGCTCAGGTTGTGATCCCAGGGTCCTGGGATCCAGCCCCGTGTCGGGCTCCCTGCTTGGTGGGGAACCTGCTTCTCCCTCTCCCTGTGGTGCTCCTCCTGCTTGTACTCTCTGTCAAATAAATAAATAAAATCTTTAAAAAATATAAATAAATAAATAAATCTTTAAAAAAAGAAAAGAAATATACCTGGGAGTAGAACTGCCCACTTACAGAATTTTAATCTAAAATATGTGAACTTAGATGTTCATCACGGCACTGCTTATAACAGTGAAATTTTGGAAACTTTTGGAAACGACAAGGTTAAATAAATTCTAGTACAAACATACTATGGAATTACATACAATCATTTAAAAAGATACAAACGTCCATTTATTATTATTAATGGAAAAGATGTTCATACTATATTGTTTGGTGAAAACAAATCATGGAGCATTACAGATAGTATGATCCTACTAAAATATTAATGAAACTATATACAGATTTCTTTGTAAATTGTACACAAATGTACAAAAAGCTGGCTGGATGTTCATCACAATTTCAACTGTGGATATCTCTGATAGCTAAATTTCCATTAATTTTTACTTTATTTTCCATATTTGTGTTGTTCAATGTTTTTACCAGTATCATTTAAACAAGTTATTTTTTATTTTTTTTCCTGTCCTCAAAGGTTTCTAATTTCAGCTCTATAAATCTTTATAAAGTGAATGCTTTGATTTTTCCCATTTTCCAAACTGAAACTGTAATTTACATCAGCAGTTCTTTGTGGACAACCAGCAATCCCCCTTCAGATCATTATTCTGTACCCACTATGTTTATGGTACCAAACCTGCACTGTATAAAGAAAAACAGGGGTACCTGGGTGGTTCAGTGAGTTAAGCATCTGCTCCGTGGGGAGTCTGCTTCTTCCTAGCCCCCTGCCCCTCCCCCCACTTGTGCACACACTCTCTCAAATAAAATCTTTAAAAAAAGAAAGAAAAACAGAGGTAGGGGCGCCTGGGTGGCTCAGTCGTTAAGCGTCTGCCTTAGGCTCAGGCCGTGATCTCAGCCTTCTGGGATCGAGCCCCACATCAGGCTCCTCCGCTGGGAGCCTGCTTCTTCCTCTCCCACTCCCCCTGCTTGTGTTCCCTCTCTCGCTGGCTGTCTCTCTGTCAAATAAATAAAATCTTAAAAAAAAAAATAGAGGTAGTTCCTTCCCTACAGACATTTAAGAACTAAAACACCAACATACCTAAACTTGTACAAAAAATAATCAACAAATGTTTTCAATGTTTGTAAATTTGAATTTACATCACCACGAAGAACTAAGCAAGTATAATCACTCTTGTTCCGTAGATGAACGGAAGTCAAGAAATTCCAAAATCACAAATTAATAGCTCAGACCTAACCAGCTTCTTTCCTTTCATTGTACAATAGGAAAAAGTGTGTTATGTACACACAACCAAAACAACCATTACTTAATAAAATCATATAGGTCAGTAACAATGTTAAAAAAAAGTATTAGGGCAGACTTATTTTGTGAGCTTTAGTAATATTTGAAATTTACTATTTCATGAACTGGGATATGGGTAAAAGAATATCCATTGTATTATTCTTTCTACCTGCCTCAAATTATTTCATAGTCATTTCTGATGTGTAGGGGGTTACCTGGGAGTGGGGAGGATGTAATGGATGAGAGAGGAATTAGCTGAGAATGGAAAAATAAAATAGTGCTTTAATAACAATGAATTCCAGAAAGATAAAATAAATGAAATTTTGTCAATTTACAGGAAACCAAACAACTCTTAAAAAAACGGGGACAGAAAAATAATTCATTGAACTAGGAAACTGAGAAACCCAATTACCATCATTAGATGGGGTGTCAGCAAAATGTTCATCAGGGAGAATGTCATTTTAGCAAACAGTCTGTAGAGAAAACATAGACACACACTCACACAGGTTCATAACCAGGCCAGTGAAAAATAAAAACAGAAACTCCACGGGTAATCTTAAAAATTTTCTCTACTGTCAACTACCTTTTTTACTAGATTGGCTTATGAGAGAACAAAGCATAGTAACTGGAATTTACTTCCTCTGGTAGTTGTGCTAGTTTAATGGCCACACCAATGTAAAGTTCTGGACACTTCAACAACCTGGAAGAGCAGCCTTGAACTAAGTGATTAAAACCCTATTTTCAATTTAATGGGAGAACTACATACAATGGAACTTTTACTAAGAGACGGCACTAATGTGTTAAGCACCCATTATGTGCTCTTACATGTTATCGATCTCATTTAATCCTAATAATCGATTAAACCTCTTTTACAAATAAAAAAACCTCAGCTCAGAGAAGATGAACTTCCCTGAGTCACAGCGCCAGTAAGAAGCAAAGTTTTGACTTGGACCCTCCTGGATCTGCCTACAAATACCATGTGTCACTTTCTTGTCCATGCTAAATATCTAATTTCAGGACAAGCTTTCTTTCTCTTTCACAAAAGATTTTCAATCAATTACTGCTAGTTTCAGAGCTGGAGTTATTTCATCCATCAGATTAAAGAGTATATTCAGAGCTAAATCATTCAACCTGTATTACACAAGATGAGACGCTCATTTGCAAAAACAATACATAAAAAGAAAAAACAAAAACAGTAATTTGAGTTTAAGATCCCCTTTACAGTCAGTTATCCATAACACTTCCCATTCAAAAAAGTACTAAGTGGGAAAATTCATCCTAAGTCATCTCCCAACAATTTTGTGGATTTTTATACTGTACTTTTTTAAAGATTTTATTTATTTATTCGACAGAGACAGAGACAGCCAGCGAGAGAGGGAACACAAGCAGGGGGAGTAGGAGAGGAAGAAGCAGGCTCACAGCGGAGGAGCCTGATGTGGGGCTCGATCCCAGAACGCCGGGATCACGCCCTGAGCTGAAGGCAGCCGCTTAACTGCTGTGCCACCCAGGTGCCCCTGTACTTTTTAAAAAGGCATTTCATTCTCCCTCATAACAGCAGTATAACAAACGGAGGGGAGCAGAGAGTTCTCTTTAGCAAGCTCCTGAGTTTGTTCATAGTACCAATGTCTCAGGGGAGGTTGGGGATAGAAAAGGGTAGGGTATAGGAAAACAGCAGACATAACGCAATGATTCATTTATAAACACAAACATTCATGTGAAGTGTATAATTCATTATCAGCCTCCATTTCAGCTTTCAGAAGGCAGCTGCATGGACCTGATGGTAGTTTTGAACCAGAACTAGAAAAGCTTCTAAATATGACTTCCTAAATGAACAGAAAGTTTATGGTTTCCCACATAATCTTTATATTTTTGTTTCCATTAGATACAATCTTATAAAGCATGCTGAGCACAATGCCAGCATGTGGCATCTCCAAACAATTCTCCACTGGGATTCTGGATACCTTACTTTCATGAGGGGTCTTCAGAAGATGCAACATTAGGAGTCCTTCAGTAACATTCTCACTAAAAGAACCATTCTGGACAATGCAATGTATAATAGTGAGTCTTTAAGGGAGCTAAATAAAATGAAGAGTTTGCTCTAAGTTTGATGCTTGGCTTTTTGGAAACGGACACATTTCTTGGCTGGTACCACTTTTTCTTTTCTTAAGATTTTATTTATTTATTTGACAGAGAGAGAGAGCGCGCCAGCAAAAGAGGGAACACAAGCAGGGGGAGTGGGAGACGAAGAAGCAGGCTCCCAGCAGAGCAGGGAGCCTGATACGGGGCTCGATCCCAGAACCCTGGGATCATGACCTGAGCCAAAGGCAGATGCTTAACGACTGAGCCAACCAGGCACCCCAGCTGGTACCACTTTTAAACAGCATCAAATTCCTTTGCAAGCAAAGCAATGATTAAAATCAAATGGTCCACGGAGTGTTCAATACCCCAAGAAAGAAGTGTAGGAAATAAAGGTGCCTATTTCATGTAACCCCCATTACATGTGCCTATTGAAGCTAAACTGCTTATTTCTTAAATTTTTATGGTTAAGGCACAACTAGATAATATAATATTTTTAATACCTCCATTTCACTTACTGCAATAAATTTCTTAACAAACAAATTAGGGGCGCCTGGGTGGCTAAGTTGGTTAAGCATCTGCCTTCAGCTCAGGTCTTGATCCCAGGGTCTTGGGATTGAGTCCCACATGGGACTCCCTGCTCAGCGGGGAGTCTGCTTCTCCCTCTGCCTCTGCCACTCCCCCTGCTTGTATTCTCTCTCTAGCTCTCTCTCTCTCTCAAATAAATAATATCTTTAAAAAAAATAAAGACTTAAACAATTAGTTGTCACAATGTTTCTGAAGTAAATCAAAGAATCATCAGTAATTTAAGTCTGGATGCATCTGAGTTTGCTTCACATTGCAGGTAAAAATAATACAATGTGATATGTTAGAGCTTTTATTAAGACAGTTCTGATCAGGTGTTTCACTAAAAGATTAATTACCACTATATCAAAATGCTTGGCCATGCTACAGTTCCCTAAGCATGTATATAAAACTAGAGATGAGAATATCCATTGTCTGGAATGGCAGGACAATTGTCATTTTCTGGGGCTGGCGGGGGGGGGGGGGGGCTCACTAAATTAATCCCATAAAGAGAAATGCTTGCCAGCAACAACCCATTTTTACTTTCTTTTTTTTTTTTTTAAAGATTTTATTTATTTATTCGACAGAGATAGAGACAGCCAGCGAGAGAGGGAACACAGCAGGGGAGTGGGAGAGGAAGAAGCAGGCTCATAGCAGAGGAGCCTGATGTGGGACTCGATCCCGGAACGCCGGGATCACGCCCTGAGCCGAAGGCAGACGCTTTAACCGCTGTGCCACCCAGGCGCCCCCCATTTTTACTTTCTGTGACCTTTTATGCATAAGTAATTAAAACAAGGAGGTAAGCAATTACCAGTTACCTAAAGAATGATTTATCTTTAAAAGCATGCTCAAACATAGTGTATATCATGACAATTTTTCTTGTGCAATGCTCAACAGCAATAATTCCTGACTTAAGCCTCAACCCTTGAGCTCCATTTTAAGCAACTTACATTGATTTAAGTAATGTAAAAGCAACTGGATTATCAACTATAATGTATTAATGACCTTGCACCATTAGGTTAGGAAATTTGGACATAATCTTATGACAGAAGTGCTCAGATAGAAAAGTTTAAAATGTAGCTCTGACTATAAACGTAGGCAACTTTAAAAAAAAAAAAAGTTTCTGGGGCACCTGGGTGGCTCAATGAATGAAGTGTCTGCCTTCAGCTAAGGTCATCATCTTAGGTCCTGGGATCGAGCCCCACACTGGGCTCCCTCTCCCTCTGCTCCCGACACATGCTTGCTCTCTCTTTCTCTCAAATAAAATCTTCCAAAAAAATTAAATAAATAAAATAAGAAGTTTCTTTATAGAAGCTAAAAGCAAAGTTTTAAAAAATAATTTTTTTCAAAAAATTAAAAATAGAATTACCATATGATACAGCAATTCTACTTCTGGGTATCTATCCAAAAGAACTGAAAGCAGAATTTCAGAGATACCTGTACACCCAAGTTCACAGCAGCACTATTCCCAATAGCCAAGAGGTAGAAGCAAACCAAATGTCCATCATACATGAATAGATAAAGACAATGTGGTATATACATACATACAGTGGAAAATTATTCACCCTTACAAAGAAAATCATGTCATATGCTATAATATGGATGAAATTTGATGACATTATGCTGAGTAAAATAAGCCAGCCACAAAAAGACAAGTACTCTATGACCCTACTTATATGACAAAGCAGTCCAATTAGGAGTCTAAAGCAGTCAAATTCATGGAAACAGAAAGAATAATGGTTGCCAGGGAATGGTGAGAGGGGAAATGAGTTACTGGGTATAGAATTTCAGTTTTGTAAGATGAAAAAGTTCTGGAGTACTGTTGCATAACAATGTGAATATACTTAACCCTATTGAACTGTTCATTTAAAAATGATTAAGATGAGGGTGCCTGGGTGGCTCAGTTGGTTAAGCATCTTCAGCTCAGGTCATGATATCAGGGTCCTGGCAGCAAGCGGGGATACTGCTTCTCCTTCTCCCCCTGCCCCTCCCCTTTTATCCCACCGCAGCCCTGCTCATGGTCCCTCCCTCTCTCTCTCTCTCAAATAAATAATAGTTAAGGTGGTAAATTTTATGTTACGTTTTTTATCACATTTAAAAAATAACTATACCATTTTGTATATTCTTTAGTTTTAAATAATCTTCCCTAAAAATATGTAAATGCTAAGATTTAATAATGAACAAAAATACCATTACCATTAAATAAATGAAAATATTTATGCAATTCTCTTCCCCCTTTTCCACACATCTGCTTTTAAAACTTGAGTCAAAGCTGTAAGTACAAATAGTTAATAAAATATTAAAGGGGGCGCCTGGGTGGCACAGCAGTTAAGCGTCTGCCTTCGGCTCAGGGCGTGATCCGGGCGTTATGGGATGGAGCCCCACATCAGCCTCCTCCGCTATGAGCCTACTTCTTCCTCTCCCACTTCCCCTGCTTGTGTTCCCTCTCTCGCTGGCTGTCTCTATCTCTGTCGAATAACTAAATAAAATCTTTTAATAAATAAATTAAATAAATAAATAAATAAATAAATAAATAAAATATTAAAGAACATGACATGATTTTAATTAAAAATAAATAACCTGATAATATATAACACAGTAAGAGAAAACTAAAATCCAAAATAGCGTGGCCCTATTATTTCTTAGATTTTCTGCAACTCTCAGTATTAGCTGTGTGAAAACTTGTCCCCTCCGAAGTGCACTAAGTGTATATAACTACAGCACAACAGCAACTGGAGCTCCATAAAGGCAAGGACCATTATTTGTTTCAGAGAATTCTGAGAGCCTAGCACATCTGACACATAATAAAAGCTCAATAAATTCTGCTAAATTTGCCTATGAATAAGGCATCAAAAATTGGAACCCAGTTTAATTATTACACTTTTTTCCTCCTACTGTTACACTTTTGTATCTAACTCTTAAGCCTCCTGGGGGCAATTATATTACTAAGTACACTGGTGTTCAGTAAATGCCTACGTGAGTTAACTGAACCATGAGTATTATTGGATTTCTTAATAGTATTTAAAGCTAAACAAGGAGGCCATTCAAAACATGATAATGCCAACAAGATATTCTGTTAAGAGAACACCAACCAAACAAAGAGGTTCTTGATACTATGGAAAATTTCCAAATTCAGTTTTCAGAATTAAGAGCTTTTTACCTTAAGACAAATAGTCTGTATAAAATTAAAACAGCTTTTCATGAATGCAAGAAACTACCACAGAATTCTAAGCATAGTACTTTCAGATACCATAGTGACCATAAGAAATATGATGTATTTAAAAAAAAGAAATGTGCATTGTCTATGTCGGGCCTGGACAAAATTGGGCCCTGTATAGTCTCTCAAAGGGTTGTTAAACTGTATCCCCAACAAGTATGTCAGGATAATATATTTTTTTCAAATCAGAAATGTGGTGGGTAGGGACGCCTGGGTGGTTCAGTTAGTCAAGCGTCTGCCTTCGGCTAGGGTTATGGTCCCAGTGTCCTGGGATCAAGCCCCACGTCGGGCTCCCTGCATATCAGGGAGTCTGCTTCTCCCTCTCCCTCTACTCCCCTTTGTGCTCTCTCTCTCTCACTCTATCTCAATAAATAAATAAAATTTTGAAAAAGAAAGAAAGAAATGTGGTGGGTAGAGAAGGCAGGCACTGAAAGGGAATTCCCTGATAACATGGAAAACAATAGATGAGGAACAATAAAAGTTTGCTATGAAAATGTCTCAAGCATATCAGGAAAAAAAATAAGGTACAGTCAGGAAAACACATCACATCTTCTTAACTGTAAAAAAAAAGGGGGGGAGGGATAATACCCTTCTACACACACACCTCAATATGACACAGCTGACCTTCACGTTATCAAAGTGACTGTAAGTCTTTGATTTCTCTTTTGCCATCTTGCTCCTCCCTTCTTATTGTTTTGATCACATCACTTTATTTATATTTCATTTAATTACAGACTAAATAAATTCAAATTAACTAATCTGATTACAACAAATTATGATTCATAACAAAGTTTATAAAGAAGTTGTTGATTAAGAATGCATCTTTTTTCCTATTATCTGTCTTAGGCTACAAATGTTAGTAACACTTCAAAAAAACTGAACCTGGGTAAAAAAACAAATCCATTTTTCTACCTGAGAAAAGTCCTATAAAAAAAGGGGGGGGGGAAACAGGGGTGCCTGGCTGGCTCAGTCGCTAGAGCATGCGACTCTTGGCCTCAGGGTTATGAGTTCAAACCCCATACTGGGTGTAGAGATTACTTAAAAATAAACATTAAAGAAAAAGGAAACGTAAGAAAATAGTGTAGTATAATGGAAAAGGATACTGATCTAAAGCCAAAAGATCTGTTACTCTATAAATTTTGTCAGTGACCTCTGGAAAGTCACTGAATCTTTCTAGTCCTCAGATTCTGTCAAAATGGGGGTATTAGAGAGAATGAAGGTTTCCAGCTCCAGCAACCTTCAGTTTAGTTGCAATTACCACTGACAGTCTCATTTAACTGTACTATGTTTGCAAAGAGTTGTAACTTTTAAACCATCAAAAAGGGTCAATTCAATGAAGAACATATTGAATAATTTGAAAAGATCTATCTCAATAGCATTTAACCTTTTTTAGATTATTTGCAGCAAGTATTTGCTTTCCTATAAAAATAATTTTTTTAAGTTTTCAGAGATGTATAGATTTTTAACTCAGCTCTCTCATCTCTTAATGGTAAAGTCTTTGTCTTGACATAAATATATCTTAACTCCTTCAAAATTAAGTTATTATTTATTTTGTACATAGATATAGAGTTAGAAAGATTCATAGTAAATTAGATTGGTACATCCAAACTTGTCAAACAAGTAATACTGCCCAGTTTCCATAAGCCATTCAGAGTTTAAAAAACACTGGAGCAAAAAGTGCAAATTCAGATTACAGCCCAGATTTGCAAACAACTCTCAAAAAAATCTTTCTACAAGAACTTTTTCAGGGTCTTCTAAGAGAAACAATTCTTAAAACCTAGCACAGTATTAACAATATAGTCATAATGCGGGCATATACACCTTAAAATAACACTTCAGCACACTAGGGCCTGAATAATAATGCTGAATGTTAGAGAAAGGGATAGCACTACTGTGACACACCTGTAAGAAATATGAAAAACAAAGTAGAAAATTTCAACTAATATTATCTATTAATGTTTACAGACACCCAATAAGTAACTTACAAAGCATTATGGAATAAAGCTTTTCTACAGATGTTCATCTTACATCCCAAAACCTTTTCGAGGGAAAACAAAGCAATTAGATGCAAGGAATGAGCATAACTAATTAGTGGCAACATTTATATGCTACTCTACAAAGCCGAACAGTTAAAAGAAAAGGAAGATATAAGAACAAAACAGATACTAAACTTTCCTGAAACACTAGGCACCCTGGTGCTCTTGTTATTTAATTAAGAACTAAAATGGCCACATTACACAATGCAACGTGATTTAACAATGACGTCATTTACAGAAAGCCACTGGAATGAATAAATAGAGCACTGAAAAGGTCCGAGGACTGTCTTCTCAGTCGTTTCAAATCAATGAAGGCACCTTGGTTTTAAAGGGGACTTTTTCGACTTAAATTGAAATCAGTTAAAAACACTAATATCATCTTCAGAAACAAATACAGTATTAGATTAAAAAGGCAAATGATGCAGAAACATTTGACATTGTTTTTGATAAAGTATATTATTTTAAAAGAGAAAATTCTCTCAGATCTTTTGCAAAAGAATAATTCTGAACACATTTAAATCACCTAAACCTACTTGTCACTAGTGTTCAAATACCCTAGTCTAAAATAAAACTTTTTAATAAATTAGGTCTCAGCAATCTGACCCCAAGTTTAGCGACACTGTTGGCAAACTAACTCTGGTATCACGTTCAACTTAACTTCTAAGAGAAGACATTTTCCTGACCTCGATAAAACCAAGCAGATGTGAAATTTTTATTTTTAGTGCCTGAAATTTGCTTCTTGAGTGAATTATAGCCATCAAGGAAATATGTTCTATTCTCCTGCCAAAGACGAGCCCTGAACTCTTTATTAGGCAGAACTCCCACGAAGTCATACAGTCATTCAAAGCTGGCCCCCCCTCAACCTGGTGGAAGAGTTTTCAGGACACAACAGTGTCTGAGAAAAAACCTGAAGCTTTAAACTGGAAAAAAACAAGATCTGTGAGAGTGTAACTACAAAATGAGAGGAAAGGGTGCTGATAACTGGGAAACAGTGTTGATTTAAAAACAAAAAACAAACAAAAAAAACAAAAACCAACCTCAGAGCCCATAGATCATTTCACTGTCTGGAAACTAAACTCAGTTTACTGGGTGGTCCCTTCCTCACTACCACCCACCGGGGCTGAGCCATAAAAAACACAGGATACTGAGATGGCTGGCTTACTTTGGTTCTAAGTTTGTGCCCTTGCCTGTGTATTCAGCAAACAGAAATAAACACTGAAAGTCAACAGGAGAGCTTAAACAATTTCTAAAAGATGATTTTTAAAAATAAGAAATGTAAACAGACTAAGTGAACATGATGGAAGTTGCAGTCTTCCACAACCATGTAATAATGTCTCATTTTGTAGAGTGCTATGTATCTATCCACTTATCTGTAGATGATTTCACATCCAAGGCTCTTTCTACTACATTATACTGCCAAGAGATTGGGTTTTTCCAGTAAAATTACTATATACCAGAAAAGGGGTTAAAATGAGACATTTTTAGCAGCCAGGCAACAGCTGAACAGCACTAAAGCTTCTAGGAAATGATTTTATTATCTTTCATTAAGGATAAAGTTGACCAACTGATGGGGGAAAAAATGTTGCACAAGTATGACTAACCAGAAAGGAAGAAACTTTTATCTTCAGAAACCACTATTAATGAGGCAACCAATCTCAACTCTCACAAAATGGCCTTTCAGAGACTCATTCTCTCATTAGTGAATGTCAAGCTGCTACTACTTCACAGAAAGGCATGCATTTCTTGAGCTCTGAGACCATCAATAATAGCTAGGTAGCCCTATCCTATGACATATTAAATGGCAGACTTCCCCAGAGCATGATTTAGCAATGAGAGTGCCCCATAACTGTTCTCTAGAGCCTAAATTCTAAACCTTTTTAGAAATTTGCAAGGATCCAAATTATTACTAAATGAAACAATCCCACAGCTTTGCTTTCCTTTGAGGAAGAGCAAAACTGCTGGAGACAACCACCTAAGAGCAAAGAGAAAACAAACATGCTAGTGTAGGAAGTGTCTAATTTTCTAGGCGGTTGTTTAGTTTTCGTTAACTTCTCCCACTTCTACTGCCATAATTTTTAGCCTATGAAACACTTGCCAGCTCTAGAGCGTTAAATTTCAAAGAAGCAAAGATATCTTTTCTAAAACATTTTTAACAATCTAAAGGATTTCTCACATCCTAAATTAAAATTAATAGGTAATGCCTTATACTAAGAGAACTAACTACAAGCCCTAACTCTGATTGTTGTAGTCTCACCGCTTACTCAACTGCTTCTCTGTAACTCAATGTCCTCACCTAGAAAATAAGGCAGTTGTACTAGATGACTTCTTAGGTCCCTTCTAGCTCTGACTTTCTATTCCAAGATCTCCAAGTCATTAAGAAAACTATTGTCTTGTTAAGGTTCAAAATATAGTCATTTTAAACACACCTCAAGAATGTAAGAAAGTGGGTGCCTGGGCGGCTCAGTCGGTTGTTAAGCGTCTGCCTTCAGCTCAGGTCATGATCCTAGGGTCCTGCTCGGGAGGGAGTCTGCTGCTCCCTCTATCCCCCGCCCCCGCTCATTATATCTCTCTCTCTCTAAGCTCTAATAAATAAAACCTTAAAAAAAAAAAAAAAAAAAGAATGTAAGAAAGGTAGGGAACTTGAGCAAACCTCCTGCCCACCATTTTCCAAAACTGCAGGAGGCAGGAAATATGGTTGTCTATTTGTTATCCTCTTTTATGTAAGAACCAGTCTAAATGAAATGAGAACTCTATAATAAAAGCAAGCAATTCATAAACCCACATATACTCCAATAAAACTAAGTTTGGTGATATTAAACTATTTCCCATCATAATTCTTATATATCATGCCAGAATATAAAAATCTGTAGTATCCTGGGTGGCACAGTGGGTTAAAATGTCCAACTCCTGATTTGGGCTCAGGTCTGATCTCAGGGTCATGAGATTGAGCCTGACATCGGACTCCACCCTCAGCTCGGAGTCAGCTTGGGTGTCCCTCCCCCTCTCCTGCTGCCCCTCCCGCTCAAATAAACAAATCTTAAAAAAAAATCTATAGAATCCCCTTCTTAGGCTTTATTAAAGATCAGCTCCATCACCACAGGATTTAAAATAAATTCTTAATAGACATTCACTTTTTTTAAATGGACATATTTCAAATTAACCAACAGTGAAACACTATTCAGAGTGAATAACTGAATATTATGGTCAACTGATTCAACATACATTCCAATACGCATCTCTTCCCAGAGGACTCTTTCCCTTCAATGCTCTCCTTATTCCTAATTCCTCTCAACTCCACCTCCCCACTCCATTTCAGGCCTTACTCCCTTTCTCTCCCCTCCCTTCTCAACCATACGATTATTTTAAAGCAGTCTAGAAGTGGTTCTCCTAGCTAGGAAGTACCAGAATCATCTAGGAAACTTATTGAAAATATACATTAGTGTAAGGGGAAGCAGACGGATTCTACTTTTAAGGTAACTAGGGTAACTAGAAGTTTAAAAAATTAAACCTTAATTAACCAGCTTGCTCAGAGAGTAGGATATTCTAGCTAACTAAAGATTAACTATAGAACTTTTTTTGTTGAAAATCCTTCTGGAACCCACTATATCACTGTTCCCTAAGAATTACAGTTCGTAAGAACTATCTGATTATTTAATAACTGTTCTACAAATAGGTCGAGTTTATAATCAACTCTCATCCTACCAAGCAGTGGGCCTGCAGGCCAAATAAAGCCCTTGAGGTAGGTTTACGTTTTTAAAGGGTTGTTAAAAAAACAAACAAAAAAGACTACTACCTGGCCCACTTGAGGCCTAAAATATTTACTATCTGGCCCTTTATAGAAGAAATTTGCCGACCCTTGTTCTGTAGCCCCAAAAGCACTGGAAGTACAGTGACCCCAGGGACACTGCCCAGAAATGCTCCTTTCTCATAAGATTAACTGAAAAACAAAAAAAAGTTTCCGTTAAGTCGGTTCCAAATGACTTAAATAGAATCATTGCTATTTCTCTAATCGACTTGCCCTCTAGAAAACTGTTACCCACAAAAATCTCTATTTCCTTCCTTAGACTCAAAGATTTCAGTTAAAACGCTAGTTAGCTCTGGAAATTAATGTAAAAGATTGGAAGCCTTACCTGGGGCATTTGCTATAGCCAAGGGCAGGCTTGGAAGCTGATGCACCTGGATTCCTGAAGCACCCAACGCACTGAGGTTAATGGTCTGGAGGCCAGGCATGGAGGAAAGCTGAGCAGCATTCACAGTGACTGTGCCGGTAGGGATGGAGGCAGCTGAGGCAATGGGTGTAAGGGTGGTATTGCTGCTGCTGGTCTGCCCCAAGGAAACACCCTGCATTGGGGCCAAGGTGATTGTCTGGGCCTGTGGGTTCTGAACTTGTAGATTCTGCAGCTGAAGAGTCTGCCAACTGACCTGTCCATTGGGCCCCACTGTTGGTGTCCGGATGATGATGGGGCCAGAGTTTGGAACAGCCTGAAGCTGGAGATTCTGGAGGGTTTCCTGGGAGATAGCTTGGGTTGTAAAGGTCTGCCCTGACAATGGTGCTGCCTGAAGGGCCTGAAGAGCCTGTCCCCCTTGTACTAGCTGAGGCTGGATAAGAATTTGTTGCTGTTGCTGTTGCTGTGTCTGCTGGTTTTGCTCTCCCTCTTTTTGCTGACTTGCTTGCAGAGAGCCACCAGATGTCTGGTTCTGCTGGATGTTTAGAGCATCAGACCCCTGTAGCCCACTGACCCTCTGGGCTGTCTGCCCTTGAGAGTTGGTCCCTGCTGATCCGCTGGTGGTAAAGTTCATAATTCCCATGTTGCTGGTGGTTGTAGTTGTTGAGTAACTATTGGCATTGGTGAAAAAGGAGCTGGAACTGGCTTGTGATGATACCAAACTGGCAGAACTGATGGCAGTCCCCGAGGTGGCGGGCTGTGAGCCACTCTCCTGGGACCCAGAGCTGCTGATAGTGACTGCCTGAGAGCTAGGAGTCAAGGTAGCTGCAGAAACGCTGTTGACAGGTAGCAAGGTGATATTCCCATTCAGGGCCACTGGTACATTGGTCACATACTGAGTCTGTCCTGAGAGTACGTTATTAGCCAGGCCTTGGAGGGGGACAGCCTGCTGGAGTAGGTTTGGCATAGCAGCAATGATGTTGCCTCCACTTCCTCGATTTGTTATGATCTGTTGGTTTGCACCTGGTATGATCTGTATCTGACCAGAACCATCCTGCTGCACTTGGGCCCCGGTGGCTGCAAACTGCAGTTGTTGCCCATCAACGGTCTGGAACTGTGGGATTACCTGATACTGAATATTAGGCATCACTCCAGGTAATCCGGTCAGAACTTGCTGGTTCTGTAAATTGGAGGTGGCAGCCACAACATACTGCCCACCAGAGACCGTGCGATTCTTGGAAGACTCACTGCCATTGCTGCCATTGGTACTGCTGCCACTCTGTTCCTTTGAGGTAGGGGTAGCCCCAGAGGAGGAAGAGATGATCTGCCAGCCATTGGCACCCTGTGAGAGCTGTGTGGCTGTGAGGTCAAGCTCACCTGTGCCCCCTGACTGGCTTGGGCCCTGGGAGTTGTTGCTGTTTTCATTGGGTGACTCAATTCTGCTGCAAGTTGCTGCCAGCAGAGCCAGAGGGGATGGCTGGGATTCCTGGCCAGAAAATAAGGGAGAGGATAGGAATTAGCTTAGTGACACCCAGCTGTCAGCCCAGGGGGCAGTATAAAACAAATAAACAGCAAAACAGGACAAAGAGGGAAAGAAAGGAAAGAATGGAAGAAAGAAAAGCAGAGGGGAAAAAAGGAAAGAAAAGGAAAAGGAGAGCTGACCTATTCATACTGCTGAAATCCTCACCTTTGGGGATCTCCCAATTATTTGTCTCACTATGCTAACTTCCCTACCTACAAAATGGTTTAGCCCCTTCCTAAAAAAGGTTTCTGTGAAAAGACAATCATCTAAGAATATCCACATTCTCTTAACATCTCCCCCACTCTTTCCTGATCATCACTTACCTGCCCTCCTCCTCCACTGCTGCTACTGCCTGTGCTGCTGCTTCGAGCCTGAGAAAAGGCACCACCACCATTACCATTGCCCCCATTATTGCCACCAACTCCTTTTTCAATCTTCACCACGGCTGTCATTTCATCCATGGAGTGATCTTGGTCTAAAAAGAATTAAAAGATAAACAACTTAAAGTTGGGGGAAGGAAAAGAGTAAAGTGAGGAGGAGTAAAGGACACTATGATGAAAAAGAAATAATTAACAGTAAGATGAAAGGCACTAGTGTAAAAAAAAAAAAACCAAAAACCAAAAAACAAGAGATTGGAGAAAGGGCAACTGTAGGACACAGAACACAAACTAGGCTTAGTAGCGCTAAAACTGGGCCTCAATTCTCCCTTGCACAAAATTAAACCCAGAAAACATTAAAAATGTACTTTTCGCATAGGAAATGTGAGGTGCGGTGGACATGTTCAAAGAGTTTCAAAATACAAAAAAGTATCCTGGGGAAAAAAAGGAGAAGAATAGGTAAGGCAAAAAACAACATGTGGGTGGATGGAAAGCTTGCTAAAATTAGGGTCAAAGGATATGGAGAAAGAGAAAAATTCAAGTGTAAAAAGCACCAAGAGGAAAAGAGGAGCAAAGGGAAAAGAACAAATAAAAAGTGTGAGTGGGAAAACATTTGTGAATACTGCTAAGGGGCTAAAGGGGTCCAGGGGTTAGGAATCTGGAGGTTTCGGGGCGGACAGAGGGCGGGCCCTAGAGGGAAAGGGCGGTTTCGGGGTGAGGGGCGTGGAAAGGGCGGGACGGTGGGGGGGGAGGGGAAAGCTACGGGGGGAGGGGAGGGCCTTGGGGCAGGCGGCGACCAGAGGGCGGACCAGGGAGGCGGTTGGCCCGGGCGGGGCCTGCACTGTTCGGGCCGCCCCCGCGGCTCCAGCCCCCGGCGGGAGGAGCCTCAGGCGGGCGGCCGAATAGTGGGGGGTAAGGCCCGTCCCCCGTGGCCGGGGCGGGCAGGGGGCGGGCGAGGCCACGCTGCCCCCTCCCCCGGGGCGGGCGGCCCATCCCCCTCTTTCTCGCAAGCCCCGCCACTGCCCCTTCTCCCTCCCTTCCCTCCGCCCCGGGCGGGACCAAGGCCGCCGCCGCCGCCTCCCGCCCGCCCCCCCTCACGGCGGGGACCGCCCGGTCGGCCCTCGCGCGCGCCCCCTCATTCCCCTCCCACCCCTAAGCTTGGAGTGGACTCATCCTTACCGCTCATGGTGGCAGCTGAGGGACGAGCTCAAGGGGTCCTGTCCGGGGGGGTTGGGGGGGGCCGGGAAAAACGCGGACGCTGACGAGGCAAGCGAACCCGGACCGGACAGGGAGGGGGGGGGTAAGGAGGAGGGAGCAGCGCGCCACAAGCCCGGCCTAGGCTCCGCCCCTTCGCTGCTGCCCCGCCCAATGAGGGAGGGAGAAAGGAGGGACTTGCAGAAGAAAGACGGGTAGGTTATCCAATGACAAGACTCGCTTGCTCTCTAAGGCGTGTAAGACAAAGTTGCGTGCCTGGGGTCCGCCCAAGGAGGCCGCCCTCTCGATTTTAAAAGCCAATGAAAGACGCAGGAAGTGAGGATGGGCGGGAGCTAGTGATGATAGGCTTGGAAAGAAACCAGTCAACCGCCAGGCGGGCTCCCCGAACTGTAAGGATAGGAAGAACTTTGATTGGAATGACAGAACAACGACCAACCAGAACCCTGGACATGCCTGGGCAATGTCCCTGGTGAGAGGTGGTAAGAAGTAGGTAGAAATGGGATAGGATGAAGCTGATCAAAACCAATCAGAAATCAGGCGGGCAGCCAGGAAAGTTATGATTGGATTAATACTGAAAAAAGACACGCTAGGACGCAAATTGACGTGAATGAAAAGCCAATTAAACGCCGAATGAACTCTGAGGGCGGGATTTTGGAGTGGGCAGAGGAGAATTGGCGTCTCCCTCAGTCCCTCAGTCCAATGAGGCGGCGAAGGAAGCCAGGCACCGCCTCCAACTTGGCCAATGGGCGTCACTAGAGCCTCCCGTCATGGGGGAGGGAGTAGGGCTGTGCCAAGAGGAGTTCGTCGCCATTTTGGCCCTCCTCAAGGGACGTCTTTACAGTGATTAGGTGGCACGCTTCAGCGGAGCCCTGCTGCTCAACAAGTCTCGGGGCTAAGACAGTCGGTTCGCAGTTTTACCTCGCCACCAGGGCTCGTTCGAGCCTTCACTTAACCGTTCTTAAAAGTACCTCTCAAGTCTCACCCTTCCCGGGGTGGGCGGACAGGCGGGCGGATGCCTCTGAATGTGGGTGTAAGCCCTGTGGTGCGTGCACGACGAAATCTGGCGACGCGCTCACACAGTTAGTACTGAGCTGACAATTCGCAAGAGCTTTGTGAGACCAGCAAACGCCATTTTACTAACTTCTCCCAGATAAAGATGCTAACTAAATTTTTGTGGAATTAACCTTTCAAGAGCTGGTCTTTGAGGCTATAGTACAATTGAGGAACCTCCCGGAGTCAGTGTCCTATAAGCCACTTCCTGCTTCTCCCCTGCATTGTAAATACCGTCTAAGCATAAAGCAGGAGGGCAAGATAAGAGTTCCTGCTTTTGTAACTACAAAGTTAAAGGACGTTTTTCCCGAGGCACTTGAATTTCTGGCCTCCCATTCCACCTCTCCTTTTTTCCGGATTTTGGTGGAGGAGGCCTGGGTGACTTGTCAATAACACGGAGGTCATTCTCTGTAGCCCTTTGTATCTTACATGTTGTCACTAAATTATTTACAATTCAGCACTTTGTGCCATGTTGTTATGTTTTAAAGTCTGGATCCCCCTAAAACAGGCCTCTGCCCCTTTGCTTAGGCCCTGAAGAAAGTGAAGTGATTGTTGAATGCCTACTGTGTTAGGTGCCTAGGTCAGTTAAGCATTCTGCATTCTTTGTGTCATGCTCATAAGGAAAATATTGGTATTAGAGAAGTTATGTATTTTATAAGATATTTAGGCTGGGAAATAACTGGCGCAAAGTCACAAAGCTAGTAAGTCTTAGTGCCAGGTTCCAGACCAGAACAGTCCCACAAAAAGTCTTCTATAGATTCTTAAACGAATAAAGTATGCCTTGTATAACCATTTATAAAAATGGGCTTAATAAATATAAAATAATAAATAAAATAAATAAAAATGGGCATATATATATATATATATATATGTAATTTTTTAATGCTTTTGTATTGTTCCCTTCAAGCTCCTGGAAAAAAAAAATCTGTTCTAACTTTTAGGACACCTCAAATGGCATCATCCTCTTGTATACCTTTAATAAAACATCACATTACATTACAATTACATTACAATAGCATCTCTCCCTAGATAAAAGTTTCTCAAAATATTGTCAGACAGTCTATCCAAACCCTTGGCTGCTTTGTTTAAAAAGGTAGATTCCGGGGCGCCTGAGTGGCTCAGTCATTAAGCGTCTGCCTTCAGCTCAGGGCGTGATCCCAGAGTCCTGGGATCTAGCCCCGCATTGGGCTCCCTGCTCTGCTGGGAGCCTGCTTCTCCCTCTCCCACTCCCCCTGCTTGTGTTCCCTCTCTTGCTGGCTGTTTCTCTCTCTGTGTCAAAAAAATAAATTTATATATATATATATATATATATATATATATATATATATATATATATATATATATATATATATATATATATAAAAGGTAGATTCCACGGCGCCTGGGTGACTCAGTTTAGCAGCTGCCTTCCACTCAGGTCATGATCCTGGAGTCCTGGGATCCAGCCCTGCATCAGGCTCCCCTTCTCCGTGGGGAGTTGGCTTCTCCCTCTCCTCTGCCCCTCACCGCCCGCCCCCCTCATGTGCGCTCTATCTTGCTTTCTCTCAAATGAAATCTTAAAAAAAAAAAATCCTTCTCCGGGCTTCCTCATGTATAAAATAGGAATAATGAAAATCTATCATATAAATAAATAAATAAAAAGGTAGATTCCTAGTCTCCATCTCAGACCTAGTAAATCAGAATCTCTGGGGTGGGGCTTGAGAATATGCATTTTTAACTAATTCTTTCAAGTGATTAGTCCCTAAACCAAAGTTTAAGAAACACTAAGGGATGAAATTGTAGAGAAGAAACTTCCAGAAGGGAAGAAACTTCCTGGACGTTAGAAACTGCATTAGTCATCTTTGTAAACCAAGCTCTGGAGATTCTAACAGCTGTTTAGTGTATTCAGCAAAAGACCACACCTTAACTTGCTGGGGGGTGGGGTGGGATGGGGAGGAACTAACATAGAGCCATCCTCTGAATGTTTCGTATCTATATGTATTGTCTAACTTAATCCTTTCAATTAATTTAAATTGCCATCCCCTTTTACAGATGAGAAAACTGAGGCTCAAATACTTAAGTTAAATTATGATGGTTCTGTTTAGTTCCAAAGCTTGTGTTTTTTCCCATGGTTCTAAACCAGTCTATACCTGAAATGGGAATTAGAGTTTGATTTTATCCTAGGTACTGAGAAAAAGGTCTCAGAAATTCAAAAGCCATCATCCTTTTCTTTTTGCTTCTACAGGATCAGACTTCCCAACCTGGCTTGTGAAGGATGTCCTCAACATCTGCTTATTTACTGATAAGAAAACAAATGCTCATGATCCATATTGTCCAATTCATCTGTGAAAACCTGAACAAAACTTCTTTAAACAAAACTAAGATAAATTTTTAAAAATGAATAACTTATTTCAAGGTTTCTCAAATCCCACACATGCCAGTGTCTGTCCACATAGCCACTTGTGAAATCATTTAAATAACTCCTAATGACTGTGTTTAAAAAGCAACATGGGTCATTTGAGAGATGTTTTACTTCAAAATCCATCGTAATAGTACAGGCCCTAAGTGGTAACATTCCAGAGTGGCAGTCAAGGTTCTCAGTGGTCTGTCCTGCACTTATGCAGGCCCATCTTCCATTACTGTCCATTGCACTCTTACCTTTCACTTTGCTCTCTGTTGCACTCTTCCCCCAGAGCATTCTTTCTTGGGTCTCCATAGTCCAGAACCACAGTTTACTCAGCTTACCCTCCCTCTGGACTACCAAACTCTTCCTCTTATCTTTGATAAGAATGACTTCTCTGAAGTCTTTTCCTAACTCCCCCAGATTGAATATTCTGTCCACTATGTTCTTTTTATATAACTCCATTAGAGGTATCTAAATATCCAATCTCTTCCAACTAGATAAAGCATTCTGAGGGCCTGGATGATGCCTTTTCGCTTTGTATCCTCAGGGCCTACCATATAATTGACCCCCAGTAAACAAACACTTAAGTGAAAGAAGCCTAGTCCCCCAAAATCCTGAATAGATCTCCAGATAATACAATGCCAAGGATTGACTCTCAGCCTTCCATTGTTTGCCTTTTACAAATTAAATCATTCTTCCTGATTTAGAAGCCACTCTTAGTTTTCATCAGTTTCTCACTTGGGGCACCTCCCTGGCTTAGTTGGAAAGGCATGTGACTCTTAATCTTGGTGTAGTGAGTTCGAGCCCCATGTTGGGTGTAGAAATTACTAAAAAAATAAACTTGAAAAAAAAATTGTGTCACTTAGCATTCTGGTAGCTGGGAGCATTTTACAAAATAAAATATGCAGATATTTCAAAACCTTCCTTTTACACCATCAGCGTAAACTTCCTTTTCAGTTAGCTTTCAACTACAACTATTAAATACAAAACAGACTTGGGGCACCGGGGTGGCTCAGTTGGTTGAGCGTCTGCCTTTGGCTCGGGTCGTGATCCTGGGGTCCTGGGACAGAGCCCCATGTCAGCTTCTTGCTTGGCGGGGGAGCCTGCTTCTCCCTCTCCCTCTGCCTGCTGCTCCCCCTGCTTGTGCTTGTGTGCTCTCTCTATAAAGTAAATACACAAAATCTTTTTTAAATAAGTAAATAAATAAATACAAAACAGACTAATTTTTTTTGAGAGAGTGAGCGCGTGCACATGCACCACTCCGGGTGGGGGATGGGAGGCGGTGAATCTCCAGCAGGCTTCACGCCCAGCACGGAGCCCTACACAGCTTCTCCATCCACGATCCCATGACCCAGAAATATTGACCTGAGCCTAAAACCAAGAGTCTGATGTTTAACTGACTGAGCCACCCAGGTGTCCCAAATTTTTTTTTTTAACCTGTTCTGCCTACTCTAGGTTAAAGGAGCTCAGGAAAGAAAAAGAGAGTCCCTGATAAGACAATAAAGTATCAACAGTCTTCTAAGCAAGAAAGCTTCTCTCTGAGCAAGAAAACAAGCCTAGAGTTTTCACGTCATGCTATCTAGGGTCATCTGAAGTGCAATGGTGATTGGAGAAGCTGGATGGTTCATCACGCACATCCTTCAGTCTTTCCAGGGCCCTGGAAAGGCAAAAAAACTAAGAAAAAGACTATAACAAGTCTGGTTTCTGTTTGGGAAGCCCAGAACTTGTTGATGAGAAATCCAGGACTGACTACAGATATTCTTTATTATTATCATTATTTAAAAGGATTCATTCATTCTGTACCTTTGCTATGTCTTTATTTCCTTATCTGAGAGACATTGCGGCTCATCCCTGCCTATTCTATACCTTTACGAGGAAGGCGTCTGTTCAGTCTGGCATCCTGTTGGTGGCTCTGGTGATCTTGAAGGCCTGGAGGGGAAAGGGCTTGGGGGGAAAATGAGAGTTTTTGTTTGGGAGTTGGGAGGCCTGGTCAACAACACAACTTAGATACTGTTGGAGCTGAACTCTGGCCCAAACTTCTCGAATATTCTCTTTTCTGAGGAGGGCTGCAAGATAACAGGCCTGACTTTAAACCCAACTGGTGGTCTCCAGAGCTTGAAGACGCTCTGGCAAACAAAAGCAGAGGTGGTTTGAGGTGGTGGGGAAGAGGAAGGTCTGAGACTAAATTCCACAATCTATCTGCGTTCTGGGGAGCTAGAGAAGGCAGGCTCAGGCACCCGAAGGCTCAGAGAGGAGCCTAGACCCCAAACTGAGCAAGCAGACAGCTTTTCTGAACATTTAAATCTGCTCCCTGTGGACTCGGACTCGAAACAAACGCATAATCAAAATATCTGCCTCCCCTAAAATATCCAAACCCTTCAAACTCCTCAGAGATCCTCAGCTCACCAGACCTGTTAGTATGCCAGTGCTTAATGCCAATTTACCCACCAGTCACCCCCACCCAAGACCTCTGCACCCAAGCGGTGACTGGGGTCCTGCCTGGCAGTTTAGCATTATAAGAAAAGAAGAGTAAAGTTCCTCTTTTAACCAAAAATGAAACAGTTTCCTCTCCTGGGACAAACAGTCCTGAGTCCCCTCCAGAGTCCAGAGTTGAGAGAGTTACACCACCCCCAGTTTTCCCTTCCCAGAAAGGAAAATGGCCCCGACAGGACAGGCACAGCAGGACTGGAAAAAGGACCTGGCCTCCCCGGGTATCCACGGCAGAGGCTGGAGGAAGGAAGGGGAGGAGTGGGGAGGGGGGCTGGCCCAGTTTCCCCCTCCCACGGAACTGGGGCCACCGGGAGGGCGGGCGGAGGGCCGGCCTGGGGGAGGAGGGAGCTGGATTCATAAACAAACCCGCCTGGGCCACGAGGTGCCCAGAAGAATGGGGTGGGGTTTGCCGGCCTGTCGGGCCCAGCCCGGAGCTGGACGTCCGGTGTGAGCTGGGCTGGGCCTCTCCACCCCCAGTTTCCGGAGAGGGGTGGACCCTCCGGCTCTCCCCAACCGCAAACCCCTCCTTCCTGCTTGGCCCTCCCTCCCTCGAGCCGAGAAGCCAGCTGAAGTTCGCAGAGGCAGAGGCGTGACGCCTAACTTCTCGTCTCTTCTTCCGGAAGTTTGCACTGTCCCCGGGCTAGTGGGTGGTTCCTGTGGGGACAAGGCCCTGGAACACCATGTTCGTTCCTTCCTGAAGTGGCCAGGGCGACGGCGGAGAGGGAAAGGTGGGAGAGGGCGGGAGCTTCACAGACTTTTGCCTCCAAGAGGGTTTTTCCCACCACTGCCCTGATGCTGATGCCCCGTTCAGAGGTAATCTTTACCAAGGCCTGTGTTCTTTCTGCTCCCCCCCCCCCCACCACCACCGCGGGTGCTCCGACGTGCCTGGACAAAGGTCCCTGGGAGCCTCCCAGGAAGAACTTACCTTCAGTCACTCACAACAAAACTAGTGACTAACACCTATAGATAGTATAGTTATCTCCTTCTGATTGATTGGGAAATACATTCAGGACTTGAGAAATGTGCCCAACCAAGGTCCCAAGGCAGAATGAAAACTCTCTGACAACAATTCTACTTCTCCAGCATGTCCCAAAGTGGGATGCACTTACTACTGGTGGAATGTGAACATTTCTTTATATGTTCTTGTAATTAATTTTATTTTTATTTATTTATTTATTTATTTATTTATTTATTTATTTATTTGAGAGAGAGCATGAGAAGGGAAGAGGGGGAGAGGGAGAAACAGACTCCCCACTGAGCAGGGAGCCCAATGCGGGGCTTGATCCCAGGATCCTGGGATCATGATCTGAGCCGAAGACAGACGCTTCACCGACTGAGCCACCCAGGCGCCCCCCTTGTAATTAATTTTAGAAAGAAACTGAACTACATACCAAACCGATCATTTCAGAGGGGGTGTTGTCATGATAAAGAAAAAAGTAATGGTATACTATGGAACAAGGGGAACCTGATTAATGTTAAAAATTATGCAGATGGAGTGGGAATAATTGAAGTCTGGGGAAATAAACTGTACATTCCGGTTTCACCATCTAACATGCAGCTGTTTCTAAGGAAGAATGGAAATTCTTCAGTGACGGGCTAGCTTAGACGGTACGCAAGCTTCCTTCCAGCACAGACATTCGGAAGTTTAAAGGCAATTAAAGAGTACTAGAACGCAGGAACTGGAAGCCAGAGAACAAGAAAAACTGAGCTAGTAGAGTCAGGAATTTTCTTGAGCCACAGCATCACCAGACCCACCGCCAAAGGGCCGGGAGCTGAAGAAGAAGGTTTCCTGCTCTCTGCAGCAAAGAGTCCAGGACAGTGTGAACAGGTTTTGGAATGGTTCCACCCCTAATCCTGGGGAATTTTGCCTGGTTCGTCTCCTCATTCCTGCAACGTGCACGAGGGACCAAAGGGAGGCACTGCTGCCTGTGTGGCATCTGTCCCAGAACTCTGCTCAGTCCTGCTCAAGGACCGAGCCCATCCAAGCTGCCAACCTCAAGCTGTTGCTTCTCTCAGTGCCTCCTCTGAGACCTCAACTCACTCTGCCTGTACACACCACCAGCCATGGAGGTTGGGGCTCAGTCAGAGCTTGGCTTCCACATCCACAGGGGGTTGACTGCCTAGGTCCCCTCAGGCTTAGCCTCCTCCCAGCCTCAAAAACACCGAGTCGGACCACCAGACATGTGCGTTATATGTCCCTGAGGTATAAAGAACTGCCTCACCTAACAAGTATTCTTTCCAAAAATATTGAACCTGAATCTAAAGGAGTCTTTAGATCTAATCGGAAGGCTTGCAGAAAGTATGGGGGCTGGCGGAACAAGGTGAGCGGAAACACAAAGAAACAAGTACGAAAAATCCCAAAGGTAGGACATTCTGCAGGGCCATTGACTGTTTATTCAACAAGTCAAAGGTATAGAAAAAGAGGAGGAAGGGCTGTTCTTGCTTAAAAGAGACTTAAGAGGCAAAACCGTCACATATGCAATATGATCCTATTTTGAACAAATCACTTGTAAAAAGACACTCTGGGGACAGTTGGGAAAATTTGAATAAGGACTGGGTATTACATGATATTAAGGAATTGTTAATCTGGGGGCATGATAATAATATCAGGATTATATAAGGATGTGTTTTTATTAACAATGCATATTGAAATATTTAAGGGTTTAAAAAAAGAAATATTTAAGGGTATAATGTCATGTCTATAAATTACTTTAAAAAATTTTTTTATTTAAGTAAACTCTACTCCCCACGTGGGGCTCAAACTCAACGACCCAGAGATCAAGTCACATGCTCTGCCGACTGAGCCAGCCAAGCGCCCCTCATGTCTGTAAATTATCTTAGAATATTTTTTTAAATATTTTATTTACTTATTTGATAGCGAGAGAGGGAACACAAGCAGGGAGCAGTGGGAGAGGGGGAAGCAGGCTCCCCGCTGAGCAGGGAGCCCAATGGCATCCAAGGACCCCAGGATCATGGCCCGAGCTGAAGGCAGATGCTGAATGACTGAGCCACCCAGGCGCCCCAGAATACTTTTAAAAAGGAATAACTGTTATGGGGGAGGGAAGCAGCTTCACGGTAAGGAAGCAAATAATAATAATAGAGGGATAACTGACCTAAATGTGGCAAATACTGATAATTGTTAAGTCCAGATGATTGTTCTATCAGATTCATTTTCTCCTCTATTCCGATTTAAATCATTTTTTAATAATACAAATGGTTAACATTTTTTAATTTAATACTCATCGTAGTTAAAATAGCCATCGAGTTCTTTCTCCTTTTGTATTCCCAGTATCAGGCCCATGGCCTCCTTTTCTTTCTGCTGGAGTCCATGGCTTCTCGCCTGTTGTCTCTTCTTTTCCCCTTGCCACGTCAGCTTATGGCACAGTGCCAGAGACATGCCACCTCTTGCCATACAGCTCAAGATTTGGTGGGTTAGAGGACAGAAGTAGAAGTCTGAGCCTTCTTTTACGGTGCCTTTCTAGAATCAGTTTCTGGGTGGTGGTAACAGACTTCCGGGGAAACGCTCTCCCCCACCACTGAAGCCACCCATTTCTCAGCCAGCCAGGAAAGGACTTGTGGAAAATTGGGCAATCTCCCTTGGGGCAGACTTCTGTCCAAAGCTGAGGAGGGAGACAGTAGGCTGGGGAACTTCCTGCCTCTCAACCTGTGTGATATATATATATTTTTAATCTCCCACCATTCCATCTCCCCCCACCTACCCCAGACCAAAGCCAGTCTCTCCCCTGTGCTCTTTCATTCCGTGTCAGACATTCTCCATGCCAGAGATGGGGCTGGACTCTGCAGGAGATGGGATGAACACATGGTCCTCCCTCAAGGAACTCAGGGCTTAGAGGAGGCCAACTCACACACAGCTAATGATAATACTGCGTGTTAGCGCAATGGAGGAAATATGTACACAAGCGATCCCTTTTTAAGGGGACTGCTGCCCCGTTTTCTCCCCAACAACCTTTTTTTTTTAAAGATTTAATTTATTTGACAGAGAGAGACAGCCAGCGAGAGAGGGAACACAGGCAGGGGGAGCGGGAGAGGAAGAAGCAGGCTCCCAGCGGAGGAGCCTGATGTGGGGCTCGATCCCAAGACTCCGGGATCACGCCCTGAGCCGAAGGCAGACGCCTCACGACTGCGCCACCCAGGCGCCCCTCCCCAACAACCTTCCGTCTTCAGACTCCTGCCCATGCCCCTCACAGCAGTAATCAGCCATCAACCTCGCCAATCCTGCCTGTAAATACCTGCCAGATTCATCCCATCCTCTCTTTCCATATCCCTAGTCACTGCTTTATTATCGCTGCCTCGTTAGGCGTCCCCACCCACTGCCTCCTTGGCGTGGTTACTGTAAAAAATGGATTCCTTTTCTCCAGCTTGATCTTCTTCAAAATAGGCTCCAGGGCCCCCAGGGAGTCTTATCAAGAGATAGCTCATCATCTGGTGCAAGTGGAATCAAATCTTTCCAGGCTATTTATTTATTTATTTAGAGAGAATGGGGGAAGGGCAGAGGGAGAAGACTCCCCGCTGAGCAGGGAGCCCTAGACTCAGGAGCTCAATCCCAGGACCCCAGGGTCATGACCCTAGCCAAAGACAGACGCTTAACTGAGCTATGCAGGCACCCCTCTAGGCCCTACCTTTCATCTGGATATGTAGTAAAGCTCCAGCCATGTCCACTCACCTCTTTACCCTTCACAAAATAGGCCAAGGGGTTTCCCCCGTGACATCCTGCTGATGCACACACAGGTATGTGCCTGGAGTGCCCTTCCCCCACAGTAGCTTCGGAACTCACCTTTCAGGTCTGAAGTCAAACTTCGTTTCTGGAACCCTTTCAGAAATATCCTTCCCTCCCTAGAATTGCCCATATTCTCCACGTGCCCCCATTGCAACCTCTGCTATCTTCCCCCTTACGTGCCCCCATTGCAACCTCTGCTGTCTTCCCCCTTGCAGCCTTCCACATTTTTTGCACTCACTTGTTTGTACATTTATAAACAGTGGAGTGAAGTGAATCTGGGTTGTGAAGCTAAGGTCAGAGTTCACATCCAGGCTTAATAACTGGGCAACATGAGGTAAGTTACTTAACCTGTCTGAGCCTTAGTCGCCTCATCTATAAAATGAGAATATTATTACTTACCTGGAACTGTTGAAGAGAAATAAATGAAAATGTGGCCAGTCATTTTTGCTTTCATTGTGGTTGTTGTTATTGTTGTTTTAATCTGTTTGGATTTGTGTGTATGCGTGAAAAAGAAATCTTTTTTTTTTATTTTTAATTTAAATTTCAATTAGTTGGGACACCTGGCTGGCTCAGTCGGTAGGGTATGTGGCTCTTGATCTTGAGGTTGTAAGTTCCGACACCAAGTGGGTAAAGAGATTACATAAATCTTTTTTGTTGTTGTTTTTAAAGGTTTTATTTATTTGTCAGAGAGAGAGTACGAGCAGGGGGAGTAGGGAGAGGGAGAAGCAGACTACCCCACTGAGCAGGGAGCCCAATGCGGGACTTGATCCCTGGACCCCAGGATCAGGACCTGAGCCAAAGGCAGACGCTTAACCAACTGAGCCACCCAGGTGTCCCTAAATCTTTAAAAAAAAAAAAAAAAAAAAAAAAGTTAACATATGGTGTAATATTAGTTTCTGGTGTACAAGATAGTGATTGAACACTTCCATGCAACACCTGGTGCTCAGCACGACAGTGTACTCCTTAATTACCATCACCTATTTAAATTTTTTTTAAGTGGGCTCTATACCCAAAGTGGGGCTTGAACTCATGACCCTGAGATCAAGAGTCAATGCTCTACCAACTGAGCCAGCCAGGTGCCCCCCGCCCCCAATCACCTAGTAAACCCATCCTCCCACCCACCTTAATCTGTTTGGGTCTTGTTTTTCCTTTACTTGAGTAACACACAAACATCGTCTCTTTCTGTAAGATTCAAACAGCCAGAAGTTTGGGGGAGTACGTGACACCTCCCTTCACAAACGTATCCTGCGCACACCTTTGTCTCTTTTCCCAAAGTAGGGAAACACCTTCACCAGGTCATAGCTTGGTTTGCAGCTTTTCAGTCCCTGTTCTATGCATTTACACAGATTTATATACACATTCAACAGATACTTACTCAAGGCCTACTGTGTGCCAGGCGCCGTTCCAGTATGACGATGAAGACACAAAGTGAACAAAATAGAAAAAGTCCTCTGCTCTTTTGAGCATACTTGCTATGTTCATACATATCTCTTCATTATTGGTATTTTTTATGTAAATAAGCAGTATAAGTATTATTCTATAGCTTGCTTTTTTTTACTTCACAAAATCTGTCAAAGATCTTTTCATGTTAGTTTATTTCATTCTTTTAAATTTAATTTAATTTAAAAATTTTTTAAAGATTTTATTTATTTATTTGACAGAGTGATAGAGAGAGAGCAAGTAGGCACAGTGGCAGGCAGAGGGAGAGGGAGAAGCAGGCTCTCTGCTGAGCAGGGAGCCCGACATGGGGCTCAATTCCAGGACGCCAGGATCATGACCTGAGCCAAAGGCAGCTGCTTAACCGACTGAGGCACCCAGGTGCCCCTAATTTAATTTTTTAAAGAATTTATTTATTTATTTATTTATTTATTTATTTATTTATTATTATTTTTAAAGAATTTATTTATTTATTTATTTATTTATTTATTTATTTATTATTATTATTTATTTATTTGAAAGAGAGTGAACGAGAGAGAGAGCACAAGCGGAGGGGGGGGGGGCGGGGAGCAAAGGGAAGAGGAAGAAGCAGACTCCCCACTGAGCAGGGAGTGAGATGCCGGGGTTGATCCCAGGACCCTGAGATCACAACCTGAGCTGAAGGCAGATGCTTAACCAACTGAGCCACCCTGGCACCCCTTTCTTAATATCTCAAACTCTCCCACAGCAAATATCTTCAGAAGTATGTATTTGTCCCTATGTATGGCATTTAGGAGAGTGGGGAAATGCAGAGCAGAGTGGTTAAGAGCATAGATTCTAGAGACAGACCATAGCTGTGAATCCTGATTCTTAACTTACTAGTAGCTGTATGACACTTGGACAAGTCACTTAACCTTCATTAGTGAAATGCAGAAATAGGGGACTCCGGGGGCTCCTGGGTGGCTCAGTCGGTTGGGCGTCGGACTCTTGATTTCAGCTCAGGTCCTGATCTCATGAGATAGAGCCCCAAGTTGGTGAGTACGCTTCTCTCCCTCTCCCTCTGGCCCCGTCCTGCTTGCTTGCATGTGCTCTCGCTCTCCCAAACAAATAAATAAATCTTAAAAAAGAAAAAGTATTTACTCCATAGAATAGTTGAGGTATGGTCAGAATCCCATCACACAATAAGCACTCGATACATATTATCAGTATAGAGTCCCAGAAGTAGAATTGCTGAGTCAAGATTATGCACATTGAAAATTTTGATACACTGCCAAAATATCTCCCCAAAATATTCCCAGTTACATTCATACCCTCACTATGAAAGTGATCGTTCCACAAATTCTCACCAATTTTGAAAATTGTCAGTCTGATAATTCCATAATCAAAGTTTGTTTTTTCGTGATTTACCAAAATTTGTAAGGACAAATGTCTTTTATTGTCCATTTGTATTTTGTTCTCTTATTTCCTTTGTCCATTTTTCTACTGAAATGTCTGACTTAAATATGTTCTTTATGTATATTAGATATCATTTCTTTGTTAAAATCTACTTGCAATGAGGGATGCCTGACCCGCTCAGTCAGAAGAACATGTGACTCTTCATCTTAGGTTGTGAGTTTGGGTCGCATATTGGGCATGGAGCCCACTTAAAATATATATATATATATATAAAACATATATATATATATATAAATCTTGGTGGAGCATGAGACTCTTGATCTCGGGATTGTGAGTTCAAGTCCCACATTGGGTCTAGAGTTACTTAAAAAAATAAAATCTTTAGAAAAAAATCCATTCGCAAGGACATGGATGGAGCTAGAGAGCATAATGCTAAGTGGAATGAGTCAGAGAAAAACAAATACCATATGATTTCATTCATATGTGGAATTTAAGAAACAAAACAAATGAGCAAAGGGGAGAAAAAAAGAGAGAGACAAATCAAGGAACAGATTCTTAATTATAAAAAACAAACATGTTACCAGAGGGGAGGGAGGTGGGTGGGGGATGGGGAAACAGGGGACGGGGGTGAAGGAGGGCACTTGTGCTAAGCACCAGGTGATGTGTGGAATTGTTGAATCACTATATTGTACACCTGAAACTAATATGACACTGTATGGTAACGAAGGAATTAAAAACTTAAGAAGCCAGAAAAATTCTTTGTTAAAATGTGTCAAATATTTTTTCCCTGTCAGTTGTCTTTTGTTCTGTTTTGGTTTTTGAGATAAAATCAACTTCAATGAGGTATAATTTTTATACAATAAAATGCACCCATTTGAAATGTATATTTTGATAAGTTTAGACAGATGATAATACCCGTGTGACTATCGCAATAACCAGGATATAGAACATTGCCCCAAAAGGTTCCCTGTGCCCCATTGTCCCAATCCCTGCCAACCCTCCCCCACTCAATCCCCACACAGCCAGGGATGTGCCTTCTCATTAGATGTCTTTCTACATTTGATTCTAGGGAAAAAAAGATTTGTGCTATGTCTTTTCTAGAGTTTCACAGAAATAGAATTATACAGTATGTACTTTTTTTTTTTCTCTAGCTCCTTTCACTCAACATAATGGTTTTGAGATTCTTACATATTGTTGGCTATAAGCATAGCTTGTTCCCTAGTATTACTCCATAGTATTACGTTATATGAATATATCACTATTTGTTCATCCATTCACCTTTTAAAATTTTACTTATTTATAAAGATTTATTTTTTAAAAATTTTTTTTAAAGATTTTATTTATTCATTTGAAAGAGAGAGAGACAGCCAGTGAGAGAGGGAACATAAGCAGGAGGAGTGGGAGAGAAAGAAGCAGGCTCCCAGCAGAAGAGCCTGATGTGGGGCTCGATCCCAGAACGCCGGGATCACGCCCTGAGCCAAAGGCAGAGGCTTAACAACTAAGCCACCCAGGCACCCCTAAAGACTTCTTTATTTATTTGTCAGAGAGACAGAGAGAGCACGAACAGGGGGAGCAGCAGGCAGAGGGAGGGGCAGACTCCCACTGAGCAGGGAGCCCGATGCAGAACTCGATCCCAGGACCCCGGAATCACAACCTGAGCCGAAGGCAGACGCTTAACCGACTGAGCCAGCCAGGTGCCCCATAAATAAATCTTTTTTTTTTTTTAAAGGTGAAAAGGGACACCTGGGTGGCTCAGTTGGTTAAGCTTCTGCCTTGGGCTCAGGTCGTGACCCTGGGGTCCTGATATCAAGCCCTGCATCCCTGCATTGGGCTCCCTGCTCAGCAGGGTGTCTGCTTCTCCCTCTGCCCCACCCTCCACTCATGCTCAGGCTCTCTCTCTCTCCGAAATAAATAAAATCTTTAAAAATAAATAAATAAATAGTTTCTAGCCCAACGTGGAGCTCAAATTTACAACCCCGGAGATCAAGTCACAGGGTCCAAGGACTGAGCCATCCCTCATCCACTCACCTTTTGATGGCTGTCTGGGGTATTTCCAATATTTTTATTTTATGAGTAAAGCTGCTACGAATCCCATGTAAGTGTCTGTGTTAGATATGTTTTTATTTCTCTTGGGTAAATCCCTAGGATTGGAGTGACTGGGTCTTGTGGTAAATGTATGTTTAACTTACAAGAAACTGCCAAACTGGTTTCCCAAACTGCTGTTATTTTACACTTTTAAATATACGTAAATACAATATACTGATCCTTTAAAAAAATTGGAAATATTTTCTCCTTGTCAGTTGTCTTTTGACTTTATTGTTATCTATGCAATAAAACTTTTTTTATGGATCAAATCTGTTTTTCTTTTTTATACATTGAGTTAGGTCTCATTTATCTTCATATTCCCAGCACCTGGACCTGTACTGGGCACAAAATAGCCCCCCAATGAGTGTTTATTGAATGACCTAACACCAGTGAGGAATTCTGCTGTCCCTAGAAATTTGTAAATAGGGTCACATTCCGATCATTTAGCTAAAACAAACAAATCACAGGTGATCGATTTAACCATCAGTAAAAGACCCCAAAGTATTATCAGCAAAGGAGAGGCTGATGAGATTTGGAAACACCCAAATCCAATCTGTGCTCCGCAGTGCACCTACCAGATCCTTCTTAAAAATTCTCGTCTGTTTGGGACACCCGGCTGACTCAGCCGGGAGAGCATGCGACTGTTGATCTCCCGGTCGTGAATTTGAGCCCCACTTTTGGTGTGGAGATCACTTAAAAAAAAAAAAAAAAAAGAGTATTACAACTCTCATCTGTTTGTTTGACACTGGAAAGCTTAAATCTTTTCAAGGTTTTCCAGAACCCTGGGGATAAAGTGCTCCAACGTTAACATGGCCTGCAAGGCTCTGAGTCACATAGTCTTCAAGTCTGGCCGAAGTCCCCTCCTCCCTGTCATACCTGTTCTTCCAATGCGCCACGATCTTCCTCAAGCCAGGGTCCTTCTGCCTGGAACCCTCCTGTCTCCCTGTACCCCCACCTAACTTCCACTCATCTTTCTGGACTCTGTTGAACTCTCATCTCCTCAGGAAATCCTTCCTTCCTCAACTCCTGAAAGAGCCTTAGGTCCCATAGAACCCTGTAATTACTCATTCAATGTTTGTTTTCCCAAAAAGTCCCTAAGCTCCTTGGGAGCAAAGACTGCTGCTCTTACTTGCCTCTTAGACTCCACTGACTGCTAGAGTGCTTGGCTCCTAATAGACACGTGATAAAAGTTGAATGGATGAATGAATCGAAGGTAAGTCAGGACCAGGAGAAATTGTAGGATTCATTAAGGGTTCGACTTCAGGGGCGCCTGGGTGGCTCAGTCGGTTAAGCGTCCAACTCTTGGTTTCGGCTCAGGTTGTGATCTCAGGGTCATGGGATTGAGCCCCACATGGGGCTCTGCATTCAGAGGGGAGTCTGCTTGAAGATCTCCCTCAGCCCCCACCCACTCTCTCTCTCAAATAAATAAATAAATAAATAAATCTTAAAAAAAAAAAAAAGAACTCTGGACTTTATCTCGGGGTAAGGGGAACCGCTAAAAGATTGGAAGCCGGAGAGTGAGATCAAAAGTCTTAATCCCACTAGACTGTGATGAACTGTTTAAATCATTGGAAAATAGAAATTGCACCATGATAGAGTGAACACATAAAGGGACCCTAGTCCAGCCTGCGAACACCTGAACCGAGTAGGAAATCATGATTCTTAACCTACCTAAGGATTTTTTAAAATTTAAATTTAATTTTTTAAAAGATTTTATTTATTTGAGGGAGATAGAGAGAGAGCACGAGTGGGGTGAGGGGCAGAGGGAGAAGCAGACTCCCCACCGAGCAAGGAGCCCTTGGTGGGGCTCGACCCTGAGACTCCCGGTATCATGACCTGAGCCGAAGGCAGTTGCTTAACCAACTGAGCCACCCAGGCGCATCCCCGCTTTTTTTTTAAGAGGATTTTTTTCTGTTTTTAAATAAAAAGCTGGCCATTTCACTTCCCTGTCCCACAGCCTTCAAAAACTCCCATTTCCTTAGGATAAAGCACAAGCTTCTTAGGATGACAAAGGAGTCAAGTCATTTTACCTCTCTCTCTGTCTCTTTACTTCATAAGAGGACCTAAGGAGACTGCCTAGTCCCTTAAGCACTTGTAAAGACCAAATGAGTTGATACAGGGCAAGTGCCGCTGTAGCTTGCAAAGAACTATAGAAACGTTGGTTTTATTAATAGATCGTCTCTTAATATGTTTCTTTCCCTCAGAGGTAGGCTTCATGTTTATTTTAGCCATTCTTGAGTGGTGTAAAATGTGGGTGGTAGGGAGTGGGCAGCCCGCTCATTGGACAGCACCCAGATGGGGTGTTAATACAGTGAGGGAAGAGGAACCACCAGTGAGAAGGCTGGAGGCAAGGGGATCAGGCCAGCGAGGCTTAGAGTAGGGGGTTTGGGCCCCTACACTTTCTTCTTCCCAATTTCTGTAGGCATCTGAGAATAAAGATCAGGCTTTTTTTTTTTTTTGGTAAGATTTTATTTTTAAGTAATCTCTACACCCAACCTGGCGCTTCAACTCACAACCCCGAGATCAAAAGTTGCATGCTGTACTGACTGAGCCAGCCAGGCACCCCAAAGATCAGGCCTTACATTTCTCATTTATCTTCGTTATCTCTTACAACCCTTGAAAGAGACTCGTCGTAGGGGCTCACTAATGTATGTTGATTGGTGGAGAGAATCTGGGCTATGCCAGCCTCAAACGTGGGAAGCTAGCCTCATCCTTGTCCCTGTTGCTGGTGAACCAGGGGTGCACATCCATGCTCCCCAGAGTTGTCTGTCTACTCCTCCCTCTCCACCTTCCTCCAACCCTCCCATCCCCCACTTAACCACCTCTCCCTCCTTCTCCTAAGTATCTTCTACTTATCCTTCAAATTTCTACAACAGTGGTAACTTTTTCTGCAAAGTCTCCTCAAGTCTGAACTGGGTGCTGCTCCCCTAGCATTCAGCACTTACACCACCTACACAACAGGCGATGAGTTTTATTTATTTTACTTAAAAAATGTTTTTAGGCATGAATTTTATACATCAGCTTCTTGGTCTTCCACAAGGGTCATCTACGCCCATTTTACAGACAAGGAGACTGAGGCTCACGGAGTTTGCACAACTAGCAAGTGGTGGAGCTTGAATTCACGCCCTAGTCTGTCTGACTTCCAATCACTACTCAAACTGCCTCCCTGTGTCATAGGAGCACAGCTGCTTACCTGGTTCTTTTCTATTAGATGGCACACTGCTTGTTAAATGCTACATGGGACACTTCTAGCATACACCTGATGCACATTAGATGCTTAGGAAATGTCTGTGAAAAGCAGGCAGGCAGGTAGGTGGGGCAGGAAATAGACCCTTGCTTGCTGGATGACAGCCTAGGAGTCAGGACACACTTGGACCTTTGACAAGTGCCTTGTCCTCTCTGAGCCAAGACCAGGGGAAGGGGCAGAATCAGTACCATAAGCTTCTGAGACTTCTTCCTACCCCAGCCCTCGCGTCAGGGCTGATAGCTCTGCCATCGCCCCCCGCAAAAATATGCCAACCTTCTGCCCCCAACAAGCCTGGGAAGTGTACTCAGTGGAGTCGCTGAGCAGCTCACTCCTGCCACCTGGTGGTATCGAGGAGCAATGCTCAATCTTCTTTGCAGATCTAAGGTCTTCCCTGAAAAAAGTCCAGAAGCTTTTGCACACTGCCCTTCCCTCCAGGGGTTTTGCTTTCTCTGGAATCCCTTCCCATTCGCAGCACACATCAACACACGGAACTGAGGGGCATGAAGTTAAGACCCTTAAAGATCCTAAGGTCCGAAAAGATTGTGGTATATACCTCCACCATAAGGGCTTCAAGACAGAAACAATACTAAAAGTAAAATAAGCTCAAGTAAGGATCAGACAAAAGTCTGATTTCTCTTATGACGACTACTTGAACGCTTTTATTATTTAAAATATGAAATACAAATTATTTGTCTCGAAATGTGTTTGTTTTAGTGCCCCTTCTTTGCTGTCGCATGCACTAAGCACTAAGGTACTGTTGGGTAGCACGCCATGGACCCTATTTTGGAAGAGAGAATCTTCCTAACTTCAGCCTATGAGCTACTTGAGGGCAAGGGTTGTTGTGATTTTATAAGATTTAGCCTTTCAAAGCACCTGGCTGGCTCAGTAGGTGAAGCATGCGACTCTTGATCTTAGGGGCTGTGAATTCGAGCCCCACATTGGGTGTAGAGATGACTTTAAAATCTTTAGGGGCCCCTGGGTGGCGCAGTTGGTTGGGTATCTGCCTTCGCCAGGTCATGATCTTGGGGTCCTGGGATTGAGCCCCGTCAGGGCTCCCCACTCAGTGGGGAGCCTGCTTCTTCCTCTCCCTCTGCCCCTCCCCGCTGCTTGTGCTGTCCCTCTCAAACGAATAAAGAAAAAGTCTTTAAAAAAATAAAATAAAGCCTTTTAAAAAATAGGCTTTTCTGGGGCGCCTGGGTGGCACAGCGGTTAAGCGTCTGCCTTCGGCTCAGGGCGTGATCCCGGCGTTATGGGATCAAGCCCCACATCAGGCTCCTCTGCTATGAGCCTGCTTCTTCCTCTCCCACTTCCCCTGCTTGTGTTCCCTCTCTCGCTGGCTGTCTCTATCTCTGTCAAATAAATAAATAAAATCTTTAAAAAAAAAAATAGGCTTTTCTACTGAAACTACAGCAAGAAGTCGCAGGCTAAGTAGAAAGATGGAAAATGATGGTTACACTGAATAAAGGAGTTCCGTGGGACGCCTGGGTGGCTCAGTCAGTTAAGCATCTGCCTTTGGCACAGGTCATGATCCCAAGTCCCCCATATGGCTCCTTGCTCAGCAGGGGAGCCTGCTTCTCCCTCTGCCTGCAGCTCCCCCTGCTTGTGTTTTCTCTCTCTGATGAATAAATAAAATCTAAATAAATAAATAAATAAATAAAGGACTTCCAGGTAGTTAGAGAAGGAAATCATTAAGTAAGTGAGTAATGATGGCTGGAGTCATCCCCTTCCCTTACCAGGTGAGCTTGAGAAAGAGGACGCTGTGCCTTCTGACTAGGCGACAAGACCAAGGAAAGAACACAGTGACTTTTGGTCAGGCTGAGTAGCTTTGGTGCTTCTTACGATGATTATCATATTTCCTTATCGCTCTATGGTGACCTTGTATCCTAGATTCTCCAGAACTTTACAATTTCAGATATTTCTTCTCAGGGCATCTGGGGGCTCAGTCAGTAGAGCACGAGACTCTTGATCTTGGGGTGATGAGTTTGAACCCCACGTTGGGTATGGATCCTACTTAAAAATACATACATACATACATACATACATAAAAATAACCAAATATTTCTCCTAAACCAGTGAGATGTTCCAGAAAAGAGCAGGCTACTCCATCTTCAGCTTTTCCAATGCTTTGTCCCATATCGTATCCATGCCCACATCTGTACCCTTCCCAGCAAAAGACAAACATTCCAGATTTCCAGATGTAAGAATAGATCCCTGGGAAAAAAAAAAAGAAGAAGAAAGAAAGAAAGAAAGAGAGAGAAAAAAGAATTAGTCCTCTGTACTGGAAAGGCAGTGGGCAGAAGAGGATAAGGCCACACAAAGAATGGGCTCAGCCGGAGGCACAATACCCGCAGTCTTCTTTTCGCCACCCTTCTAAGATAGAAGGGATCTGGGGGAGCACTGGGGGGGGGGCTGTCACCAGTGATACCACAGGTCCCCAGGTTTTCAGGTTCCTAGAGCTCCCGGGAGCTGCATATTCTTGCCCTCTCTTTGTTCTTTGGCTGAGCCCACTGGACACCATATATTTTTTCTCTAAGAATAATTTGGAAGCAACTAGAAAGTGCTCTCAGGCCAGCACCAAGGGAGAGCATCCCAGATTTCCTCTACCCTGGTCCCCAGGGAGAAAGGGGGCAGGCCTGAGAACCATCCAGAAGTGGAACAGAGTGGTAGGTGTTGTTTGGTAGGGCACAGGCAGCCTTAGGTGTGTCTGTCTGTCCCCCTTACCCTCTGTTAGCTAAAGTCTCCCTGTTGTCCTACCCCCATATTCTTGGATTCCTAAGGTCTCCTGAGCTGGCAAGGAAACCCAGTGCCCAAGCAGACCTTAGAGGGGTAAGGGACTATGTAGAGAGAGAGGGATCGCCTAGGTGTTTATGGAATGTATTTATGTGACTTTGCATGTCTCCCTCTAGGACCTGGCCCCTGTGGTTCATGCAGTGTCGCCATGAATGCCCATGGGTGTGTTACTGTGGCATGTGGTGTGTGCCTTTGTGTGTCAGGGAAGGGGCTCCCTGTGGTGTGCATGGGTTGGGAGGGGGTGATGGTGAGAGTGTGGCTCCCTCTCCTCCTCCCCCATCCCTGCTCCCATCTGGCCTTGATCAGCCGGTCCCTGGGGAGAGAGTCGTGGTTTCGGATGCAGGAAAATGTTCCAGGAAGCGGCCACTGTGCGGGCCCTGCTCCGGCTCCCCCAGCGGAAATTGTTCCAGGAGGGAGGGGGAAGGGAGTGTTGAGATAGGATTAAGAGGGGGTGGCTCCTGGCTCCCCTCTCCATGGGATAAAGCAGGATAAGCTGATGGGAAGCTCAGGTCAGCCAGGAGCCTGGATATTGCTACCTAAATCATTTGATGCAGGAAAATTGAGAGCCAGCAAAAGAAGGTTCCTTTTCTTATCTGGTTCTCTTTCTAGTGACGTTTAAGGATTGGGATCTGGGTGGCCCTTGGGTTCCTTTTCCAACCCTGCTAGCATGTACCCAAGCTGGGGACCAGGACACCTGGGTCTTGTCTGAAAGCAGTGTGGCTTGGCGGGGGGGGGGGAGGCATAGGATTCAGCCCCCTCTTCTCCCCTGTGAGGGGGCTTTGAAGCTTGCATCCAGGACTGGGAGGGCTGCCTAATTGGGATAATGGAGGTTAATGGGGCGCCTGGAGGGGGTGGCCACGCTCCCAGATCAAAGAGGCCAGCTCTTCCCAACCACCACAGCTGGAGGTCACAGCTGGAGGGGGAGGGGCAGGGGCTTCGGGCCAGCCAGCAGGGGGTGCTCTGGCCCCTGGATGCCTGTCCTCTCCCGTCTGACCCCTTCTTCGATGGGTGCTACTTTTGCCTAGAGAGTGCTTGTGCGGAGCGGGGGATAAGGAGACGGGGAGCCCCAAGATTCAGACTCCTCTTTGCGTGGCTGTGGGGGTGAGGAAGAGAGGCTGGCAGCCTAGGGTCAAGGGCATGTTAGTGCCGTCCGGACCTCGGGCACTGCAGGGTCCAGAGGAGGACGCCCCGGGATCCAGGTCTCGAGAGAGCCGGGGCTGGGGAGGCAGGACTCCCCCCGTGGGTTCAGGCCGCAGAGAAAGGCCTGGGCGGGGCCGCTGGGGGCGCTGGCTGGAGCGGAGGGGACAGGGGCACACGGAGCGCCGCCGCCGCCTTCTCCCCCTCCCCCCGGTTGGCGCTCCCTCTCGGGCTCTAATCGGCGCGGCGGCCGCAGCGGGCAGAGTCAGCGCCGCCAGTCTCCGGGACGCGACTCCCAGCAATTGTGGTCGGGACCGCAGATATGCAGCTGCCTCCTGCCCGGGCGCCCGGCCCGGCCGACCCGGCCCGCGCCCCGCCCCCCGGCCGGCCCGCCCCTCCCCTCCGCCGCCCGGCCGCGCGGGGACACTGAGGCACGCCAGGCCGCCGACGGCCTCGGCGGCCTCGAGCCCGGCCGAGGCTGCAGAGCCCTCTCCCCGCGTCCCCAGACCTCACGGTCCGTCCGTCGGGGGGCCCCTAGCCTCGCAGCCGCTGGAGCTGGGGCTGAGACCCCCTGTCCCGCCTTTGCTTACCGCTCACCTGGCCTCAGAGCTCCACGCCCGAAGGGTCGAGTCGAGCAGGGCTTTGAGGTCCAGAGGGGGCGCCCGACCGAGGGCGTGTGGGGAGGAGGTGGTGGCCGAGTCCCAAGGACTCTCCTTCACCCGGGCGGTGGGAAAGCGAAGGGTGGGGAAGGGTGGCCCGAGCCGACTCTGGAATTTACAGAGTTCCTTCGTAGGGGAGGAGGGGGCCGGGGGGAGAGGCAGGAATGGGTGTAAGAGGGGAAAGGAGACAGTTAAGGAGGGATTAGGGCCGTGTGTGGTGGGGGGCGGGGGCGTCCTCCCGCGAGGCCGGAGGCCGGGTCCAAAGACACAGCATCGTGCCTTCACTCTGTGGCCCGGATCCAGTGGCTGTCCAGGTCCATTCTCAGACCAGAATAGGTGCCTTTAAAATGCCTGCGCGTCCCGCGTATCAAGAGAAGTCATCCTTGACTGCTCCCCACACCCCCCCAAGCTTCTCACCTCCGCTCAGCCTCCACCGCCTTCTCAGTATCCCCTTTCCCTGTACTCCTAGGCATCCCCTCGGGCGCTCCAGACCACCTCTCACCTCTCGCCTGGACGGCTGCCACACACTGCTCTGCTCGCCTCTGATGTCGCTCTCCTCCAAACTCGGACCATACTCAGAGGCACCATTTATGCAACAGCTACTAAGTGCCAGACACTGTGGTGAGAGTTCCACATGTATTATCCCTAATCCTTGTAACAGCCCTGGGAGGTTGCTGTATTACGTTTCCCCATTCTAAAGAAGAATCTAAGGCATCGAAGGTTATATCGCCTGGCCAAGCTTACACCATAGTAAACGACTGATTTACCCAGAACTGCCTGGCTCTAAGCCCCTATTCCCATCTACTCTCTGCTGCCGGGGCTATCTTTCTAATATATGAATATTACCATATGTTACCCTTAGGATCAGGTTCAGGTCCTTTGCATAACTGATTAGACTTTCTCCACCAATCTCCACTCTGCGCTCAGTCACACTCAACTTTGAGCATTTCGAAAGTGTGGTTAATCTCTCATACCTCTGGGCCTTTGCAGACACACTTCTTCCGGCCTGTGAACACTCTTCCTTTCCTCACCTGGCTAACTTCAGTTTCTTTACGCAGTCACTGCTTCTTCCAGGAAGCCTTCCTTGATTCCCCAAACGCTGGATTAGATTCACTCTTTGGTCTCCAGTAACATCTAGTAATTACTGTCTCCAGATACTTACCACTCTTTATGTTAGTTGCTGGTTTGTGAGGCAAAGGGCTGGGTCTGTTGCTCATAGTTGCGTCCCTGAGCCTAGCTTGCTGTGCTAGGTGCTTGCTGAGCCTTTGTTGAATGAAAGAATGTTCTTCAGGTCCAGTCTACATCTCAAAAAACTGTGCTTCCAAGAAGACTAGGAGTAGGTCCGAGAAAATGAGGGAAATGTGCGTCCAGGGTTTTGAAGAACCACTCCCTTGGGCTGTTCACTCCTAAGGATAGAAGATATGATCAGGGCCCCATCACCCCATGTTCTCTTTATTCAAAGACGTTAAATATTTCATGTATCAGACTCCAGGGTATATTTTTTTTACAAAGAGGCACTTCCTCGAGATGACCAGAATCTTAATTCATTGCTGACCCATGTGAGACACCCACCCAGGGCACGTTCCCTTGTTCCAGGATCAGGCCTCAAGTCTTCCCTTTCTCTCCATTTTCCTCCTCTTTGTCTCCTGCCATCCTTGCTCCTTCCCTTCTCATAGCACTTCTCTTTATTTTTTTTTAACTTTTTGAAAAGTTTTACTAATTCGAGTAATCTTTATACCCAGCATGGGGCTCAAACTCAGGACCCCAAGATCAAGAGTCACAGGCTCTTCTGACTGAGCCAGCCCGGTGCCCCACCATGTCTCTTTCTGATTCTGATCAGCCTCCCCTACAACCGCTGTATTATCTCAGGACTCAAATGTCAACTAGGGAAGCCAAGGCTCAGAGCAGAGGGGAGCCAGGGCTAGCACCAGGAGTCCTGCCTTGCAGCCCTGGTATGGAAGAAGGGATGGGGAGACCCAGCAGAGAGTGAGGGAGTTGGGGTAGGCATGTAACATGTAAATGTGTATATGTATGTGTTGGGGAGGGGAGCCCCTCTATCAAGCTCTCCTATATGGAGGTTGCCGGCCTCTTGAAAGCTTCCATTTTGCCCTGTGTTCTCAGCTTTGCCTCCCAGAATTGGATCCTTTTCCCCAAGCACCCTGAGCCTAGGCTCAGAATGCTCCATCAAAGCACAGGGCAGTGTCCACATCCCGAAATCCTGAGTGGATCTTCCCCCAACCCAAGGAGCAAGTTTCCCTGGTCACCAGCTCCACTGCTTTTGGAGGGCCCTATCAGATCAGCAGCTGTCCCCCAGGGCCTCTTATCTCCCTCCCTCCCATCTCTGTATCTCCCCCCACCCCCATCTCTCCTTTCATCTTCCTGTTTCCCTGTCTCTGGGTGCCTTCTTCTTTCCTGTCCCCTCTGTGTTCTCTGTCACTGGTGCCTGTCCTGGAGACAAGGGCTGGGCCTGGGTGCATGGCGGGGGGGGGGGGGGGTGCGGGTAGTGGCCAGACCAGGGGCCCGGGACATGAGCGCAACTTTCCAAGCTTCTCTTCCAGGCCCCTGTGGTTGGGGAGCTCCACAGAGGGAGGGATGAGTCAGCGGGCCGCAGAGCAGGGGGGGTCTGGGTGGGGGTGGGGATGCCAGGGTTCCCCGGGGCCAGAGAGTTCGCTGGGGCATCCGGCTCTCTCAACCCTGGAGGATACGGGGAGTAAAGGCTCTTTGAGTCCCCCAAAGGCACACTGGGTTTGCTGCACTAGTAGGAGTAGCGGGCAGCAGTGTGTAGGACTGGCAGGGCCCTCCACATCACCCTTTCCCCAGATTCCTGTGGGAAGAGGGCTCCTGAATCCGCTCTGGGAGACCTCAGGGACCTTTAGAGCTGTACAGTTGTGATGATAGGTCCGCATGTATGTGCGCGACGTCGCCATCTATGTAAACACATGTGCTGAGGGGACTCTGTGCGAGTCCCCTGTGGGGAGGGTATGCTAGGGGACTGTGAGTCAGTCTGCGTGTATGCATATGGCTGTGTGCGTTTGTGATTGGGGGTTAGGCGAAGCACCTTGGTATAAACATCACTTCTCTAGGATATGGATATATAATCAGTGTGCATCAGTGTGGGTGCCTGCAGAGAATTCAACTGACCCTTGAGCAGCATGGGTTTGAACTGCGTGGGCCCACTTCTACACCCGCGTTTTTACAGTACTGTATGAAAATATATTTTCTCTTTCCGATAATTTTCTTAATAACATTATCTTTTCTCTGCCTTACTTTATTGCAAGAATACAGTAGATAACAGAACATACGCCATCCTTGCTAACCGACCCTGTGAGCGGTAAGGCTTCCGGTCAACAGCAGGCTATTAGTGGTTACGTTTTGGGGGATCAAAAGTTATATGGTGATCTATGACCGTGAGCAGGTTGGCGCCCCTAACCCTTGCATTGTTCAAGGGTCAATGTACATTCCTAATCCAGCGTGTGTGCACGTGTGTATCTAATAGGGTGTCATTCATTAGGGTTGTATTAGAGTGTGTGTCCAGCTCTATTTCATGGCCTCTACTGGCTGTTCGCTGGTGATTCTAGGGTAGCCAAACCTTCTGTAACAACTACCGGAAAGGCTCAGGAGTCCCTCTGGCGTAGGGCTGTCAGCGGCAGCCCAGCCTGGGAGGGTGTGCAGAGGGCAGTGGGTATGGAAGGAGGCAGCTTCCCTGAGGAGTAGGGGGGATACAATCTTCCACTCTGGCCAGTTTTCATGGTCTCTCCACCTCACCCCATCTGACCCCCCAACCTTTCCAAAAGATCCCAAAGCATTAGAGAGAACTGAGGCAGGTTCCAGATTCAACCCCTCTAACCTAGAAATCCCACCCTGATACTTCCAGGGGAGGGAGGGAAGGGAGCGGTCCCTGTGGTTCAGCCCAGTCCTGGGGTTAAGAGATCAGAAAGGCACCATCCCACCCCTTCCTTCAGGGGCGTCCATCTCAGAGCTCAGCATCTGGGTGGCCATGGGCGGAGGCTGAGGGGCCCCCAGGGTGGTGGTGGGGGGTGGATAGAAACCAGATGCCTAGGGGGTTTATACTGGAAGGACCAGAGCCGCAGCCTCTACCCGCCCCTGCCACATGGCGCCTCTGCCTGGGCTGCCCCACCCCCTGGGAGGCTGGGCTGAGGGAGGCCTGCAAGGGTGGAGGCAGGTCCTGGGTCAGGGCTCCCAGTTGCAGCCCCAAGCCCCTGGGGGCACTGGGAAGGGGGGGTGGGGGTCTGAACCCAGGAATACCAGGGCCTCAGCTGGGCAGTAGGACTATCTTTAAAAAGGGTGTGGAAGAAGCCAGAACCCAAGGGAGGCAGCTGGGAGCTTAGGCAACCTCTCTGCCCGGCTTTGGCACTGACCTTTGGGAGGGGCCTCTGTGTCCAGGCACTATCATACTGGGGATAACACACCAGGGACCCTTGGCTCGCATATTTCTGGGGACCTTGCTCCTTCCTTTTCCTTCCCTAGCTTTTCCGCCCCCTCCCAGGTAGGATTAGGGATAAGGCCCCCAAGGGAAGTGGAGAAGGTTGACCTTCTCTGCCCCCCACTTCCTCTCCCCAGCCCTGCACCTCCATTCATCCTGCCTTGTTTTTGGTTCAGTCCCTTCCTTTCTTCCGCCATCTAAGCTGAGCTCCAACCCCTTCTCTCACCTGCCACCTCTTCCCTATTCTGCAGTCTAGACTTTTCTCTTCTGCCTCAGTTGCCTGCCTGACCTAACTGGTCTCAGGCTTTTCTGGGGGCTGTGCAGTAATTTCTCCAAAGCTTCCCCTTCTTCCTAGCTTCTGAGTGGGGGGGTCCCAGAAATCCATCTGGCACCTCAGCCTCAGATGCCCCCACCAGGGGGAGACTGGGAGGTCACGGGGACACCCCACCACGGGCACTTCCTCTTGGGCAGACGGGTGGGGTGGCCCGTGTAATCATCGGACACAATTATGCGCTATTTATACTCCATCCCCGCCCCCCACCTGCCCGGCCGCTTAACCCTCTGCCTCCTCCAGACCTGGCCATGCCTCCGGCTATTTTCTCTGTCCTGTCCTTCCAAGCCATTGTCTCTATCTTTGTTCCTCTGAGCCTGTTTCTTTTTCTTTTCCCTTTTTTTTTTTTCTTCCCGCACTCTGGTTTTTTTAAGCCAAGCAGCACCTGGTCTTGCCCATTGGTCTCTTTCTCTTTTATGTCCCACAGCGTCTCTTCTGATTCTCTTGATTGTTTTATTTATTCTATGTATCTCTGGGTTTCTGCTCTTTTTTTTTTTTTCTTCTTCTTTTCCACTTGTCAGCCAGACACCCTGGTTCCCTAACCCTTTCCCCAAAAGCTGGGCCCACAGGGTTCCCTGGGGGAATTTACATCATGGGGCTGGAATCCGAATGCCTGGTTCTGAACTTTGATCCTGCCTGCTGGTTAAACTGCGCTTAACCCTCCCTGGACCTCCAGGGTGCTCCTCCCTCCACCCCACCTTTTCACCAGCATCAGCAAGAGCAAAAGGAGCGGGGAAGTGGGAACACAAGAGGAGAAAGCGAAGGAACTGTGTTGGGAAGTGAGGGGAGTGGGGAAGGACAGGTCTCCTTTCCTCTGATGGACACGGCTAGGAGGGGCTGAGGGTTATGTTGGGGAATTACTCGCAAACAGCAACTGCAGCTGGCTGGGCCCCTCTGTGGGAGAGACGCCACCCACTGGCGACCCGGTCCCCTCTTTCCCAGAAACCTACCTCAGGGCCCAGATTTCAGGTCACAGACTTTCTGGATTTCCCTCTCCTAACCTAGTTGACCTTCCATCTTTTCTTTCCCATTTCGATGAGAAGTCACTGTTGGGAAGTCCTGCTGCAGCTCTAACTTGAATTCTGCCTGCTGCAAGAGGGCACTGATGCATGGCAATGACAAAGGGAACTGGGAGCTCCCTCCCAGGAAAGCATGACCACTCAGAAGAACTATCCAGCAAAGGATGGAGATTTGATGAGCGGCCAAGAGGAGCCGAGGATGGTAACTGGCAAGGAATAACGGAGGGAGGCCAGGGCTTATCTTTTTGGGAGTTAATCCAAAGGGGCGAGGCTCAGGCGTGGATGAGTTGACCCAATGACCTTCCACCTCCACCCTCACTCCTGCCCACCTTCAATTATCTTAGAATCCAAAGATCCAGATTCTGCCCCACAAAGGGAGGTAGGCCTACCTAGGTGTTATTTTCTAGGAGGGAAACTGAGGCATTGGGAAGAAGATTGGGGAACCCCTGAACCTGTGCCAAGCCCTCCTCCCACTCCCCACCCCTCCTCCAGGCCTTGCTCTCTAACCTACCTCAGTGACCCTAAAAGTTTAGGCCGTGGAAGCCTCCACCCAGAGCACGGCCTCCCTCCTGTCTCTTACCACACACACACACACACACACACACACACACACACACACACGTACACACGCACACATGTACACACACGCGCACACACACACGTACACACGTACACACGCACACACACACTGTTCTGATCTAGAGCTGGTGACTGGGGAAGCAAGCGCCTCTGTGGTCAGCTCGGGGGTGTGTGTGGTGTGCGCTCCTCCAGCCATGTCACTGTGCTCGTTTGTGTGTGAGTTTGTCTGTGTCCATTCATGACAGCAGCTGTGGCCGTGTGGGCTGCACTGTGTGCGAGGACGTGTGTGTGTCGCATCCTGGGTTTGTCCATGAGTGTGTATGTCAATGTGTTCCAGTCTCTCCGTGTGAGTGTCGTCCCCAATCCCCCATCCCCCCCTGGATCTCTAATTAGTGGTTTGGGGTTTGTTCCTTTTCCCTCCTGCTCCTTCCCTCAGCGGCGCGGCGGCCTCAGCAGCAGTAGGAGAGCGGCGGCGGTGGCGGCAGCAGCCCGGACTCTGGAGTCACAGTGGGACTGTAGGATCGCAGCCCGAGTGGGAGCAGGAGTGGAGCTGGCCTGGGAGAGGAGCGGAGCCCTCCGGGGGCCCTGACGCCAGCCCTTGCCCGCACCCCCACTGCCAGACCTCCAGGGAGGAGAGACCCAGGACGCCCGGCCCCAGAGCCCCCAGGTACATGACACCAGGGAGCCCTGGGAGGGGTTCCCACAGATGCCTATGGGATTGCTGGGGGCGGGGTGTGGGACACCTGGGCCCACCGTCCCTTCGACCCTCCCCCTCAGCACCCCTCAGGACACCGTGACAACTTGCCCCCGGCCCTACCCTCCTTCTGCTTCCACCCCTTCCCTGGAGCCCTGTTTCTCCTCTCCCGCCCAGATCCCTTCTTTGGGGAGCTCAGCAAATGGAGCAGGAAATTTGGACCCTCTGCCTCCCTCTCTCGCCCTGCTCATTGGATCCGGAGCCTTCTCCGCTGGGAAAGCTGTAATTAGAGGGTGGATCCCTACAGACAGAGAGCAGCCCCCCCACCCCCCACCCCCCAGTCCCTTCTAACTTTAGATCTCTTCTCTCCCATTCTCCCATTCTCCCTCCCTCTCCCTCTCCCTCTCTCTCCCGGCTCGGCTGGCTCTCTCCATCTGCCTGGCTCCTTGGGACCCGTTCCCCAGCCTCAGGATGGCGTCCTCCCTGCTTGAGGTAACTGCCCCCTCCTCCCCCCAGGACACCAGCGACAGTCCTACTGGCCCTAATCCCTGCCTCCCCCCCTCCACCTCCCAACTCACGCAGACAGTGGCTGTGGTGCTTATCACTTCCACGGTCCCTCTGATGAGGAGAGAGGACAGGGCTCAGAGGCGGGAGTGGAGGGCAGGAGGAAGGGTTGGGCAGAGTGGGGCCAGGGGTCAGAGAGCAGTCAAAGGAAGATGAGAGGGGCCAGGTCAGAAGAAGTCATGGACCTCTGAGGTCCGCCCCGCACGCCAACCCCGAGGAGTGGACAGGGATGGAGAGAGGAGGAAGAGGAGAGGTGGGAGATAGGTCAGCCATGGCAGACAGGGGGAGAGAGTAAGAGAGCTGGTGGAGGGGACACTGGGCAGCAAGTGGGTATAGTGCCTCGGGGGTCCCATCTCCAGGAGCCCCTAGCCTGAGCCTGAGCTGCAGCTGGTCTGGTTTTTAGGTGGGCAGGGGCTGGGCCTCTGGGCCAGTGTGTGTAGAGGAAGAGGTGAGCTATGAGAGAGGGGAGAAGGGCAGCCCTGTGCATGTGGGGGGGCTGACCAGAGGAACCGGGCCCGAGCCTGAGAGGGAACCAAGGAGGAGGGCCAGGGTCTGAGGCCGCCTGCCCGGCTCACAAATATTTAGCTTTCAGCCAAAGACAAACTCGGCTCTATTTTGGGAGTGGGAGGCTCCAGGGCGGCCTGGGCCACTTCCCCTACGGGCTGGGACCCCAGCATCCCTTGCCTTTGGCACTGGGGATGGAGGGAACTAGGGTACCGTGGAGGTCAGGTTTGGGGGTTTGAGAAATCACTGACTCTACCAGGGGTTCTGGGGGACTCCAGGTGCATAGTTGGAAAGGAAGGACTCAGAGCCACTTAGAACGTCCTGAGTTCTCCTTGCTTCTGAGTCTCTGACTCTGTTTCTCTGTCATCACCTCTGTCCTGCTTTCTGGGTCCCTCCACAGGAATTTGGAGCCAGAGGGCCCTCCCTTCAGGTCATCCATCTTCAGTAGCCCCTCAGAAGCCCCCGTCTCTGCTCCCAGTGCCCTAGCTCGAGTCCCAGGGGTGATGGGCCAAAGGGAAAGCCGACCCACTCAGCCTGTAGGCGAGGTGTGTGTGAGATGGAGCGGGAATCTTTCAGCACCTGTGCTCACTGGCCTGGGCGCAAGCGTCGGGATGTAAACTGGCGTGCCCGCACGCGCGGCTGGCTTCGTGAGAGCACAGGTGTGTGTACGTGCAGCAGCCGGGCCAGCCGAGCATCTGTTGGTCCAAGTGAGGACTGGTGTGTGTGGAAGGCTGGGAATGCTGAGTTTGTGACTGAGTCTGAGGGAATGGCGTGCAAGCCAGTGGGGTGGACACGATGCCCCTCGTCACTGCTCTGTATCCAGTCAGGGGTCCCCCCACCAGACTCTATACTGAGGGCAGATTGCTCACCCTGCCGTGCCCCCACCAGACTCTATATTAAGCCATCACTGAAACCCTGCGGTTGGTCTTGAGGAAGCTTCAGGACCAAGGTGCATGGAAATCCTGGGGCCGTCCAGGGCAGGGGCAGTGTCAGTGAGCGTGGGCACCGTGCCAGAGTTGCCAGCGTGGCACTGGTGCCTGGGGGAGGGGCTGGCCCCGAGGCCTGCTGAAAGGCCCAGGATTGGGGTGGCCCTTGGCAAGAGGAGTGCATCCTGGAATCTGGGCCTTTGTGTCCCTCACTGCTGGTAAGCTGGAGATGCCCCCCAGCACAAAGGCATTCCAGGTCCTCTGCCTGTTTCTCCTACTTTTGGGGCACTTGGGCCCTCAACCGTCCCCCTTCCCCACCCAGGAAGCCATCTGCCTGGCATGGGTGGGCTGTCTGGTGGTGGAAAGAACTTGGGGGTTCTGAGAGGGAAGCAGCAGCTGCCGGACGAGACAGGCCCACCTGGGATGAGTGAGCTGCAGGGGAAGAGGCGGGAAGGAGAAATGGGGGTGAGGGCCAGGTGGGGATGTAGAATTGGAAGTGGGGAGGACCGAACCACGTGGGTGGAGGCAGAAAGTGAAGGGCACCCGGGAACTTGGGTGCTCAGAGCGGATGGCCCCCCCGAGTGAGCTTCGGCAGGAGGTTAGCTGGGCACGGTCGCTCCCGGGAGCAAGGGGGCCCTGCTTCCTCAGCTGCACGGCTGCACATGTGAGTGAGAGAGCTGGGACAGCTCCTTGTTCTTTCTCTGAAGACTCCTTTTCAGTACGTTCAGCCTTTTATTGTTTTAGCAGAAGATGGGGTGGTGGTAGGAGGAAAAAGAACTTGAAGGTGGGACTCCTGGGCACCTGGGAAAGGAATACATTTGGTCAGGTATGGGGGCGCATACGTAGGACCCTCTCAGGAGCGCGCAGGCAGCTGGAGAAGGAAACTGAGGCTGCGGTGAACCTAGCCAGGTGCCCAGTTCTTGGCCTCCAGAACCCGTCTGAGTGGGACCGGTGCCTTGCTCCCCCTTCCCTGCCCTCGGGGCCCTGGGGGCCTCCGCTCCAGGGCTGGGGTCTCCTGTTGGCCTGGGGCTGCTTGCCTTCTTTCACCCCTCCTTCCCTCTCCCCAGCTGGGTGGGGTCCCTGGGCTTGGCTGAGGCCCCTGTGGCCACAGTGTGAGGGCCGGGCGGGGGGGACGGCGTCGGCGTTTTTAAAAATAAACCGACCGCAGGGAAACCAACGGAGCCGGGCTGGGCCGAGGGGGAGAAGCGGTCAGGGGGAGAAGGAGGGAGGAGTGGCCTGGTCTGGGGGTTTTCTGGGGCCCAGCATCATGGTGGTTTTCTCTTAGGTAGGAGATCTGTCTTCTTCCTCCTCCCCCTCCCGCTTTTCTGTTTTCTTCCTCCTCTCTCTCCCTCTCTGTTTTCCTCTGCCTTCCTAGCCCAGCCTCTCTCCATCACCTCTTTGTTTATTCTGCTTTCCTCTCTCTCCCTGCCCTTTGTCTTTTCACCTTTCTGCTTTTTTGGGTCTCTGCCCATTTCTGCCCCTTAATGCCAGTTTTCCCCTCTGTTCCTCCTACCCCACCCCCAGTGGCTTTTTTTTTTTTTTTTTTTTTTTTTTGGTCCATGCCTCACCCTGTGCAGGGTCCTTTGCTCCTCCGGACCCTGGGTCTCTGCCTCTCTCCTTCGCTACTCCGTGGCTTTGCCTTTCCGCTAGGCTTTGAGTCCTGCCCCGACAGCTACCCTGCCTCAGCTTACCGGCTGCTTGTGAGACCAGAGGCTCCAGGGAAACTTTGGCTAGGGAGGACCCGGGGCTTTTCCCATAGCCAGGGTTCAGGAAGCTTTTGGTGGCTCAAATTTGGGAGTCCGTGGGGTCGACAGGACTTCAGAAAAAGGTAACTGGGCCGGGGAGCGGCAGGTTTGCCCTTGGGCAACAGTGCGGGAGTGATGAGGGCATACGCCTCGCCTCTCGCCGCAAACTTAAAACCCCAGACGTACCTGTAGGATGCTGCATGCTCCGAGGGACCAGGGAGGTCTTGGATGCTTGGGTTCTTTTTCAGCTTTACTGGGAACAGCTTTCGAGGGCCCCAGTCAGGGAACTGTACAGGGTCACCTTTTGAGGGCATCTTTTTGGGTGGGATTCTCAGTAATGGATGTCTGTACCAGCCAGGGATCCTGGAGGGTATCTCCTCCTGGCGTGTCCTGAGGCTGACCCAGGGCGGGGTACCGCGAGCTCCTGAGGGATGGGAATCTCAGGGTGCTTTGGCCTGGTAGCAGCAGTGTGGTGGGCATCAAGGGCATTTAGTGTTTCTGAAAGAGCCCCGTGCCCCACATCTACGTATCTTCCTTCACTCAGGGTGCTGGAAAGGTGAAGAGAGACCAGCTATATGCGTAGGCTACATGTTAGGGGACACTGGACATGGAGGGGTGTGGCCGTGAGCCAATATCTTAGCCCTCCCGCTTCCCGGCCCTGGAGGGGTGTGAGGACTTCGGGCTCCTCCAGCCTCCCCAAAGGGGTACCAGCTGGCTCCACAAAGCAGGAGGTGCCCACTGGCCGCTTGAAAGACATTCTTGCCTCAGCCACAGTCCTGGCTTGGCGGCAGCCCTGTTCCCTCTCAATGTCCCAGTGTCTCCACGTCGCTTCCTCTTGCTCCCCAGCCCTAGAATCCCTGCCAAGAGATTCCTTACCAGGGACATGAGGCTGTGGCCTCAGGGAGACCAGGCCACTCACTGCTTTAGTCACAAGCTGTAGCAGAGACAGCAAGTGGAATATGGGGTAAAGCTGAGCAAATCACGAGTGGGGGCAACTGCAGTGCCCTAATACTTCATTTTCTTCCCATGTTACTCTTTGAACCTCATCTTTCCTTTCCAAGTCTCTGACCATGGCCTTTGCTCTGAACCTACTTCCAGGGGTAGGACCCCTAATTCTCACCTCACCTAGGTCCTGCATCCATCCCCGGCTCTTCTCTTCTCGTGGCTATTTAAGCAGCGTGTCCTGTGCCTCTGAGGCCCCAGGCACCCCAGCAACTCCAAAGTGAGCTCTGCCTCCTGCCTCCTGCCTCCTGGATCGGGTTGTTAGGCCGCAGTCTGGACTTGGCTGTCCGCCCCACGACTCCATCTGAGCCCAGTGCTCACTGGCCCTTCCACCTCTACCTCCCATCCTCTTCAACTCTTCCTGGACCCCTCGGTTCTGCTCTCCATGTCTCTAGAGCTTTGCCCTTCCTTCCGCACTTCACCTCCTCTTCCCCTAAGCCATGCTTCCCTCTGTCCACAGGAGGAAGCTCACTATGGCTCCAGCCCCCTGGCCATGCTGACGGCAGCGTGCAGCAAATTTGGTGGCAGCAGCCCTCTGCGGGACTCAGCGACACTGGGCAAAGCAGGCGCCAAGAAGCCATACTCTGTGGGCAGTGAACTTTCAGCCCCCAAAACCATGGGGGATGCCTACCCAGCCCCCTTTTCAAGCACCAATGGGCTCCTCTCACCTGCAGGCAGTCCTCCTGCACCCACCTCGGGCTATGCCAATGACTACCCTCCTTTTTCCCACTCATTCCCTGGGCCCACGGGCACCCAGGACCCTGGGCTACTAGTGCCCAAGGGCCACAGCTCTTCTGACTGCCTGCCCAGTGTCTACACCTCTCTGGACATGGCACACCCCTACGGCTCCTGGTACAAGGCAGGCATCCATGCAGGCATCTCACCGGGCCCAGGCAACGCTCCTACTCCTTGGTGGGACATGCACCCCGGGGGCAATTGGCTAGGTGGTGGGCAGGGCCAGGGTGATGGGCTGCAAGGGACACTGCCCGCAGGCCCTGCTCAGCCTCCGCTGAACCCCCAGCTGCCCACCTACCCGTCCGACTTTGCCCCCCTTAATCCAGCTCCCTACCCAGCTCCTCACCTCCTGCAACCAGGGCCCCAGCACGTCTTGCCCCAAGACGTCTATAAACCCAAGGCAGTGAGCAATAGTGGGCAGCTGGAGGGGAGCGGCGGGGCCAAACCCCCCCGGGGGGCCGGCACAGGGGGCAGTGGTGGATATGGAGGCGGCGGAGCTGGGCGGTCCTCCTGCGACTGCCCCAACTGTCAGGAGCTAGAGCGCCTGGGGGCGGCGGCGGCGGGGCTGCGGAGGAAGCCCATCCACAGCTGCCACATCCCGGGCTGCGGCAAGGTGTACGGCAAGGCCTCCCACCTGAAGGCGCACTTGCGCTGGCACACGGGCGAGAGGCCCTTCGTCTGCAACTGGCTCTTCTGCGGCAAGAGGTTCACCCGTTCGGACGAGCTGGAGCGCCACGTGCGTACCCACACCCGGGAGAAGAAGTTCACCTGCCTGCTCTGCTCCAAGCGCTTTACCCGAAGTGACCACCTGAGCAAACACCAACGTACCCATGGCGAGCCAGGCCCAGGGCCCCCTCCCAGCGGCCCCAAGGAACTGGGGGAGGGCCGCAGTGCAGGGGAAGAGGAGGCCAGTCAGACGCCCCGACCATCAGCCTCCCCAGCACCCCCAGAGAAAGCCCCTGAAGGCAGCCCAGAGCAGAGCAACCTGCTGGAGATCTGAGCGGGGTGGGGGGTCTCCAGTCCCAGGGCTGCCTTGCCAGCCTCCGCACCCCCCAGCTTTGTGGACCACTTCTTGTCCCTTACCCCCTTTGCCCCATGCATGCTGCCCTTGGGGCTCTCGCCATCTCTCCCCTGGCCATTCTGGGCCCGGTTGTCTCCCAGCATGCCTCCGCAGCTCACCCCTCCCTTTGCCGTGAGGCTGTTCTGCCATCTCTCATCTCAGGCTCTCACTTTGTGCCTGATTCCTGTGCTCTGGCTTCCTAAGATCTTCCCTCGCCCCTGCTCCCAGCGTCCCTCTCCTCTGCTCTTACCACCCCATCTCATTTCCCTTCCAGCTGGGCTCCCCACACTTTCTTTCTCCAGCTCACTAACTCCTTGACAAGCATCCTTTCTGCTCCCCAAGCTTATTTACCACTATTGCTTAGCTTCCAGGCTCCAGTCTTCCCAGCTTCTTCTTCCACTTCCTTTCCATGCTCCAGAACGTTTTTGTTTTTGTTTTTTTACAAACATAATGATGATGATGATGATAATTTATTGCCCCCTGGTGGCCTCTTCATTAGGGACCAGAGTTAGGGGGATTGGGGTTAGTGACCTGGCAGGGAGCAGGGTGCCAAGAGGGGGGCAGACCAGTGGGGATCTGATCCCAAAAATGGGGTGACCCCAGGGTCAGGGAGGCTGCCCCCAGGCCTGTATATTTAACCCCTATGTTCCAAGAGAAATGAATACTAATAATAATAATTCTATTTATCTAAGTTATGATGACAGGTCAGGTAGAGTGAGCTGGGGAGGGAAGGAGGTCCATTTCTGCTATGGAAATTTTAGCTAAGTGTATGTCCGTATAGAAAAAGTGTTCCTGGAGATCTTGTTAATAGAACTTCTATCATCAGGGTCTCAGTTAATGGGGTTTCTCTTTTAATAGAATCTCTGCTAATAGGGTTGGTTAGCTAGATCTCTGTTAAAGAGTTGATGGGGTGTCTCTCAATTAGGGAATCCCTAATATTCCCAACCCCAGCCAGAAGCTGTGAAACCTCAAGTCCTATGGAGGGGAGGACTGGAATGTACCCCAGCTCCCTTGACCCCAGAGCGGGTTCTTCCACTGCCCCTCCCCTGACACCATGACCCCATTAGGCTAATCCCTTGTTGCCATGGTTATGGAGAGCTTGCAGCTGCCATCCTAGACATGCTCTTGGGGAAGCCCACCTAACAGGAGGGGCACACTGGTTCGGAGGTGCCTCTCCTGAAGACTAGGTGGGGAAGGCTTTCTCTGGGATCAGATTCACATAAATCCAGTATTTATTGAGTGCCTATTCTGTACAAGGCACTGCTAGGCTGGTGCCTAGAAGCCATGAGAAGGAAGAATTCATAGACTTAGGAGGACAGAGGTCCCCAAGCTGATTTGGGGTTGCATCCCCAGGCCCCCAACCAGGGACTTCCAATGCTCCCAACTCCACCTCTGGTGACTTTTAAAGCCGCTTCGTGCCTTTGAATGCCTTTCCTGTGACTCTGGATCCTCCTTTTCTATCTCCTGCTCCCTCAAGGCCCCAAGTTAAAGGGCTAAAGCCGCTGGAGCTTGGGGAGAGGGTAATATTGTGGAAGGGAAAGGATCATGCCCTCATGGAGTCTTTTTTTAATTTTAATTATTATTATTATTTAATAAAAAGTTCGATTTTAAATTTTGTCCTGGTGAGAAAAGAGGAAGGAAGAAGAGTGAGCCACAGGATTTTTCCTTGGCAAACTGGAGACTCCCCACGGGCATCCCATCGTGCCCGTTGGCACACTGTGTCCGCGGCCAGGCCCTCGGGCTGAGGTCAGTTTTTGAGCGCCCAGAGCTCTCGGTCGAGTTGGGAAGGCGGGGTTTCTTCCCTGGCTCTCTCCCGGCCTCTGCCTCCCGACCCCGGCCCCGGCAGGGCCCCGCGGCGGCGGCGCGGACTACGGCGCGGCCCCGAGCGCGTCCCGGCGGGCGGCCCTGGCCTGGCACTTCACCGCCCCCTGCCCCCGGGCTGCAATCAGCCGTGCCCGCCGCCGAGTTAGCGGACGAACAAAAGCCACTCTGTGGCGGCCAGCCCGGAGCCACAATAGGGCTTTGTGCGGCCTCCGCCCCCGGGCTCCCCCGCGGGGCTGAGGGGGCGCACGGGCGGCGCCCCTAGGGCACCGTCCCCCCCCGCCCCGCCCCGGGCCGGCTCTGGAGGCGCTGCGGGCGGGTCCAGGCGGCCAGCCCCCTCCTCCGCCTGCCGCCGCGGCCGCCCCGGCCAGGTGCGAAACGTCCTGCCCCCAGGCGGGGCGGGGCGCGGCGCTTCAAAGGCGCTTTGAAGAGGGCCGCGTTCCACGGCTCCTCCCGCGGGCGGGGGCGGGGGTCCCGGGCTCCGGCTCCCACCCCGCCGGGCAGGCTCCTCGGGACCCCCCGGGGCCTGGCCCTCTCGCCTCCCGGTCCCCGCCTGTCCGGTGCCAGCCCCCGCCCGCCGCGGCCTCGCGATCCTCCCCTCCCGGCCCCTCGGCCCCTTTCATCTTCCCTAGACTCCGCTTGGGGTTTTGCTGGTTTCTGGGAGATAAAAACCGCCTCAAATAGCGGCGGCGCGCTGCCAGGACAAACAGGGCCGGGCGGGCCATGTGCGCCTGGTTACCGGCCCCGAGCCGGGGCGCCGGGCCTCGGCGGGCCGAGCTCCGGGCACTCGGGCTCCGGCGGCGCCTCCCGCCTCCCAAAGTCGGGGACCCCTTTAGAAAACTCGGGCAGTGGCCTGGCGCTGCCTCGGTGTCCCCCCGCCCAGGCCGGAGGGAGCGCCCCCGCCCTCTCCCGGCAGTGGAGACCGCCCGCTGAGCGCTCTGGGCCCTGGGGACGGTGGGTCCCCGTGGCTGCGTCGCTGGGGCCGCCGCGCCCCCTGGTGAAATGAGTGGGGAGTGCGCTAGGCCTGCACGTCGGCCTCCCCAGAATCTGCAAACCCCGGAAAACTCTGAACAAACGTTAAGTAAGTACGGGGGAGGCGGGGGCCGACTATGAACACACAGCGCACTGTTCCTCCTCCCCAGTTCATATTACAGGGGGAGAGGCAGGAAACCTAACCCGGTAATTACAACACAACCTGTTAGTAGAAATCAGGCTCCACCGAAGGGAGGCGCAAGTTGCAGGCCCAGTCCGCAGTGATTTCTTGGGGGGTATCCGGGGTTGGATGGTGGCACGATTGAGGACAAACGCAAAATTTGTGGGTGGGTTCTCAGTGCTCTTCCCTAATCTGTCAGAGTCAGGGACTCCCTCTCTTCCTTCAAAGCCTGCACTACTGCCCCCTTTCAAGGAGAGCTTTCTCAGCAAGTTGCCCCAAACTACCCTGTTTTTACTCTATGCTCTTTAAGCTTTCTGTGACTTTCCAGGCGACAGTGAACTAACCTAGAAAATTAAACTGGGACTCCTCAAAATTTAGTCTGTGCAGTATCACGTTGGGGGCATTTTGGAAATACAGCTTAAGAGCTCTACCCCAGAATCTGCATTTTAGCAAGATCCTCTGGTGTGTCTATGTTCACTAACATTTGGGAAGTACTAGAGTAGGGGAGACCCATGGCTTTCTGTGTGTTAAGGGCATTTTCAGAGAAGGCTTCTGGAGCCTTCTTGTTTTCTGACCCTGGAATAACTCTCTTGGGGGCAACTTTTCATGTAGAAAGGAAGAGTAGACAGAGCCCAAGAATGCTAAACTTAGAATGCCCCCTAGATTCCCCAACCAGAGCAACTCTTGGGAGTGGGGACGAGGCTTTCCACATTTCCGTGTTCCCAGAGCATGGTCGTTGGAATTGCCCATTAACCCTTATTAAATGAACAAACCAAAGCCCAAGGTCACAGAGTTCATGGCAGAGTTATGGCTAATTGAGTGTTTGGTACTTAAAATGTATTAAATGGTTTCATTTCCATTATTTTCTATGGGAAACAACCATGGGAAATAACTAGGACACTGCAAAAGTGAGGAAGCTGAGGCTCGAAGAATTCAAAGACTTTCCCAAAGTCACACAGCTGTAAGATGAGGAGCCTCCATTCTGCATTCTAGTTCCATCCTTTGGAACCAGAATAAAATCAATCTCCCTTTTCTTCTTTCTCTTTTCTTTCTTTCTTTTTCCCTTTCTTTCTTTCTTTCTCTTTCATTTATTCATTCATTCATTCAAGATTTTATTTATTTATTGGACAGAGAGAGACACAGCGAGAAAGGGAACACCAGGAGGGGGAGTGGGAGAGGGAGAAGCAGGCTTCCCACTGAGCAAGAAGCCTGATGTGGGGCTTGATCCCAGGACCCTGGGATGATGACCCGAGCCGAAGGCAGACACCCAATGACTGAGCCACCCAGTCACCCTGACTTTTCTTCTTTAATATTTAAAAGACAGAGCAAGAGAGAGCACAAACACAAGCCAGGGGTGGGGGCAGAGGGAGAGGGACAAGCAGACTCCCCGCTGAGCAGGGAGCCCGAGGTGGGGCTCTGGTTCCAGGACTCTGGGATCATGACCTGAGCTGAAGGCAGACACTTAACTAAGCCACCCAGGCATCCTTCTTCTTCTTCTTTTTAATATTTAGTTTTTAAGTAAACTCTACACCCAACATGGGGCCGGCACTCACCACTCTGAGATCAAGAGTGGCAGGCTCCACAGACTGAGCCAGCCAAGCGCCCCAATCTCACTTTAATTCTTAAATCAGAATGCCTGGTTTTGGTACAAATTCTCTGTGTCTCATTTTCCTCATGGTTATAGAACAGTACCCACCTCATGCGGTTGTTGTAAAGATTATACAAGCACTTGGGGAGCCTAAGTGGTTCAGCAGGTTAAGCTCAGGTCTTGATCCCAGCGTGCGAGGATCGAGTCCCGCATCAGGCTCCCTGCTCAGAATGGAACCCGCTTCTCCCTCTGCCCCTCTCTCTGTGTCTCTCATGAATAAATAACTACAATCTTAAAAAAAAAAAAAGATTATACAAGCACTTTACTATATAATACGCGCAGGAAACGTCACTGTTTTCCAACTCACTCGCCCTCCACCCGTAACCCTGGGGGCCTGAGGTTTTGGCTGGCGTATCCCTCTCCCTCCCAAGGTCTCTCCGGACTCCCCCATCCCCACCCCCACTCGGAGGCTTTTCCCTTAGCTTTCGCCAGCTGCCCGACAGAGTCCACGTTTCCCTTTGGACGATCCACAGTCCTGGGAGGCTTTAATTAGATACTTCCCTGAACGTGGCTTATTTTGGGCTTTCCGAGCGCTGAGGGTGAGTGGGAATCTGTGTTGCGGAATTCGGAACTGGTTAAAAAATAATAATAATAAAATAAAATAAAAAAGCAGTCTCACAGAGAACACACACACACACACACACACACAACACACAACACACAACACACAACACAAAACACACACAAAACACACCCACCCACCCTGACCCTTAACTAGGGCCTGACCTCGCGGGCATGCCCCCGCGGCTCTCCCTCCGGCCGCTAGGCGGCGCGCGAGGAAGCGCTGGAAGTCTGTCTCGGGACTGCGCACGCGTTCGTGTTCTGCGTTACTCTTCCCCTCACTTCCGTTGAATTTTGCACCGGCATTTGTCCCAGGCGGCTGCCCGTACGGATCCAAATCTAGCCCGGGAACTAAGAGTTAGGGAAGCGGGATCCGTGAGTTTACCGATTCCAGACGTCCTCGGGACCGGCAAGATGTGCTCTCTAGGATTGTTCCCTCCGCCGCCGCCTAGGGGTCAAGTCACCCTATACGAGCACAATAACGAGCTGGCGACAGGCAATAGCTATGAGAGTCCGCCTCCCGACTTCCGGGGCCAGGTGGCCGGAGCGAGGAGGGAGGGGACCTACAGACATGGGGGCGGGGCCAGGGAGAATGGGGCACCTGAGGCCCTGCCCGGGGGCCGGGGTCGCGGTCCTCAGCCTGGTCGACTGGAAGCAGCCTGGCCCGGACTTGAGACTAGAAGGGCTGGAATTTATTTTAGGGCTGGGATTGGAGGGCGAGGGATGTTGAGGAGGTGTGGGGCGGGCCTAAAGGGAATGGAGAGAATGAGGGAGAATTTAGGGGATATGAGGGTGCATAAGTTGAGGACAGTATCTGGGCGAGCTGGGAAGGCACAACCTGGAGGGTCCCCCCACCCCCACCCCCACCCCACGGATTTCCTGGGAAGGAAGAGGGAGAGAAACTGCTATTTATTGAGCGTTTGCTATGTAAGAAAGACGAGTCAGGTGTGCCTCACAGATGTTATAAGATCTAATAATTACAGCAACCCAATGAAATACGCTAGTTGTTGTGTGTTTTTTTTTTTTTTTTTTTTTTTGACAGAGAGAGAGAGAGAGACAGCCAGCGAGAGAGGGAACACAAGCAGGGAGAGTGGGAGAGGAAGAAACAGGCTCCCAGCAGAGGAGCCTGATGCTGGGATCGATCCCAGAACGCTGGGATCACGCCCTGAGCCAAAGGCAGACGCTTAACGACTGCGCCACCCAGGCACCCTAAAATAAGCTAGTTTTACAGATAAGGGAGTTAAGCTCTCTTTCAGTTTCCCACAGGGATTAGGCTTATGGGAATGGGAAACAGGTCTCCAGAGCTTTTTGCTCTTAGCCCAGCCATGATTTGGAGATGGCAGGGAGTTCAGCAGAGATCTGGGGAAGAGACTGATTCATTGTCACACCTCTCACTTCTGGCCTATAGTGGATCAATCTTCCTGTCCTGAACCTGACTAAGGATCCCCTGAAGACCCCTGGGAAGCTGGACCATGGCACAAGAACTGCCTTCATCCATCACCGGGAGCAAGTGTGGAAGAGATGCATCAACATATGGTGAGATGTGGCAGAGGGTCTTCTGGACCATGGTTTGCAGATCCTGGAGAAGATGGGGCCACCATCCCTCTGCCTTGAGCTGCCAGGCTCTCTCTAGCTTGGTGCCGGATAGCATTCATCATAACAAATTAGCAGGCCTTATTGGGAAACTTGAGTTGACAGTAGTTCATTTTATCTCCAATGACTTGCCTTCCTTTCTGGTTTAAGTGAGCCTGCTCCCTACCCCCTCTTCGTGTCATTACCGCTTTCTGAGCCTTTACCTGAAGCTCAGCAAGGTTAGGGATAATGTTTCAGTGAATAATCTCGTATTTAGGTCATTCATTTAGCACATTTAGGAGTGGAGCCATATTGCCTGGATTCAGTTCCTGGCTGTGTCACTCTTTAGCTGTGTGATCTTGGGCAAGTTACTTAATCACTTGGTCCCTCACTTTCCTCGTCTGTAAAACGGGACCGATTTTACAAGGTTGTAGTGATGATGAAATGAATTAATGGATATAAAGCTCTTAGAGAACAGTGCCTGGCACATACATATTAATACCTTCAAGGGTTAGTTATTATCACTGTCATGTGTAGGATAAATTCCTGCAAATCTAGTAGACGGCTTCAAAGGGTATGTTCCTTTGTAATTTCATGAGCTGTTGCCAAATAGTCCTCCGTTGAAAGTGTACATGTTTACAGTCCCACCAGCAGTGTTTGAGAGTGCCTGTTTCCCAACACATGTGCTGCCAGATTTAGGTATTTGTTATTGTAATACCATTTAATTTGCACGTCTTTGTGTGAGTGAAGTTAAACAGCCATTTATTGGCTGATAAGTCATCCGGTCCTAGGCTCTTTCTCACTGCCTCTCTCTTCAGCTGCTGCTTCTCTTCTGTATCTCCTCTTTCTGATGTTCCTGAAGCGTTGGTATCCTGGGCTGGACTCGCAATTGATTCTTCATACCTGCTTGTTCCCTTGGCTGCCAAACACCGTCGGTCGGCCCTTCCGCAGGCTTTCACACACTCAGCATGTTCAAAGCCGATCTCCATTTTCCTTCCCAAACCTGCTTCTGCCTTGTGTTTTTCCTCCTAAGGAATGGCCTACTACTCATTGAGGAGCAAGTGATTTGAGTGTAGGCTCCGGGGCAGACAGGTTGAATCCTGATGCTGCTACTTCCTACCGAGGTCGTATTGATAATACTAACTTCTTCATGCCTCTGTTCTCTCATCTAAAAATGCAGTTGTTAACAAGCCCTATTTTGAAAGGTTGTGATAGCGGCTGACTTAGGTAATGCGTGTGAGGCATCTCGCCTGGCCTTGGCATACTGTGGGCAGTATTAGCTGCTGTAATTACTACGTAGCTGTTTCCCTTGATATCACTCTTACTAATGTCTAGCCCTCAAATTCTGTTCATTCTACTTCTTCAGCCTCTCAAATCTGTCTGCTTTTCTCCAACCCTGTTGGTTCAGAGCACTTTGGCGTTTTTTTCCAGATTCCTGAAGTTAGCCTCTTTTTTTTTTTTTTTAAAGATTTTATTTATTTAGTTGACAGAGAGACAGCCAGCGAGAGAGGGAACACAAGCAGGGGGAGTGGGAGAGGAAGAAGCAGGCTCCCAGCGGAAGAGCCTGATGTGGGGCTCGATCCCATAACGCCGGGATCACGCCCTGAGCCAAAGGGAGACGCTTAACGACTGCGCCACCCAGGCGCCCCTGAAGTTAGCCTCTTAACCCAGCTCCTCCTCTTCATTTTTGCACCCCTCCAATTTGTAGCCAGACTGATCTTCCTAAAATGTCGGTGGTGGGGGTCGCCTGGGTGGCTCAGTTGGTTGAGCGTCCGACTCTTGGTTTCTGCTCAGGCCGTGAGACGGAGTCCCGCTTCAGGCTCCGTGCTCAGTGGAGAGTCTGCTTGAAGGTTCTCTCCTTCTGCCCCTCCCCCAACGGGCGTGCGCACATGCCCGTGCTCACTCGCTCTCTCAAAGAAAGAAAGAAATAAATACATCTTTAAAATGCTGGTGTGATCAGTTTATTCCTCTGCTTAAAATCCTTCCATGGTGGGGCAGCCGGCTGGCTCAGTCAGGAGAGCGTGACTGTTGATCTCGGTTGTGAGTTTGAACCCATGTTGGGTGTAGAGATTATTTAAAAAAAAAAAAAGTCTTTTCATGGCTTTGCATTCACAGGCTCAGGCCAGGTCTTGACCCCCTGACCTACTCATAAAGCCCTGAAAGACCTCTCAGCCTTAGTTGTCTTGTTGGTACAATGAGCAGAATGCCGTTCAGAGTAGTGTGATCATTAGATGAAACGATAACATATAAAGTGCCGGGCACATACTTGGCGCTCATTAAATGTGAATGCTCCTTTTTTTTTGTTTTTGGTAAGATTTTATGTTATGGTATTTTATTTTAAGTAGGCTCCACACCCAGCATGGAGCCCTTTGGGGGGCTTGAACTCATGACCCCTAGATCAAGACCTGAGCTGAAATCAAGAGTCGGACACTTAACTGACTGAGCCACCCAGGCGCTCCACAAGGTTTTATTTTTCAGTAATCTCTACACCCAGTGTGGGGCCTGAACTTACAACCTGGAGATCAAGAGTCGCTCGTTCCACCGACTGAGCCCACCAGGCGCCCGAGTGCCCTTATTTTTGTACACGTTTACTGAATGAGTGTAACCTGTAGAGGGAGACCGAAGGGTTCAGAGTAATCTGACTCCCAGCTTCCTCTCTCAGGCGTGATATGGGCCTTTTTGGGGTGCTGAATGAAATTGCTAACTCGGAGGAGGAGGGTAAGTATTTTTCTCTCCAGCGTTCTCTGGTTTTGTCGTTGGCATCTCCCCTCCATATTCTTCCTAATTCACCCCAGTACCTCTTGGCCCAGCCCCCTTCCCTTTAGCCTTGTTTTCCTGTCCCAGTTGTCTCTGCTGGTGCCATCTTTTCTCGTCTCCACCTACCTCACATACCCCAGAGTGGCCGTCCCAAGTGTGCATGGGCGGAAGGCCCTGGGGAATGCGTGTCCTTTCCTTGCTCGGTCCTTATGCAGGGGTGCCCAGTGACAGCCCTGTGAATGGTTTAATCAGAGCTGCTTCCTCAACCCCACAGTGTTTGAGTGGGTGAAGACGGCGTCCAGCTGGGCCCTGGCACTCTGCCGATGGGCCTCCTCCCTCCATGGGTCCCTGTTCCCCCATCTGTCTGTAAGTTTGGCTTCCTCCCCTGACCCTCTGGCTGCCACTCCCCCACTCCTGCCCTCTTCCACTTCCCATCCCTCAAGGTCAGGGTGGGGTGGGAAGGAAGGCTGGAGAGGGTGGGAATGGTCCAGGACCCTGCCAGAAGTTGTGGGGATAAGCTCCCTTTGTTCCCGCACATCCTCTATCTGCTTTGTTCTCGTAGCTCAGGAGCGAAGATCTGATTGCTGAATTTGCCCAAGTCACAAACTGGTGAGTGTACAAGCTCGGAGGCTTTTGTGGGAAGGAAGTCCTGAACCTGGAAACTTCTCCAGGGGAGAGGGAAGTCAAGGCAGAGATCCCTCCTGCCCCTTTTCTGACTATTACCCACATTCTCACTCCCCCAAAAAAGAAAAGAAAAAGTGAAAAACAATAATGCCCTCATGGGACAGGGAATCTGAGCCTCGGGGCTGGAGGATGGGTTCAGACTCCTCGTGCTCACTCCGGCCCCAGGTCCAGCTGCTGCTTGCGGGTCTTTGCCTGGCACCCCCACACCAACAAGTTTGCAGTGGCCCTGCTAGATGACTCAATCCGTGTGTACAATGCCAGCAGGTACGTGGACACCTACTGGGCGGGCTCCGACTCTTCGGTCTCCCTAAGTCAGCCTCCTTTCCTCACCAGCCTGGGTTCCAGGGCTGCAGTGGATTCCTGGGTTTGGTCCACATGACCCCGCCCAGAACTAGAGTCAGGGGGTCTCCACAATGAGATGTGTCCTATTTCCAGATCTAACCTTTATCCAATCCTTCTGTCCCACAATACCCCTGGGCTCTGCGTGAGCCGCTTTCTTCTCTTGGCTTTCCCTCCTCAACTGAACTCCAGTGCCCTGAGCTATAGTGTCCCTGCTTTGACTCAGTCCCTCAACCTTCACCACAGCACTATAGTCCCCTCCCTGAAGCATCGGCTGCAGCGAAATGTGGCAGCGCTGGCTTGGAAGCCCCTCAGCGCCTCTGTCTTGGCCGTGGCCTGCCAGACCTGCATTCTCATCTGGACCCTGGACCCCACCTCTTTGTCTACCCGGTGAGTCCCAGCAGCATCGGTCTTACCTTGGCCAGAGGCTTGCGGCCATGTTAGCGGTGGTGGGTGGCAAGAAGGTCTGGAAGTTCTTTATCTTCACAGCACTTCCCAGAGCTGTGGGAGAAGCAAACCTAAGGTCAGTGTTGAGCTGCTGAGAATGCTGTAATCTAGAGAAAGGGATAGAAGTAGGAGCTTCTGGAATTGTGGGGAGTGTGTATATATGGATCATGGAGTGGAAAGACTTCCTTTTCCAGAGGACTGTCAGATGTGTATGTTTTGTTTTGTTTTTTAAAGATTTTATTTATTTGTCAGAGGGAGAGAGAGAGAGCACAAGCAGGGGGAGTGGCAGGCAGAGGGAGAAGCAGGCTCCTGGCTGAGCAAGGAGCCCGATGTAGGGCTTGATCCCAGGAACTTGGGATCATGACCCAAGCCAAAGGCATCTGTTTAACCAACTGAGCTACCCAGGTGTCCCTGTCAGATGTAGGTTTAAAGGCAGTGGGGAAGGGAATTAATATAGATATAAATTGAAATCAAGGAAATTGGAAAAAGAATCCCTATGAGAAGTAAATATAAAATCAGAAACTGGTCCTTTAAATTATGACTAAAGAAGAAAACCTTATGGCCACCCTTATTAAGGTAAAAGAGAAAATCAAAGTACAGTGCTTTTCAGAATGGGAAGAATGAGATAACTACAGATATGGAAGAAAATAGAAAAATTATTACAAAATATGTACAACTTTAGACCAACAAATTGAAAATCTAAAGGAAATATTTGATTCTCTACCAAAATCTGTAACCAAAGTGGATTGTGTAAGAAATTAAAACAGATGAGCTCTGGGGCGCCTGGGGGTTCAGTCGTTAAGCGTCTGCCTTCGGCTCAGGGCATGATCCCGGCATTCCGGGATCGAGTCCCACATCGGGCTCCTCCGCTGGGAGCCTGCTTCTTCCTCTCCCACTCCCCCTGCTTGTGTTCCCTCTCTCGCTGGCTGTCTCTCTGTCAACTAAATAAATAAAATCTTTAAAAATAAATAAATAAATAAAATAAATCTTAAAAAAAAATTAAAACGGATGAGCTCTACCACTAAAAAAATGCCATGCAGACATGGCTTTATGAGAGTTCTATCTAATTTCAAAGAAAAGGTAGGCTCCATGTTGTTTGTTTGTATCTTTTATTTTATTTATTTATTTATTTATTTATTTATTTTTAAAGATTTTGTTTATTTATTTGACAGAGAGAGACAGCCAGCGAGAGAGGGAACACAAGCAGGGGGAGTGGGAGAGGAAGAAGCAGGCTCCCAATAGACGAGCCTGATGCGGGGCTCGATCCCAGAACACGGGGATCACGCCCTGAGCCAAAGGCAGATGCTTAACAACTGGCCACCCAGGCGCCCCTCTTTTATTTTATCTTTTAATTTTTTATTTTTTTAAAGACTTTATTTATTTATTTGACAGAGAGAGACAGCGAGAGAGGGAACACAAGCAGGGGGAGTGGGAGAGGGAGAAGCAGGCTTCCTGCTGAAAAGGGAGCCCGATGCAGGGCTCGATCCCAGGACCCTGGGATCATGACCTGTGCTGAAGGCAGATGCTTAACCAACTGAGCCACCCAGGCATTCCTGTTTGTTTTTGAAGTAGGCTCCATGCCCAGCCCATAGTGGGGCTTAAACTTATGAGCTTGAGATTACAGTCACATGCTCTACTGACTGAGCCAACCAGGCTCCCCACCCTACCATGTTATTTGAATTAGACCAGATCACAGAAAAATTTGGAAATTTTTGGAAATCAGGCTCCTGATTTTTTTCTTTTAATAAACTTTATTTTGGCATAATTTTAGATATTTAGAACAGCTGCAAAGATAGTACAGAGAGTTTTGGATACCCATCATTCGTTCAACCCATTGTTGTTGTTGTTTTTTTTTTAGATTTGTAAAAAAATTTATTCATTAGAGAGAGTGAATGAGGGAGAGAGAGCACTCGAGTGTGAGTGCATGAGCCTGGGGGGGAGGGGCTGGGGGAGAGGGAGAAGCAGACTCCCACTGAGCCCAGAGCCCAATGTAGGGTTCTATCCCAGGACCCTGGGATCATGACCCAAGCTGAAGGCAGACGCTTAACCAACTGAGCCACCCAGGCGCCCCTGTTTCACCCATTCTTAATATCTTACGTTACCATGCCACATTTCTCAAAACTAAGAAACTGACATTTATATGTTATTAACTAAACTCAGACTTTCTTCAGATTTCACCAGTTTTTCCATTGATGTCCTCCTTCTGTCCCAGAATCCATCCTGGTTTATTTTTATAAAGCTCATCCCTAAAACCTAAATCTGACAATAAGTGGTATAAGAAAGACAATATTTTAGCATACGTTTAAAAATCCTAAAGAAAATACGAGCAAATAGAGTCCAAAAGCTTATTTATTTATTTATTTATTTGAGAGAGAGTGAAAGAGAGAGATCACAGAGCTCCGGAGAGGGAGAAGCAGATTTGCCACTGAGCAGAGAGCCCGATGCGGGGCTCGATCCCAGGACCCTGGGATCACGACCCGAGCCGGAGGCAGTTGCCCAACCGACTGAGCCACCCAGGTGTCCCCCCTCAAAAGCATATTAAAAAAATCTTAACCAAGTAGGATTTTCCAGAAATTAGACTGTTTGTCATCAGGAAATCTATTAACATGACTTATTACATTAGGAAATTAAAGGAGAAAAATGCTTATATCCATAAATGCTCTTAAAAAGCAGACATTCCAGGGGCGCCTGGGTGGCACAGCGGTTAAGCGTCTGCCTTCGGCTCAGGGCATGATCCCAGCGTTTTGGGATCGAGCCCCACGTCAGGCTCCTCCACTGGGAGCCTGCTTCTTCCTCTCCCACTCCCCCTGCTTGTGTTCCCTCTCTCGCTGGCTGTCTCTATCTCTGTCAAATAAATAAATAAAATCTTTTTTTTAAAAAAAAAAGCAGACATTCCAGTTGAAAACAAAGTAAAATAGGAATACAAATAGATGACCTAACCTAAGAGTATTTACTGAGGAAAAAAAACAAGTATTTGCTCAGAATCAGTAGCTACCATATTAGACAGTGAATATGAAATACTAAAGGTATTTCTTCCAGTAATGTCAAGATCAAGACAGAGGTATATTATCACCGTTATTTTTATTTGAATTTTTTTTTAAGTAATCTCTGCACCTGATATGGGGCTCGAACTCACAACCCCAAGATCAAGAGTCACGTGTTCTACCTACTGAGTCAGCCAGGTTAATCATTATTTTTGGAGAGTCTAATGAGTGCAGTAAGACAAGAAAAAAGGTGAAGTCTTGAAAGCAAAGGGAAAATTATTCTTCTTTGATGATATGATTTCATACCTAGAGAAAACAAGCGACTCAGCTAAAAACACCTATTTGATCTAATAAGAAATTTAAATGTAGGAAGGTGACTGGATCCAGGAAACCAAAAGTGTAATCGTTTCCTTTTATACCTACAATCATCATTGAGAACTTGAGATGGAAAAAATATTCTACTACAATGTGTGCAATTACCAAAATCACTGGGGATGAACTGTTAAATTTATTTAATCTACTAGACATCTGCAGAAAGTTGTGGAAGAACATTAAGCAAGAGCTGACTACATGGAGAGACACACTGTACGCCCGGACAGGAATGTGTCATCATAGACAGGTCACATTAAGTGCAACCGGAATTCTGCTGGGTTTTGTTTTTCTGAACTGGGCAAAATGATATGCGGAGTTTTTATTAAAGAATAGATACGAGAGAATTGCCAGGAGAAGTTTGAAAAGGAAGAATATGGAGGGGAGACTTGCCCTTACCAAGTATTAAATGTCTTATGAAGTTCGAGTAATGGGGAGTTATTGGCACGAGGATAGACAAACAGATCAGCGTAACCGAGTAACATTGAGGAACAGATCTAAGAATATATGTATGAGGGGCGCCTGGGTGGCACAGCGGTTGAGCGTCTGCCTTCGGCTCAGGGCGTGATCCCGGCGTTATGGGATCGAGCCCCATGTCAGGCTCCTCTGCTGTGAGCCTGCTTCTTCCTCTCCCACTCCCCCTGCTTGTGTTCCCTCTCTCGCTGGCTGTCTCTCTCTCTGTCAAATAAATAAATAAAATCTTTAAAAAAAAAAAAAAAAAAAGAATATATGTATGAGAAATGTGGCTTTTCGTTGCAATGAAGTTTAGATTTTTTTTATTTTAGTGGTGTTGGGATAATTGGCTATCCATATAGGAAATAACAAAGGTAGTCCTTGCTTTACACTTTTTCTATACAAATAAATTCCAAGCAGACAAAAGAACTAAATGTAAAAATAAAAGGACTGGAAGAAAATACAGAATTTGTTTTTTGAAAATACATGATATTTTTTACTCATTCAGGATGGTATTATTAAAATTATAATGTTTGATAATATACGGTACTAGCAAGACTAGGAAAATGGGTACTTTTTTTCTTGGTGAGAAGACTATATTGTGGTACAAACTTTTTAGGAAATAATTGTTTTTTTTAAAAGTGCAAGCCTAGGGATGCCTGCTTGGCTCAGCTGGTTAAGCGTCTGCCTTCAGCTCAGGTCATGATCCCAGGGTGCTGGGATCGAGTCCTGCGTCGGGCTCCCTGCTCAGCGGGACGGCTGCCTCTCCCTCTGCCTGCCGCTCCCCCTGCTTGTGTGCTCTCTCACACAAACAAATAAATAAAATCTTTTAAAAAAATTGAAAAAGTGCAAGCCTTTTTTAACCCCCAAATTCTGAACACATAGTAACATGAGTACGTAAGGATATAGATACAGAGAATATTTTTTGCAGCATTGTTGGGAATGACAAAACATTACAAACAGTTGAGATGTCCATTTGTGGAGGCATGACTGAATCACTTCCAGTTTACCGATTCAGGGGGGTGGGGACAGTGGAGCCACTGAAAAGAATGAGATGGATCTCTGAACAGACCTGAAAAGAGAACTGTGATTTATTGTAAAGTTCGAGAAAGGGGCGCCTGGGTGTCTCGGTCGGTGAAGCGTCTGACATTGGCTTGATCATGACCTCAGGGTCCTGGGATCGAGCCCCGCATCGGGCTCCCTGCTCAGTAGGGAGTCTGTTCTCCCTCTGCCTGCCCCCCGCCCCCACTTGTTCTCTCTGTCTCTCAAAAAAAAAAAAAAGTTCAAGAAAAAGTTGTAGGTCAGTGATGTAAGGTCCCATTGGCACCTGAGGTCGTTAGAGTTCGGCGGTAAAGGAGGAGGCTGGCGTTCGTTCAGGTGGTAGCCTGTACCTGTCAGGCCAGGAGCGTGGCTCTGGAGGCACAGCGCTGACTGGGACGCAGCCGGTGCTCTCAGGGATCCCGGGGTGGCGGAGGACGACCCCCGTGCTGCGTCTTTGTGACAAGCAGAAAACCACACAGGAGCAGAGAGCGAGAGTATTTCTGACATGGAAAGACAGGGTTTGCAGCGCAGGATGAGTTCTGGGGAGCAGCAGGTAACTCTGGACAAGAGACTGGAGCCCTGAGGTAACCTCACAGACGGTCCCAGGCCCCAGGGACCTCTCCCCGGCTCGGCACCAGCCAGCCCTGCTGGTCAGAAGCGTGTGTCTCCTTGAGGCCTACGGTGAACGCTGACTCCCCTTCACTCGTTTTCATCTATGCACCTAATGGTGTCGATTTTGCCCTTCCTTCCTTATCCCCCCCCTTTTTTCTTTAACTTCTATCACCCTTACTCATTTCCCCTAACCTGGATCTGAGGGGCCGTCGGGATATGGAAGTTTCGTCAGGAGGTAAGGAAATAGAGTCATGGGGCGTTCTTGTCGCCTTCTGACTTCATACCCCGTTTCCCCCCACAGACCGTCTTCGGGTTGTGCCCAAGTGCTGTCTCACCCTGGGCACACACCTGTCACCAGCTTGGCCTGGGCGCCCAGTGGGGGACGGCTGCTCTCAGCTTCACCTGTGGATGCTGCTATCCTGGTGAGTGGGTCCCCACCCTCTCGCGGTCATTTCAGCCCGCCGCAGATTTGAGCAAGGGCATTCTTCGCCTGGGGGTGGAAGATATCCTATGGGGACGAGAGGAATAATTGTCCCTTCAGTATTAGTGTTAAACTTATCCAGGGAGGGAGCGGTACCATTCAGACTCCTCAGACGTGACACTCTGCTTGCTATCACTGTACGTGTAAACCCGTTCCCTCCTATTTTAACAGTCCCTCTCCTGCTTCATCTCCTTTCTGTGTCTTTGTACCTTGAGTAAGGGCAGCCCCTGTGACAGGATAGGGACGCTGCGGGTTTCTCACTCCCGACCCCTCTGTCCTAGGTATGGGATGTCTCAACAGAGACCTGTGTTCCCCTTCCCTGGTTTCGGGGAGGCGGGGTTACCAATCTGCTCTGGTCCCCGGATGGCAGCAAAGTCCTGGCTGCCACTCCTTCAGCTGTCTTTCGGTGAGTGGGAGGGGGGCAGAGGGAGGGGGAGGGCAAGGATGACCTAGAGAAAGGCACTTAGCTCCTGGAACTTCCAGCAGGCAGAACCTTCTGTTCTGTTCCCATTCTCTGACCTGGGCCTGGGACTGGCAGAGGGAGGGAAGTCCAGGTTTTGGAAGCTAGAGGTCCTAAGTTGTGACCCGCCTCTCCCCGGCAGAGTGTGGGAGGCCCAGATGTGGACCTGCGAGAGGTGGCCTACTCTATCAGGGCGGTGTCAGGTGAGAGGGGACAGCACCAGAGAGCTGGGGAGGAGGCGGGTCGCAGGTGCCCCAAGCTTGTCTCCCCACGTCCTCTGCTTTTCTTCCTGCATTCCCCCGTAGACCCATGTTCCCCTGCCTTTTGCTCCCTGACCCCAGACTGGCTGCTGGAGCCCAGATGGAAGCCGACTGCTGTTCACTGTATTGGGGGAACCACTCATTTACTCCTTGTCATTCCCAGAACGCTGCGGTGAGTCAGGAGAAACAGCTCAGGATGCAGAGTATCTGGGGTAGTCAGAGGGAGGCAGGAACCCTCTGGAATATGCTGCTCTGAAGGATACAGGGAGTAAAGCTTGGGAGACTTGAGAGGAGTTGATGCTTACAACGGGTGTGAGGCAGAGGGCCAGTGAGGGGCCCGTTTCCTGTACTGCAGAGCCTCTGCCCTTCTCGCAGGGGAGGGAAAGGGGTGCGTTGGAGGTGCCAAGTCAGCCACCATCGTGGCGGATCTGTCCGAGACGACAGTACAGACACCGGACGGAGACGAAAGGTGAGCTGCATGGCTGGGGGAGGGAGTGAGGTGGGAGGGACCATGCCGAGCCCTCCCACTGACTCTCTTGACTCACAGACTTGGGGGAGAGGCTCACTCCATGGTCTGGGACCCCAGTGGGGAGCGTCTGGCTGTGCTCATGAAAGGTAAGCGTTGGGAAGGACTTTGCTCGGGTCACGGCCATCTCCCCATTGATGGAGGGCGTCCGTGTCCTGGCTGCAGTTCTCTGCCTTGCCCTGGGATTCTGCCTCCGGGGTGCCTTCCTATCGCACCTGTTTCTCCTAGGAAATCCACGGGTCCAGGATGGTAAACCAGTCATCCTCCTTTTTCGCACTCGAAACAGCCCAGTGTTTGAGCTGCTTCCTTGGTAAGTGCCGGGTAGACCATCGAGTCTGAACTCCCTACCAGCCTTCCCACGCCAAACCCACATCCTACTTCACCGGCCTGTCTGCAATCGCCTGCTCACCTTCTCCCCCTAGTGGCATTATCCAGGGGGAGCCGGGGGCCCAGGCGCAGCTCATCACCTTCCATCCTTCCTTCAACAAAGGGGCTCTGCTCAGTGTGGTGAGTAGGCCAGGCTGCTGGGCTTTTGGGGAGCGGGGTGGAGAACTGAGGACTGTGGCTGCCGCGTGGCCCCCCCTGCGGCTTTCCTCGGGGCCCAGGCTCTGATCGATTTTCCTTGTCCCTCTGCAGTGCTGGTCCACAGGCCGAATTGCCCACATTCCTCTGTACTTTGTTAATGCCCAGTTTCCACGCTTTAGCCCAGCGCTTGGCCGAACCCAGGAGCCCCCAGCTGGGGGTAGAGGCTCTACTCATGATCTGCCCCTCTTTACGGAGACATCCCCAACCTCTGCCCCGTGGGACCCTCTCCCAGGGCCACTGCCTGCCCGGTCCCACTCCCCTCACTCCCACTTCGAATAATAAAAAATTCCCTTTGTTGTTTTCCACTCCATTACGAGACTTTTTTCCAGGAGCTGCACTGAGGTCTAGTGAAGAAAAAAAAGGCGGGTTAAGATGGCTGTGTTACTTTTTATGAATTTGGGCAAGTTACTTAACCCTAGGTACTAGGTGGTTTTCCCATGATTTGGAAAGCAAAGCTGAGAAGATACCTACCTACCACAGGCTTTGGCATGTAACAGACATTTCACTTTTCCCCAGTTTCAGCAAGTTCCCAAAATGGTGCAGGGCAGTAATGAGGCAAGGACTTGATCCGTACGAGACAGATGACATTTTATTGGACTAGGGAATTTGTGGGAGGCTTAGGCACTGGGCGCTGGGCCAGGGTGGCACGGGCCATGCTCAAGGCCCCCTCTCGGGTGTGGTGCCCACCAATGAAGCCGCTGGTGTGGACAAAGACGCAGCCAGGAATCCCACTGACCTGGTCCAGGGCCTCATCCTGAAGACCCCGCCATGGCTCTGGCAGGGGCAGCCTGTGAGTGAACAGAAAGAAGTTGATGGGAGCAAACGGAGGCCTTGAGGAGCAGAGAGAGGGAGCACAGAAGAGGTCAAGGTTAGCGGCCCCCTCTGATAGGGCTGCAACAGGCCTGCAGGTCTGCAGGGTCTTACCGGCTCTGGAATGAATGGGGCTCCTTGGGCACACACTGTACCCGCCACTGTCCAGCCTGGTCAGTGTAGATCACAAAGGCGATGGTCCCCGGCGGGGACAGCCCAGATTCCAGGTGGTAGAGGTGCTCCTTCCAGGGGCATCCACCTTTTGCCAGTTCTACTATCTCCCCACTTGGGTCCACCTGAAAGGGAGGCACGGCTGGAAGGCTGAGGGTGGAAGGAGCCCTGCCGACCAGCAGCCCGCCAGCAGTCATTAAGCCACGAACCACAGGGCCTCCTCCCAGGCCTGTACCTGGAATCGCTGGGCCAGGGCCTCTTCCACCAGGGCCCGGGCTGGCAGCCAGCTGTGTTGGTAGAAGCCTAGTCTCTGCAGAAACTCCTCTCGGACCAGGTCCATTGCACGCTTGAACCCGGCCTGGGAATCGTGGGAATCAGAACCACGGTGCCGGCCCCAACTTTCGACTTGGCTAGGATTGGAGGAGGCAACCACTCTCCTTTCCTCCCCCCAAGGTACTTAAATGCCTCATGGTCTCTTCCTTTGGGGCTCTCCTTACCTCGGTGTCTTGGTTGGGCTGGTTCCAGGCAGGATTAAGTCGAGCGACCCGGGCGCTCAGTGTGGTCGTCAGCACGTATCTAGGCTCTCCCTCTTCCCACTGGGAGATGCCATTGTCCACTGCGTCCACCTCCTCCACGAAGTTCTCGTACATCTACGGCAGCAGCGGGAGTCAGTGCTCTTGACGATTCCTACCACGTGCGTCAAGTTTTATAGATTTCACTCATTTAATCTCCACAATAGCCCCGTGAGGGTCTCAACATTTGCTGGGTGAACAAAGGGAGAACTAGGGAGTTAAGTGGCTTCAGGTCGGATCTCATCATGCTGGGGCTGGAATTCGGATCACCTGACTTGTAATCCAGCGCTCCCCCCACCACTGCACAAAGCCTGAGTCAAGGCCAACACTGTGTGAGGAGGGGGCTGCTGACTTCAGAACAAGGAAGGTCTCGAGCTCCAGGAGGGGCTCTGGGAGTGGATCCCTGTGGCCGAGAGCATCAGTCTCCAGGTGGGCTAAGCAGGCGGTTCAGTGACCAGGTCAATGAGGTACACGAGGGTCTGGCCAAACGTGAGTCACGTGGGAGAGCGAGTCCGGACAAGACACAGGAGCTGGCAGGCGGGCCACGGTGTGCCACGTGGTGGGAACAGGTGCTGCACTTCCCGAGGCCACAGAAAGGGTGGGACAGGTGTGCCTCAGGAGTCTGGGGGCAGGGGCACCCAGATGGCTCACTCGGCTGGGCGTCTGCCTTGGGCTCAGGTCATGACAGGGTCCTGGGATCGAGTCCCCCATCGGGCTCCCTGCTCAGTGGGGGTCCACCTGCCGCTCCCCCTGCTTGTGCACGTGCACTCACTCTGACAAATAAAATCATAAAGTCTGGGGGCAGAAATGATATGCGGTATCAATGCTTACGGCAAGACTGCTCTGCACACAGGCTTACAACATCAACACATCGGGTGTGCAGCAAAGTGCTCCTCTCGGGGAGAGCTGGAAAAGAAACTCCTTTATGCCCAGCCTCTCTTGGTCTGGACCCCCGCGTGGGCTCCCTGCTCAGCAGGAGCCTGCTTCCCCTGCCCCCCCTGCCCCTCCCCCCAGCTCCTGCTCTCTTTCTCTCAAATAAATAAATAAAATCTTAAAAAAAAAGGAAACCCCTCAGAAGGGAAAATGGACCCAGGCAATCTAAAAACCTTAGTATTCCAAAAGCTCCAATTCAACCATTCCTATTCCTTCACATCAGGGGCAGGACAGGCAAGCTAAGACCCGAACTCAACGGCTTCTGCAAAAACCAGAGTTGATGGGATCTGAAGCCTGACTCGTGAACCTCACGGGAGTGGGGTCAAGCAGGGGACCTCAGAATCACTGTCTGATCTGACAGGTGTGCCAGGGCCACTAGCCCCGCTCCTTCCCGGCAGCAGGAGCGTGCTGAGCTGCTCACAGGGGATGCTGCCGGGACCCGAACACGTGTTCGTAAGCCAACCCTTCCCAGCTGAACGTCCGGATGCGTCTGTCCCAGATACGCTCCCCTCCCCCTTCAGGGCGGCCAGAACCTCTAAGCCATGTGCTTCCCCACACAAACAGCCCCCTCTTCCTACTAAGTTGTTGAACAATCATTTTTTATGTGTGTCAGATCAAGAAAAGGACCAGGAAACACTGCTTTATGGTTTTCAACGTCTTTCCCCAAACACGACCTCACCCACTTCTCACAACTACCCCAGGACAGAGGTGAGAGAGAGGAGCCATCCCCTGTGCGAAGATGAGTCTGACTGAGGGAGAAAGTGCTGGGCCAGCTATGGCCAGGAGTCCTGACCCGAGGCCCAGTCCTGCGTGAGTGCCATTTCCAGCTGCTGGAGATGCTCTTATAGGTCATCTCTGTCCTTGGGTCCCCACCTTGTCATAGATGGTGCCCACCACGCTGTCCTCTTCGCTGGTGCCCAGCAACTGGGCCAGCAGCTTGTGCCCGAAGTGCAGATAGATGAGTCCCGCACTGCTCAGCTTGGTCCGCCATGGCTTCCCGGGAGACAGGGAGCTCATGGTCTCCGTGAAAGACCTGAGGAGCACGGAGAGGCAGGGCTGAGGTAGAGCTGCCCCAGTGAGCCCATGGCGTGTGTGTGCACGTGCAGCACGCAGGGTGGACGCTGGGGAACACTCAGGAGCTGGGAGAAGAGTGCCCAGCTGTGGGGCTTCAGCTTTTCCTTGGGGTTCAACATGGACCTCAGCTTGGAGTCTCCACTCATGTTTTCATTTGACAATGCTTAGTTCAATGCTTATCCATGCCAGGCTTTGTGTTTTAGACATCGGGATTAAAAACCCCTAAGACAAGGCCGCCTGGGTGGCTCAGTTGGTTGAGCGTCTGCCTTTGGCTCAGGTCATGATCCCAGGGCACTGGGATCGAGTTCCACATCAGGCTCCCTGCTCAGTTGGGGAGTCTGCTTCTCCCTCTGCCTGCAGCTCCCCCTGCTTGTGCTGTCAAATAAATAAATTAAAAAGAAAATCTTAAAACAGAAACAAAAACACACCCTAAGACAATGTCCCTGCCTTCACGTTCATCCACTACAGGCAGACAAGCACCCGACCAAACGAATGCTCTAGCTAGGTTATAACCAAGCCGGGGGGGTTCATCCTAAAACATGAATTAGGTGCTCACCAGCCAGACAAAAGGTCGAGGAGAAAAGGCATTCCACGTAGACGGAACAACATCTCTTACAATGGTTAAGAGACAGGTGTCTACATGGAACTGCAAGAAACGCATCTTAGGTGTGAGGAGCGACAAAAAAATAAAGCTCAAAGGGGAAGCCAGGGCCAGCTCATGGCAGGCCTCGTCCACCATATTTTGGAGTCTGGACTTTATCTGCAGGTAGTGGGGAGATTTCCAGCGGGCAAGTGCACGTGAGAGCCCTGAGCCAGGCAGCACGCAGAACAAGTGCACGGTCACGGGCAGCGATGCGGGGGAATGAGCGCAGGAGGAATCTGAATTCTCAGTGGCACAGAGAACAGGGAAAGGGTGTGACGGTTCTTAGGCAAGTAGAAACCACAGCTGTAATTTCTAAATGCCAGTCCGTCAGAATCAGCTAGAGAGCTTATTTTTTGCTTTAGTGTTTTTTATTAAATAGTAAATACAAAAATATTTATAAGATGTTCACAGGGTATAAAGACTAATACATAGTTAGCCCCCAGATAAAAGTCCAAAAAGAAGCTAAACTAAATTGTTGATGGAAAGAGACATACGTGCTGAACTACACAGTCGAACAGGGGTTCGATGAACACAGAACCGAGGACACTGCTTGCTTCCGGGAGGCAGGGGAATGGGACGGGGAAGGAGTGCCTGCGCACAGATGCCACGACAATGGGGCTGCTCTAGTTCCGAGGACTGTTTGTTACATGTTTTATATTCCAGAAGTGTTAAATACGTTCTTTTATGTATCAAATACTGCACAGTCCAAAAAAAGTATACAAAATCATTAGAAAAAAGGAATTAGTCAATATCGTCAAGTGCCACGAAGAGGTCCGTTAAGGTGAGACCCTCCGCCAGCAACCTGAGTGTGGCGTTGAGGTCACCGGTGCCCTTTCCATGAGCATTTCCAGTGCAGAGATTGGGAGGGGACCAGGTGAATGAGCGAATGGAATGAACTGGAAGGGGTGTGGAACCAGCGTCAGCTCTTTTATTGAAGAGAGGCTGAGAAGGGAGGGTACATGATGAGACTATAAACACCAGAAGGATTCCCCCACCACATCATTTATGAATGTAAGACGTACACTTAAAAAAAGGGGGGGAAGGGAGAGAAATACAGAGAATTAAAGTAAACATCCTCATACGCTGACTTTAAGCAGTGTGGTGTATATGAAAGGAGGGTCTGGTTTTTTATTCACTCTCTTGATTTCCAAATGGAGCTACTTGGGCAGAGTTTTAGACTGTAGGCAAAAAGAAGTAGAAACACTAGGGGAGGGAGCGCCTGGGTGGCTCAGTGGGTTAAGCGTCTGCCTTCAGCTCAGGTTATGATCCCGGGGTCCTGGGATGGAGCCCCGGGTCAGGCTCCCTGCTCAGCGGGGAACCTGCTTCTCCCTCTCCTCTGCCCCCTCACTGCTCATACTCTCTCTACTCCCTCAAAGAAATAAATAAAAATATTAAATAAAAAAAAAAAAAAAAAGGGAAGAAACCCTGGCGGAGAACAGTGGTGTGAGCCCCCAGAGGAGAAAGTAACAGATCGCAAAAGGGGCAAACGGAAGGGGACAGCGTTTCCTGAACCGGAAGGAGGGAGCTGAGGATGCTTGGGAGTGGGGATCTGAGGACATGCCTGCAGGAAAGGCTCAATTTCCTTTGAAAAGGAGGTGGCAGGGTCACTTACCGAGGGAGTTTGATGAGGTGGGGGCCTGAGGAGAGAGAAGAGGACTGAAATGGTACCGTGGATAATGGGCCACCCTTGGAAATGAAAGATTTCCTACCGTGAGAGTATAAACGAAGGAGGAGCCACATCCATCCGAGCTGTCACCAAGCACCGCTGCCCCGTGGGCCCAGCAGTCCGAAGTGGGGCAGCAAGGGCGGCTGAAAGGACTAATCTGAGCTGGGGTATTAACTGGGGAGAGGACGGCGCTAGTGGGAGAAAAGCCTGACCGAGCCAGGGAAGGCGGCGAGCGGGGAGCGGCGTGAGGGCGGCCCGGAAGCCACGGAGGCCCGCGGCCAGGTGGTCGGACGCAGAGCAGGGGGAGAGCCGGCAGGTGCAGCGCCACGGGACCCGGGAGTTGGCTTTCAAGGACGAGGCGGTTCCCTTCGCCGGCACGTGCCCGCAGGGGGTGGCTGCCCGGGGCACAGAGGAAAGCCGAAGGCTGGGAACTCACCTCTGGTGATGGTCATATCGGTGTCTCTGAGGGTCGTACTCGCCACCCACGTCTACCACGATGTCACAGGAAGCCAGTTTTTCGGGGTCCCGGGTCCGCACAATCTCTGCATCCTGCAGGGGACACTGGAGGTGAGGGGCGGCCAGGGTCGTGCAGACGGAGGATGCAGGGTAGGTTTCCGGGGGAGCGGGTCAGGAGGGGTGCTCGGGAGCGGCCCGCCCGGGAGGCCCGCAGGGGTCCCGGGGTCAGTTTCCGCGGAGCGGACCGTACCCGGTACTCGGGCAGGAGGCGCAGTAATGCGCACGCCAGGGCCTCATCGCAGTGGAAAGTGCCGCTGTGCGTCCCGATTCGGGGTGGCGCCATGAGGCTGCCGCGGGGTCGCTTGGCCAGCGGGACGGACTCCAGGCCGAGCACACGGGGCCGGGCCCGCGCGGGTGGCGACGGCCGCAGCAGCACACGCAGAACACCGCGCAGAAAGCAGTGGCCCATACAGCCTCCCGCTGGGGAGGTGGGTCGTCGACCCGGAAGAGGAAGCGCCGGCACAGCTCCACTTCCGCCGGGCGGCCGTTCCCATGGCAACCGGCCCGCAGAGAGGGCCGCGCCGCCGGATTTCTCCCTCGCTCCTCCAAAGGCCCAGGGCGGAGCCTGCATCACCCCTACTGAGCAGGCTCTGGGGAGGGGCACAGCATCTCCACCACGGCCCTCCCATCTCATCACCAGTCCTTTGCTTAATGCAAGAAAAGACCAACATTCTGCCGGGCTGGCACATTTATTAGCATTAAACACAAGACCTCTCTCTCCCTGGCCCCCAGGAAGCCACGCCCACAAAGTCCCAAGCTCCTGAAGCAGGGTCCCTCTGCCCCATTTCTGAAACAAGCTCTCAGGCCTTGGCAGTAGCCTGAGTTGCCCCCAGGGCTGTGAGCTGCTGAATCTTCTGGCTCATCATCTCCATGACAGCTGTGGGAAAAAAGAAGAATCAGATCCTGGTCTGGAGCTTGAGGGGAGAACCCAGAGTTCAGAAGATATGAGAAAAACACTTAAAGACAGGAAGACAACCAAGGGGAGTTAATAAAACTTTTAACACAGTGAGGGGCGCCTGGGTGTGGTAGTCTGGTTAAGCATGAGGCTCTTGGTTTCAGCTCAGATGGTGATCTCAGGGTCTTGAGATGGAACCACCTTGGGCTCAGCGCTCTGCATGGAGTCGGCTTGAGATATTCTCTCCCTCTCTCTCTGCCCCTCCCCCCACCCTGCTCACCCACTCTCTCAATTAAAAAACAAAACTTTAAACACTGATCCACTGCGGGACGCATTCACATGCACACACAAATTTAGAGTCTACAATAGGTCAGTAAATCTGATAGCCACTGAGACATAAAAATGAACAAAATACAGTATTAAATGAGTCAAACATAACTGTGGCTACGATTTTCGACTTTAGAACCATGATTTTTCAATCCTGTGTAACAGAATTACCTGGGGAGTTTTTAAAGAAAACACTGACCCCCTGGAACTCCCCCACCCCCACCCCCAGGTTGATTTAATTGGTTTGGACTGGACGCAGGCTTCCTTTCTAAACTTCCTGGGTTTTTCTCACGTGTAGCCAGGGTTGCAAAGGCTCGTACTTAGTAAGGCTGTACTTCTTTTCTGTGTGTTCATTTACATGTATCATCTCCTCCATTCCATCCCCATTAAACAGTAAACACCCCAAGAACAAAGATGATTTCCTTCCTCTAAATTTCTCAAGCACCCAACCCAACAATCTACAAATAATGGGTATGTAATGCACAAAATCTAGAGAATACATCTAGACACCAAAGAGAAAGACATGGTTTTAATCTAGCAAAGGGGATACCCCCAGTTCATACTGGAATCCATGCTCTTTATCACGGAGGTAGAAAGGGTAAAGAGGTGCCCCAGGACCACCTTACCCTGTTTCATGGCATGCTTCTCCTGCAGAGCTGGCTGGATTTTCTCCATCTGCTTGGTAAGGAAGTCTATCTTCCTCTTGAAAAAGTCCTTGGCATCCTCAGCCGTCTGCAAGGTCACAGGTAAGTGGAGGGCTAAGAGGAGACCCTATGCTGCACTCTAGGTCTTCCCCTAAACTTCCTTTCCCTGCTCAGAGGGGCACCCACGTGGTTACTCCACTCACCTTTTCTACATAGTAGCCTGTTCCCACATCGATGAGTACATGTCCCACATCATGTAGCTTCCCAGGGACATACATCTGAGAAGCGAGGATTAAGGAAATCTAGCCCAGCAGGAGTGTCATGATTCCGTCAGCGAGCCTGCTTGGCCTTCTTTTCTAAAAAGCTACAAGCCACAAGGACTGAAAAATCTGGAGTCCTTAGAACTTTACCTATACACTCCAAATGGGAAGGGACAGAGAAGTTGGTTCCTTATGGAGAAAATGGCACATGCTGGAATATTCTCTCGCCCTGATCCCATATCCCATCCTCCAAGCAGTTTAGTTTTTCCCACCCCCCCCCAGAAGGACTAGATACAATGATATTTTCCTACCGTTGTAGAGTAGTAAAAGTGAAAAGCCGGCTTCACTTTCTATCAATAGCCCCAATCATGAAATCACGAGCTAATTCCTGATGGATTTCATGCTCACCATTTAGCCAACCCCTACTACACTACTTCTGTATTTCTTTTTCAGCCTCTCAGTTCTAAGACTACAGGTTATAGATGCCCTATTGCCCTAACTTACTCATTCAAGTAAAACACTGAATGGGTAGCCACAATCCAGGTTTCTTGGTAACAACGGTTTAGAAATAAGAGCCGCAGTTAAGCCAAAACTGAGGATTCATAAATAGAGCCAACCCCCTTGTTTCTATATCCTGCTATTCTTCCATCATTTACGTCTTCTAAGTTATTAGTAAAAGTCTAAACCAACCTGTTCTGTCTTCGTATTAGAGGATATTCTCAAACAGCAAAGGGAAATAATCACACCTCAATTCTACATATGCCTTGGTGTCACAAGGCATTAGCTGGATGTTGGCCCCAGGTTAGAAGAGGTAAAAAGAAAATATAATGTGTTCTCCGAATCATGGAGACACTCTGCGGTAACCAAAACTAATCCCATCCTTTTTTTTTTTTTTTTTTACCCCCCTCGGGAGAGGAGTGAGAGAGAAAAGGAGAAAGCAGGTAACAGTTTCTGTGGAAAGGATACAGAACTCGTCAGTGGGACGAGTAATTCTTTCCCTGTGAAAGCAATTAAGACAAACATCTGGGGAAGGTTAAGACGTTAAAGGGAGTTCCAATATGGCAGAGATAGTACGAGAGATCGTAAGAAAAGAACAGAAACAGGGACACCAGCAGAGGAATATCCTGCACATTTCAACTCGAGATAAGCAACATGAAAGGGCCCATGTAGCAGTAGACAATACGTAAAGGATTGCTTTCTCATCTCAGGTAAGGACAACTGGGTTAGAAGGCGGGACAAGAGTAGCCGGCTCACCACATCCCCCAGGTTGCCTTCACGCGCCTACCCCATACCCTCGTTGTTCTTGTTCAGCACGTTCAGACAGTCCTTGGCTTCCACATACTTGGTCTGTACCACCTTGAGCTGGGCAATGGACGTGGACAGGAACTCCACTTCCTACAGAGGACGGGAAACAGGGTCGGTGTGGGGGGATGGAGAGACAGGGAGGCACTGCCGGAGAGGCGCCGGTCCTGGGATGGGATGAGGGTTTCGCAGGGGAAGGGAAGCCTCCCAAAGAGGGGAGGAATGGGGGGGCGAGAGAGGACGCGTGAGCAGGAGGCATGTGAGGCGGGAATGGGGTGTCTCTGCCGCCCGTCCCCACCTGGTCCAGCTGATTCTTGAGCATTTCCAGCTGCGGCAGGTTCAGCTCGGTGATGTTAACTGACTGCGCCATGTTGGGAAGGAGGACTAACGGAGCGGAAGCCGGCTCGACGAGCAACGCTCTAGCCGCTCTCTGCGCATCTCGATGGTTGCGCCAGGAGGCCTCGCTGCGCCGGGCGTCTCTATGGTCTTCCGACCGGGAAGGGAAGGAAGGGCTGGAGGCTGCGGGAGACTTACCTTGGTTTGGCGAAAGCGCGGCATTATTTTCACAAAACCTCTCACGCCTACCACAGTAAAGTTGGAGCAAACAGGACTCCTACCCTCAGGGAGCTTAAAAATCTTAAAAATACCCATTCATAACCGCAACATTGCAAAGTAATGTATGCTACTCCGTGTAGGTGGCATAAACCCAATGAACCACAGGCAAGAAAGAAGCCTGTGAAATTCGCGGGGCAGTAGCAACGCGGTGCTTTGGGCTCACACAGCAGAAAAGTCTGGTGGTGGAGAGAACGATAAGGAGTCACGTTATCAACCAACAAGTACAGCAACAAGGTTTATTAACCAACACGATGTTTTACCATGTGTTAGATGTGAGCGATACACGAGAGTGTGAGATAATGTGCTTCCGAGGAACTGAGCAATCTGGCTGGGGAGAGAAAAAGCATAAACAGCAGAATCCCAAAGAATCTGCAAAAGTTCACAGCCCTGACGAGTGTAACAGGCATATGTGGGGAGAGAACAGTGGTTTTTGTTTGTTTTAGATTTTGTCAGAGTGAGAGTGAGGGCACTTGAATTCTGAAAGCTGTTCTCACCTCTTTAGAGTACCACATAGCCGGAGGGGGCAATCATTTTGTCTTCAAATGTTCTCAGATGAACAACACCAAACAGGTTTAAGTACCACATCTTTATTATATTAAGGTTAAATCAAAGGGAAAGATTTCATATAAAACACTGGGAAAAATCACTTAAAATATTTATCCTAAGGGTTGAATCTCATAGGAGGTAACACAGTCACGTGGCTTCCATCAGTCCTAGGACAGCTCCAAGGGGTCACCGCAGGCAGACAGGCAAGCCATATGCCACAGGTGCAGCGCCAATAAGATACTTGAGTCGGGGAGCCTGGCGGGCCTGGTTGACATAGTAGAGAAGGGGGGCTCCTGGGCCCGCTCCAAGCCAGCCCTGCAGCAGAGCTTCCGTGTAGCGATCAATGTCACGGTCAGTCACATCCCAGAGGTTACCCAGAAACAGGGGACTGGGAAAAGAGAAGGAAGAACTACAAAGTGAGGGCTCTAAACCAAAATACGGAGGCAGACATGACTGGTGGTAGTGGGTGAGGAAAGAGGAATGAGCCAATGGGAAGTGTCCATAGTTCCAGGAGCGGGGCAGAAGATGGCAAAGGGTTAAAGGCCCAGGCGTGCCAGGGAACTAGAACAGGAGGAAGGTGGCGCACAAAGGAGGATTTAGGGTTCAGGCCGGGGAAAGAACCTGGGTGGGACCCAGGATGGGCCCTCAGGACTCACCAGCCTGCCATGATATACTTGAGCACGATGCCAGCCCCCTCCAGCTTCCCGTGCACAGCCAGGGCCGCACTGCTGCAGCCAAACAGCAGGGCCACTGCCCGGCAGCTCAGTCGGAGGACGGCCTGTCCATCCAGGAAGCGGGCACCAGCCCCGTGCCCTGCATAGCTAAGGCAGAGGGACGGGAGAGGAGTCGGACCTAGAGGTACCTGCCTCTGCCAGTCTCCAGGGGCGTCCTGAGTCAGCCAGTGGCTTTAAAGGCCCAACGCAGACTGTGGTGATGCCCTCCTCCGGGCCTGCCCCTCTCCCCACCTCCCTGCCTTAAGAACTCACATATATAAGTCATGCTCCGTCAAGGCCGCCTGCACTTGTTCTGGGCTTGGCACTTCCCCAACCACCCCTTTCCAGCCAGCTTCACTGCAGGGAAAAGGAGGAGGAAGAATTGTGGTCAGCTGGCAGAGGGCAGAGGGACTACTAGGCAGAAGGTGGGCTGCACCATTTGATTCTGCAGAAAAGACATGAGCCCCTCTATGTGGTCTCTCCCCTCCCTTCACCCCCTTTCTTAATCTTATCCACTGACCTGCTAAAATGGGCTCGAAATTGCTCCTCTGTGCTTGCCAGGTTATTGTGAGGGTTCAGGACATAGAAGGTATTGCGTGGATCCACCCCGTGGCTTAGCACTGACGAGGCCCCAGACTGAGGAGAAAACACTAGCGATCAGGACCCTAGTCCGGCCAAAGGGCCCGAGCTTCCACAAACTCCAAACCCCTTTCCACGAACGAGCCATCGGTCCCCGAGACCCTCTCCTGTCTTCCCAGATTCCCCTCAATCACCAGTCATTCCCCACTCCCTGAACCCCACCTCTTTGATGACGGAGTAGCTGAGCAGGAAACGGAAGGAGGGCAGCCGAGTGACAGGCAGTGCCCGGAGGCTGGGCGTGCTCTCCCATGGAAGCTTTTGCAGGTCCTGGGCAAAAAGCACACGCGGATTACTATTCCTAGCCAGGGATCCACAAGCGTCGGAAGGGGCACGGGGGGGAGTTGGTGCCCACCGCCCACCAGACACTGCCCCTCCAGCCCCTAGCTCTTTACCTTGTCTAGCACTAAGACAACGTGCCTATTGCTTGGGACCGCCTGACCCCGCAGACGTCCTACTGCCTCACTCAGAAGCTCTTGGGCTCGTTCTGGCCGCGCTGAGCACAGCCCGTAGGCCAGGGTCTGAATGTCCTGAGGAGTGAGGGTACTGGCGCCACTGAGCATGCTCTGCAAGGGAACGGTGGTCCGTGAGTGCCGGAGCTCCCATCCCCACTCACAGCGGCTGGTGGGAAAGAATTAAGTCTAGCTTCTTTCCCTTTTCCTGATTTCTCAACTCACTTTCAGCAGAGTTGGGTCGGGATATTTCCAGCCACATTCCTGCAGCAACTTTTGTAGGCGGGAGGCCTCCTGGGCAGGGCCAGGGTCCTCGCTGGATGGCAGCAACAGTCCCTTCCAGCAGCCCAACACATGCTTCTCTAGGGAAGTGATGAGAACCTGAATGAGGAGTAGAGCCTGCAGTCAGAAAGGAGGTGAGTTTCTTGTCCCACAGGCACCAGCATTTTGGAGATGAGGAAATGGGTTTTCCAACGTGTGTGTTTGTCTTACATATCTTCCTGCCAGTTGAAGAGGCAAGAAGCTAGAGGGGCGCCTGGGTGGCTCAGTCGGTTAAGCATCTGAGTCAGCTCAGGTCATGATCTCAGGGTTGTGAGATTGAGCCCTGTGTCTGGCTCTGCACTGGGCGTGGAGCCTGCTTAAGATGCTCTCTCTCCCTCTCCCTCTGCCCCTCCCCCCTTCTCCCTCCTCTCTCTCTCCCTCTCTAAAAAAAAAAGGCAAGAAGCTAGAAACATTTTTCATTTGCTGAGACTGAGGGAGTACAGATAAGATGATTTATTACATATCACTATGTTTTGACAAATACAAATAGGCAGGCGATAAAAGCTAAACCCAGGAAGCCAATACTTGGGCTTAAATCCCTTTACTCGTGTGTATCTGTAAACATTCTGTTGCCATAACACCTTCAGGTCTTTGGCTCTTGTTTAAAGTCTTTCCCAGGTGACCTCATTTTTTAAATTTAGGCCTATGCTTCCAGAAAGGACTTGAGGTAACTCAGCACTGGCCTGGGACCCCTGAGAGAGAAGACACTGATAATTCCGGGGTCACTCCCAGGGCAGGCCTGACCCCACTCCACCCCACCCTCGGGGCACAGACCTCCATCCTTTGGTCCAGTTCTAGCCGCCCTGTCCACCACTCTCGCTTGTCAGTACAGCTGCTGTTCTCTTTCTGCTCCTTCTGGATGGCGTCAAACTCTTTCAGGGCTGAACTCAGAGGAAGCTTTGGGAGATGGGACTGTGAGCTTTCTGCTGGTCCACGTGATCACCATCTCGCCATCCCCCAGCCACAGGATGCCAACCCCAGCCCAACTTTGCTTGCTGGCCCGGGAAACCTACCTTGTTCTGGGCAGTGGGGATCTGCACAGTGACTGGGGGATTGTCTTTTTCCAGCCGGGTCAGCAGGAGGGTGTCGCCCACAGTTCCAGGCTGGAGAGTGGCCAGAGCCAACACACACACGGTCACCCCTGACACACAGAGCACATCCAGGATCATTTCAGCTCTTACCAGGAATTCCCATCCCACCACTCAAGACAACTCCAACAACTCCAAGAAATCTCCCCTTGTCACTAGAGTTCAAGGTGCTCTCCCTTGCCCTAACAGCCCCTGTGGACAGAGACCACATCTCGTACTTCTTTGTGTCCCTCATGGAAACAGAAGTTCCTACATGGACAGGGAGGCACTCAAATCATCTGTTAATGGGTTTCATGTTAGCATAGGGAGCCTTTGGACTCCTGAACTTACCCCCCAGGAAAGACACTGAACCTGCTAGGAACTCCAAGTTGAGGTTTAAATTTAAAAAAGGGGGGGGGGGCGCCTGGGTGGCTCGGTTGGTTAAGCGTCTGCCTTCGGCTCAGGTCACAATCCCAGGGTCCTGGGGTCAAGCCCCACATCAGGCTCCCTGCTCAGCAGGGAGCCGCTTCTCCCACCTCTCACCCACTCATGCTCTCTGTCGCTCTGACTCTCACTCTCAAATAAATAAATAAAATCGTTTAAAAAAAGAAAATAAAAAAGACCTTCAGATTTAGGGAAGTTCTCTTTGGTGAGAGTCACAAAATGACTCATCAATGAAAAAGTATGACATGTCCTTCCATAGAGGTCACGAATCTACGTTAACTAATCCTTAAAGTCCTCCACCGAACTGCCAGTAAGCGGCTGCAAACCAGGAGAGAAGAGCCGGCGGCAGCCTGCTACCGTACCGCTGGGGAGCAGAGCCAGGCGCTCCCGGAAACTCTCCTTCTCGGGCTCAGGGAATTGACCAGATCCTGAAGCCCCGAAGGAAAAGAGGTGCTGGATGCGGGCCAGGGGGGCATCTCCAGGCCTCTCCTCCAGGCTCAGCCTCTGCAGCTGGTCCGCCATGTCGACTGATCCCCGGTGCCTCTGGGCCTTGCTGAGGACAACGCAAGTAGGGGTGAGTTCTCCCTCCTTCAGAGTCTGGACCCTCCCTCCAGTCTGCCCCAGCATGGGCCTCGGGGATTGTGGCAACTCACCTGAGCTGCCTGTGGAGGTGGGTGAGCAGCTGGTGGCGACAGGTGATGGACACAGACTCGGTGACGAGGCAGGCGGTGGCATAGGGATCCCGGTGGCCCAAGCACAAAGCCAGGAAGCGGCAGAGGTGAGCATAGAGCCCACTAGGAGGGCAGTGACTAACCCCACGGAGAGCAGTGGTCAGTAAGTCACAGATGGAATTCAGGGTAGACAGACCTAGAGAAAGGTGAAGATGCTTGCTATAGATGAGTCCCGTACCTCCTCACTGGTAGAACCTTCCACGAAAGTTCCAGGTTTCCAAGGCCCTACCTCCTCTCCCACCTGGAAAATAAAAGCTATCATTTACGAAGCGCAATGTGCCAAGTAGGATGCTACGCAACTTCCATCAACTCACTTCATCCTCCAAAACTCCCTTTTATGGATAAGTAAATAGAAGTTCAGAGAGGCTGAGTGACTTGTACCCAGCTAATGGAGAGAGTGCTCAAACCCGGGCTCAAAGCTGACCGGATCTAGATGGGGACCCAAAGACAGAACCACGGACAAACTAGAAAGGCATCAGATCAAGAGCCCTAGGGGCTAGGTGCCTGGGGGGCTCAGCCGGTTGGGTGTCTGGTTCGGCTCAGGTCAAGATCTCAGCGTCCTGGAATCGGGCCGCATGTCAGGCTCTCTGCTCAGCAGTGAGTCTGCTTCTCCCTCTCCCTCTGCCACTCCCCACTGCTTGTGCTCTCTCGCTCTCCCTCGCTCAAATAAATAGAATTTTCATTCAGAAAGAAGAGAGAGATCTAAAGCGTCGCCCTCTCTGAGTGACCAGACCCCAGCCGTCAGCATATTCACCGACGGCTGCAGGGGCTGAGGGGGGTCGGAGCCGAGGACCGGGATCCTTGTCTCTCTCCTTGTCTGGGCACGGGATGGGCAGCTCCTCTTTGCTGGAATCACGCCTCAAGACCTCACATTCTCCTAAGGCCGTATCAGGTCCTGGAGCTGGTGACTTCCCACCTGGGGAGAGAACATGACTTTTTGTAGTGCCCTCCTCCTGGCGTTCCCTTTGTCCTTTCTATATCTAGACCCGGAGCCAGGAAAAAAGCTTTATGCCTGTACTATCCTTGGCACCAGTTAGTTCTTGTGCTTTGGTCCCAGGCAACCCCCTAAAAATGTATGCACCTTCTCCCTCCCACCGCTACCATCCTACCGGAGGTGGGGTCTTCCCCGTCAGAGCTCCTGAGGATCTCAAAGCTCATTTCCATCTGGTCGTCAGTCATTTCCTCCTCAGGGATGGTCCTCATGATCTCAGAGCCCAGCTCCTCACAATGTCCTGATGTCACCTTCTTGGCCCTCCGGCTCCTGCCACCAAGGCCAGGTCGCCCGGGGCCACTATCCGGGGCTGCCACCGAAACAGTCTTCAAGCCCGAGCCCTTCCTGGCCCGGCCCCGGCCCCGGGAAGCAGTGCCCCGTCTCTTGGGCTCCTCTGCAAGCTGTGCCTCAACTGAGATAGGGTCTTCCAAGTCACTGTCGTCACTGAAACTCACCTGGGATGGGTGGAAGGGGAGAAGGGCCCGGAGGGCCTTCAGTGACAAGACATCTGCCAGCAGGTGGCACTGCGGAGGCACAATCACAGAGGCCTTTTGGGGAAGATTTAGAAAGGAACCTCTCCACCATACACCGTACACACTCAATCAAGGGCAGGGAATCTTGGGTGTGGAAGGAAGGAGAGAAGGAAGAACAAAAGATGAGGAAGGATGAACAGGGAAAGGAACCATAGAGTTAAGGAAAGCACCTTCTATCTGAAACAAAGGTAGGAACTGTCTTTCTGTGGAAGATGTAGGGATCCTACCGATAATATTAAAGCAAGCCCTGGGAAGCTATTCCACAGAGACTCTGCAGAATTCTCCAGAACCACCCCACCGGACACCACCACCACCTAGCCACAGTCCCACCTCACCTTGAGGCGCGTCTGGACCCTCTGTTGTACCCTCGGGGCCTTGGGAACCTCAGGCTTGCTCTTTGTAGAGAGGACTTCCTCGAACACAGTGAAAGGGACACGAGGGCCTGCTTGTCTGGCCTGGCCTGGGGGCTTAGGTGTACAGGGCAGTCCTCCACCTTCCAGACCTTTCAGAGAGGTATTATGGAGGGACGGGGTAGAAGAGGCCGCCCGCGGACGTCCTCTTCCAGAATGTTTTTGGCTCCGAGGCTTAGAGGGCTCTGAGCCTGGGGATGGTTTTACGGGGGGTGGCTGCCAGCCCCAGGAGCTTGCAAAAAGTTGGCCAGTGCAGCAGTTGAGGCCAGCCAGCTTTGCAAGGGCCCGGATCAAGAGCAGGCTGGCTCGCCAGGGCTCCAGGTGGGGGACCCTCGCTGCCACAAACTTCAGCCCTGACTCCAGGACCTTCCCCAGGCTCTTGTTTGATGGCCGGTTCAGCCCCTCCAGGGCCAGCTGTGTGTAGGCCTGAGCCAATATCTCATCCAGGAGGCTCGGGGCAGGGGAGGGGGGTGCTCTGTGACTCAGGGAAGTTTGTAGAGCTCGGGTGAGGCGCTCAGTGGCTGCAGGGCAACCCTTCAGCACGACCTGCAGCAGATCCAGACCCTGGGCCTCATGGCCCGTGGCCAGCCTCACCCCCGCGGTGACCAATGCCCAGCGCAGACAAACCGCGGAGAGGACAGGGCTGGCACAGAGCAAGCAGTCACACGTGGGCAGGTGTGTCAGGAAGCCGGGGCTGGGCTGGGGCTTCATTTTCAGGACAGGGGAAGAGTTAGTAGAAGGTGCTACAGGGCCAGGCTCCTTGGCCACAGTGGCTACCAGCTCCAGAGCAGGGCCTCTTAGGAAGGGCTCCTCTTCTGGAAGCTCCGGAGGACGACGGACCTGGGCCTGCTGCTTGCCCTTCTGCAGGTGGACCTTCTTCACAGAGGCTAGGTCCTGGGCTAGTCCACCAAACTCTGGGGAGAGTGGAACCAGAATTACAAAACTGCAAGAGGTACTACTGAGTGCTTCCTGAGCTGCCCCAGGGCCCAGCCCCCTCATATAGGTGTTACTTGCTTACTACTTGTACGTATTACTGTATGAACTTACTAAATAGTAACATGGCTTATGATTTTTCCAGTAAAATCCCTAATGTTTTCTTCCCATTCCACAATGGATTAACACAACCCACAAAGCCCCCAAACCTGCAGCTGAGATGGCTGCGTGGCTCAGGATCGCAGGCCGGCACCAGGAGGCCCACGTCTCAGTCCTGGCTCCTGCCCCGACTAGGCCCATGATCCTGGCCCCAAACACTGAATTTCTCAACTTACTCATTTTACAAATGAAAAAAAAAATCTATGTGTCCCCCTGACTTTTCCAGGGTTTTGTGTGGGTTCAATGAAATACCAGAGGTAAAAGTGGTTGATAAAAAAAATGTACCATAAATAAACTATTGTATTATTAATTTAAGCCCTCCTGAGGACACTACATTTGTGCTGTCTGACAGTAGCCACTAACCCACTCGTGGCTATTGAGCACACGAAATGTGGCAAGCGACTGGGGAAATGAATTTTAAATTTTATTTAAATTAAATTTAAATAGGCAGCAGTGCCTGGTTGGCTCAGTCGGTGGAGCCTGTGACTCTTGATCTCGGGGTCATGAGTTCGAGCCCCATGTTGGGTGTGGAGCCTATTTAAAAGGAAAAATTAAAAAATTAAAAAAATACATAAGTGCAGGGGCACCTGGGTGGCGCAGTCGTTAAGCGTCTGCCTTCGGCTCAGGGCGTGATCCCGGCATTCTGGGATCGAGCCCCACATCAGGCTCCTCTGCTATGAGCCTGCTTCTTCCTCTCCCACTCCCCCTGCTTGTGTTCCCTCTCTCGCTGGCTGTCTCTATGTCAAATAAATAAATAAAAATCTTAAAAAAAAATACATAAGTGTAAATAGCTAAAATGTATTAGCGCTGAAAACTAGAGCCAAGTAGGGTCAGTCACGGACAAGCCATCTGAAGGAGGGAGACCAGGGGTCTGACTGAAGTAGAAGGGGCTTTGCCCGGGGAACCGGAAGTCAGACTGATTTCGAAGGGCACCACACTTTTACACACAAAGGTGTGTTGCAGTGTGTGGGCCCCTCCCGCCACCACCTGTGGGTGCGGGGGCACAGCTGCTCACCTGTGCAAGACTCGAGCAGGAACAGAACCTGCTGCAGGTCTGACTGACAGAGGTCGAGGTCGTCGCGCGCCAGCTCCAGCTCCGCCTTCAGCACCAGGAACAGGGCGCACCTTGTCGGGAGAGAGGAAGAAAACCAATGCGTAAGCCTTCGTTCTCCCGGAGTCTGTCTTTCGGCCCCTCTCGCAGGCGGAGCCATGGCAGTCTCCTAGCCTCTGAAAGGCCTTTATTGCCTCCAGCCAACTTTGAGGCTCCCCGGGAAAAACCCTCTACACTGCTTTCTCATCCCAAGTCATCCTTGTGCATGAGGACAGGAGTTCTCAAATGGCATTCCCCAATCAACCAATCAATAAATGGATTTTGTGGGCAAAGGGATTTAGGGAAACACGGTACACTTGATCTCCCTTTTGGAGAGTTACAATGCATATGAGCGTATTGGAGGACGTGAGAAGTCCTGTAGGAGATAAAGGTGTCTAACCTTAGTTAACTCGGCATGTCCCACTTATTAACCACAGAACGTATTGTCCCAACCCGTCCAAACAGAACATGTTAACCTATGGAAGAATCTGGAAACCAGCGTGCGGGCCCCCGGGTTGTGGACTCGCCTCCTCCCACCCGTACTCACTGGCGTGGCATCTGCAGCTTTGTCGTGAGTTTCAGGGCCTCCAAGCAAAAGGCCTTGGCTTCGCTCACACTGCCCAGACGGCCCAGGAGGGAGACCAGCTTCTCTGAGCAGCTCAGCACCTCTGTCAGAACCTGCCATTTTTGTACCAGATTTTCACCTGTAGCAAAGAGAGAGAGACAAGACCATCATCACTCAGTCGCAGCCTGGATCCTCGGGAGGCAACACTGGCAGCCCCGCCATCTAGCCTGTTCCCGCCCACAGCACCTTGCTCTCTTCCTCAGACTCACCGGAGTCCAGAAACGGTGTCTCCACAGCTGACTTCTGAATCGAGAGCACATCGCTGCCCATGAGCAGGAGGATAATGCTCCGGAGCAGCTTATGGGAGTCGATGAGGGCGATCTCAGGCGTCTGCCAGCCTGTGTGGTGGTGGCAGTGGGGGGGCAAGAAGGGAGATGATGCAGCTACACTGCCACCACCTTCCCCTACCAACATAGCAAATGCCAGGCATGCTGCCACTCCTCCTTCTGTGCCCAAGGCAGACAGAGGGACTCACAGCACTCTTTCCCTCAGACACACGGGGCCTCAGAATCCTTGTCAGAATAGCATTCTAGCCAGGGACTAAGCGGTCAGTTAGGGAGCAGGCAAACAGAAACCCATATGCTACGCCAGGCCTACTCTAGGCAGCCTCTAGGGAGGCTAGTCCACCCAAGTGGAACAGCAGAAGGGACAAGCCGAGAGGGGACGAACCACACAATCTGACCACGAAGGGGCATCATCCACCCTATTGTTTCACCTTGGGCACAGAGCTGCTCTCGCAGGGAACCTGAGAGGCTGTCTGAGGACAGGCTAAGGTAGAATGCCACCAGCTGCAGGGCCTGGACACGCAGCAGATACCAGGCCTTGGATGACCTCTGGAGGGCAGGGTCCCGAAGCACTGACAGCAACAGAGAGGCACCCTCAGTCACCTGGGAGACGGGGAAGGCCGGAGCAGAGCAGTGAGTGAAGTCAGATCAGCGATTCGGGACTTAAAAACGCCCCTGGAGATCATCTGGCCCAGCCCCGACCTTGGAGAATGAAAAAAGCTGTGGAGAAAACTATGGCCTGACAGGGCATATGCCTCAGCCAAGTCACACAACTGGTTTGTGAGAAAACTCCGATCTTCTGTATCCTATTTGATTTCCACTCTAGGGCTCCAATGACTTTCCAAGATCATTGTTATCCCAGTTTCTTGTCACAGGACTAGACGGTGTGACTGAGGAGACTGGGAAAGGATGGGAAGGACAGTGCCTCTCTGCTAGAGGAGTGCTGGTGACATTTCACTGGAGAGGGCAAGGCTAGGACACAGCACTGCTTCTCAAGGTCAGGAATATTCTTCCTAGCTCCAGGGAAATCTCAGAAGCCAGACAAATATCCCGAAAGTCCTAAAATCCTTCCGATACCTGGGAACTTTGGGGATTAAGAAAGTGAGAAATACCTTCTGGTGAACACAGTAGAGCTGACTTCGAAGTAGGTCACAGGTCAGCGAAAGGAGCAGGTACGCGTCCGTGGTGTGATCCAGACGCTTCAGGCGTGAGTCCGCCTCTTCCAGGTGTAGCTACGGTAACAATCACGGGGTGTGTGAGCACGCTGGTAAGGAGAGGCGGCCGGACTTTTCAAATTAAAGTGGATTAAAGCACTTGCAAGTGAGATGCAGAACCCATACAACTGAATATGAAATTATGTCAAATATTATAATCTACGTAAGAGTTATTCATTCACTCACTAAAACGTCCAGTTTTAGTCTTTTGGTTAACCACTACGCTAGAAAGACATAGCTGAATAAGCAGCAAGCAAGACTTGGGGCACCTGGCTGGCTCAGTTAGTGGCATGTATGACTCTTATTCTGGGGGTTTTGAGTTTGAGACCCACAAGAGATTACTTAAAAATTAAAGGGGCCCCTGGGTGACCCAGTTGGTTAAGCGTCCTACTCTCTATTTCAGCTCAGGGTGACCTCAGGGTCTTGAGATCAAGCCTCGCACAGGGTTCCGCACTGGGTGTGGAGCCTGCTTAAGATTCTCTCTCTCCCTCTGCCCCTCCCCCCACAAAAAATAAAAAGTTAGAAAAAATAAAATATTAAAAAAAAAGAAAAGAAGTAAGTAGGACTTTCCAACCAATAGCTTGCAGCGCAGTAGGGATGCAGACACACCTTCGTAATCAAGACACCGTGCCATTAGTGGTATGGGGCGCCAGGGAGAGTAGGGGATTCTGCCCTTAACAAGAGGATGGATAAAATACTTCATGAAGGAGGGGGCAATGGAGGTAGGCCTTGAAAAGAAAGAAGTCGGCTGAATTACAAAAGGAGGGTGGGGATGTGCATTTAGGGTGGAGGGGCTAACACAACCAAAGAGAGGAGGCGTGTACAGGTCTATACAGTAACTCGTGTAGACGGACGTAAGTCCCACGAGGGGCCGCAGCAAGGAAGAGTGAGCCAGACACAGAAGGTGCGCGATACCAAGCTTCAGGTAATGGGGAAACCAGTGAAATCCCATCAGCAGGAAGAAAGACAAGATCAGATCTAAAAAGATCATGTTAGCGGTGGTTAGAAGACAAAGTGCAGAAGGGAGAAAACGGGGGCAGGGAGACCAGCTAGGCCGTGTCAGCACAGTCCTAAGTGAGCAGAGAAACGGCGACAGGGCAAATGGTGGGGAAATACAGGATTAGCGGCCTATTCCTGGGGCAGGATCTGTAAGGCTTAGCGAACAATGGTTTTTCGGTGAGAAGGAAAGACGCTTCCTCTTCCCACAGCTGCCTCCCAACCACTCCACACTTTACGATCCTCCAGCAGGATGTGGCGATCGGAGGCAGGGAAGATGCCCCTTTGGTATCTTATCTTCTTAGAGAAAAGATGCGTCACTAAGGCCGGGTGCCCCCCGCAGCTCCAGGCCTGGCCGGCTGGGCGCTCACCTGGGCATAGCTGGGACAGCCGAGCATCAGGAGCAGCTGCGCGGCGTGGCAGGAGGAGCCGGCTGCCTTCGCGTGGTCCTCCAATCTCTGGGAGATGATCCGCACGAGCAGGTGGACCTCCAGAGCCTGCAGGGGCTGGTCAACCAGGAGCGGGAAGTTTAGCCAGCTCCTGCTCAAACCTCCATTTCTACCCTCAGTTCCCCAGCCCTTGGAGACCTCGGTCTGACCTCAAAGCCTAGATGGAGTGTGGCTACAGACAGAGCGGCTGTCAGCCACCCTCAAGGAGCCTGAGATGTGAGCAGCGAGGGAGCCGACCACCATCTACCCACCTGTTTGAAAGCGTAGGTGCCAGTCAGCATCAACAGCTGGGATTTACTGGTTGCTTACTATGGGCCAGGCACTGTGCTGAGAGGTTTACATGGGGGGAGGGGGGAAGTGTTGGGCAAGATAGGTAAAGGGGATCAAGAGGTACAAACTTCCAGTTATAAAATAGATAAGTCATGGGGATGAAAAGTATGGCATTGGGGGGGCTCCTGGGTGGCTCAGTCGTTAAGTGTCTGCCTTCAGCTCAGGGCGTGATCCCAGGGTCCTGGGATCAAGCCCCGCATCGGGCTCCCTGCTCTGCTGGGAGCCTGCTTCTCCCTCTCCCACTCCCCCTGCCTGTGTTCCCTCTCTCACTGGCTGTCTCTCTCTCTGTGTCAAATAAATAAACTCTTAAAAAAAAAAAAGTATGGTATAGAGAATATAGTCACTAACATAACGTTGTATGGTGACTACACTCATTGTGATAAGCACCGAGTAACGTGCAGAACTGCCAAATTGCTGTCGTGCACCTGAAGATAATACAGTATTGTATGTTGATTATACTTCATTTAAAAAATATTTGATCAGACGAAACCAGAGACGGAGACAAACCATAAGAGACTCTTAACTATAGGAAACAAACTGAGGGTTGCTGGAGGGGTGGGGCGTGAGGGTGGGGGGATGGGGTAACTGAGTGATAGACACGTGATGTAATGAGCACTGGGTGTTATATACAACTGATGAATCACCAAACTCTACCTCTGAAACTAATAATACACTATATGTTAATTAACTGAATTTAAATTTTAAAAATTAAAAAAAAAATTGAAGCAGCATCTGGCTGGCTCAGTCCAAAAAACATGGGACTCTTGGTCTTGGGGTCATGCGTTTGAGCCCCATGTTGGGTATAGTGGTTACAAAAATAAATAAATAAACTTGAAAAAAAAAACCTGAAACGAGACTTCAAAAGTAAAGTCATAATAAAAATATCAAATTGTCGGGGCGCCTGGGTGGCTCAGTCGTTAAGCGTCTGCCTCTGGCTCAGGGCGTGATCCCGGCGTTCTGGGATCGAGCCCCACATCGGGCTCCTCTGCTGGGAGTCTGCTTCTTCCTCTCCCACTCCCCCCTGCTTGTGTTCCCTCTCTCACTGGCTGTTTCTCTCTCTGTCAAATAAATAAAAAATCTTTGAAAAAACAATAATAAAATAAATCAAACTGTCAAAAAAAAAAAGAGGTTCATGTGCATCAACTCATTTGATCTTCATGGTGACTCTAACCTGAATTTTATGGATGACTATAGCCTAAGAGACTACGACTGACACGGGTTCACCTGTTGTCTAAGCCCACATTACAGGTATGCGGTAGAGCCAAGACTCAGGCCCAGGGTGAGGCAGCTTCCCCCAGTCCTCATGCTAGAAATATGACCTGATGGCCACAGTAACAAAGGTCCTTCATGGGCAGTGTTCCTTTTCAGAGGAGCTGCGGGGAGTCTGGGAGACGGCCTGACATTGCATGTGAAAGTGTAAAATTGGGCGTCTAGGTATCTCTGTAAGTTTCTGAGTCTTCAGGTCTCCAACGATCTAAGAATTAATAATAGTTATTGCTGACACTTGAGCATTCCGCTTAGGCACAACACATGTTATCTCACTGGACGCTGATGACACCAGGCCGTACTACTATTATTGTCCTCATTTTAGTGATAAGGAAACTGGGCTTAGGAAGTTAAGTCACTTGCCAAGGCGAGTTACTAATAAAGGATGGAGCTTGGATTTCAACTTAGGGAAGCTGGTGGTAGAGCCCACACCGGGTTACATGGCTTCTCAGCAGATTCACCGGCCAAAGAAGGGGAAGGAGCTGGGCTTCTGGGTTGTGTTAGCACCCTGCCCCGTTACCTTTGCCGCCAGCTGATAGAGGGCTGCGAGGGTCTGCAGCGAGGCCACTGTCTGCTGGAGACACCGGACGGCGGGTGCCTGCGTCTCTGTAAGCACCTCCTTCCAAAGGGCCAGGGCTTTGTCCAGGCATTTAGACTGAGCTAGAAGTCAGAAGAAAGGGACCAGCCATTCTCTCAGCGTGGGCTATCTGGAGAGAACGCAGCCTTCTTCAGAACAGCCTCTGCCCTCTCTGCCCACCTCCCACGCTGCAGGCCCGCCTCTCCCATACCCGGGGTCCCCATTCTGCTCGTAGGAAGCCGCAGAGGGGACCCTATGTCAGCACCCTGCATTCACAGCCCTCACCAGCGTCTGCCACGAGGTTGAAGGCGATGTTACTGTATAGGAAGCGATCTTCCTGCACTTTATCTTCATAGTTCAGGTCATTGACTTCAAATTCCTCCAGGTTATTAGGGGCCTGGGCTCTCTGATCCCGCTCGATACCCTGCAGGGGGAGATCAGGATAAAAACCGGGCTGGCCCTGGCTCACTGCGAGCCTGGGGAGAGGACCCCCACCCCACGTTCTGCTGGAGCGCGGCCCACGCACCTCCTGCACCCTGGCCTCCAGCGTGCAGATGTAGAGCCACAGCAGGGCCTGGGCCTGGTCATCCAGAAGCTGGGCCCGGGCCTGGGGCTCGGGCCGCACACACTCCAGAAGCTGCAGGGCCTCCTGGACAGCATCCAGGGCCGAGCTGGAGGGAGAGGGGCGCTGAAGCTGGGCCCACGGCGGGTACCTGCCGCAGCGTCCGGGGAAGGGCCTTCTGCGGGACAGCTGGCCCCACCCTCTGAACGAGCGCCTGCTGCCGCGAAGTACAGCAGGTGCTCAGGGACATGGAAAGGGAAACGGCCTCTGAAGAGGTCAGAGCAGCTAGGCAAGAAGCAAGAGTGCACCCCCGGCTATTCCTCCTCACCAGTTGGTCTGCTGGGCAAAGTCGTGGTAGCAGAGCACCTGAGCCAGTTCCACCAGGTGGGTGGCTCGAGCCCAGGCCCCAGCCGGTGTCTCCTCAGGGCTCAGTTCCAGCAGGTCACAGATGACGTTGAACCGCTCCTGCCCCGTGTCCGCTCGCACGGCCTTATAGGCCTGCAGCTCCTCCCTCAGCAGGAAGACCAGGGTCTCCGGGTCCCAGCCGCTCAGGCTGTCTCGCAGAGTCCTGAGAGAAGGCGGGCCCAGCACCAGGTCAGGGAGCCCGTGCAGCAGGGAGCCTCTGCCCCATGCCAAGGAGGCCCAGTCTTGCCTTGCTGAGAGCCTGCTAAGTTTCCAGGCATGAAAACAAGAGCACTGCCTGGCGCCATTGTTCCCCTAGTACGGAGCACAGCGGCTGGCCTGTAGTGGGCACTGACAGATAACAGCGAATGGAGGATGCAGTGCCTTCCTCAGACGGAAGGATGAGCGAGACCATGAGTACCAAAAGCCAGCCCTAGCCAGGGAGCAAACATGGTTGTCCCTCTCCCCACCCACTCACCTCAGCTGTAGCTCCTTGTCTCCTGCTTTGGCTGCGTCCATCTTGACCCGAACCCAGAAGGTGACTGGCTCAGCCATGTGTTGGGGGCCACAGGGCTGCAGGGCTGCCAGCCACAAACTCACCATCTTGCAGCCCTGGGCCTGTTTACCCAGTTTCTTCAAACTCTCTCCATGTAGCCGGAAGCACCTGTGCAGCTGACCAGAGAAAGCAAACACAGCCGACTGCAGAGAGGAACCAGGGAGTCTGTAACAATGGGTGGGTACGTGCCCACGCGGGAACACGCACCACAAGGTGGGCCTCCAGCCCCGACCCCTGCCCCGAGGCAGAAGACACCTGAGCGCTGAATACCTCAGGGCCCCCAACCTGAAGCTTCACCCCACCCCGCCCACATACAGCCCTGAAGACCTGCTCCCCCTCCTGTAAGTCCGCTCCCAGCAAGTCAGCGCCTTCTTCTCAGTCAGAAACACCAGGCCACCGTTGACTTTTCTCCCTGCCTCCCAGCCAGTCACTTCCAGATTAATCCTGGACTTCTTGTACCCATCCACGTCTCCCCATCCCTCAGGAAGCTGCTTTCGTCAGACACCCACCCTTTCCGGCCTAGGCTGCCAGAGCAGGGCGGCGGCCCGGCGTTGTCCCTGCACTCTGTCCATTCACCACAGTGATGCCAGAGAAACCCCAAATGCCAATCTGGTACCATGCCTTCCCTTAAATCCTTGAGAGTCTCATCAACCTCACTCAGGATGAAACCCAAGGCCCTCTACCACCCATCGTGCCTGCCAATCCAGCCACCCCATCATTTCACGGGTATCCTGGCGGTTCTCACTCTGGCTACTTAAAGGACCTCCGAGGGGAACTTGGAAAATACCCAGATGCCTGGGGTCTAGCCCCAGAGATTTTCAGGTGATTCTAATCCGCAACCAGGTTGAGAACCACCAGCTTGAGACATGGCAAAATATAAAAAGTAATACAATAAAAAAATAATAAGAACAGTACAAGTGAGGTGTGGGAAACACTGCCCCAAGTACTGGTGCCAACACGTGGCTCCTAACACCCCGCTACGAGGCAGGGCCCTGGCCAGGCTCTTTCATGCTGCTCAGGCCACCAACATACCCTCCCTTCCTGCCCTCGTACCTTCTCGGGAGGCACCTTAGGGTGTGTGCCCAGCTTCGCCATGCCCAGGTGCTGACAGAGGGGCTCGGAGATGGCGCAGGCCTCGGCGTACAGCTTGTGACTATAGAAGCCGTAGGCCAAGTTGCTGGTGTAAGAGGCTGCAGGTGAGAGAGAGAGAACAGTTGCCAGCAGAATATTCCCACTGCCTCTCCTGTTGGAGAGGCGGTAGAGAGAAGCTCAGCCTGTGGTTGGCTCAGCAGCTTCCAGATCAGACACGAGCCCCTATCGCTACGGGATGAGAGAGGGGCAGCTCTCTCCCATTCCTGCTCCAAGTCGGCCCATGAGGTCCATTCCAGTAAGGCAAACCCACACCAGCCGGCCCCTCAGGGCTTTGTTTTACACGAGCCGAGTCCCCATCCCCACACAGGGCCCATCTCATCTCACATACCAATTTTTGTCTTCATCTTGCTCCAAAGGGCAGCATTTTGGGGGAAATACTCTGGCCTGTCCCTTACTTCTTTCTCCTTCCCTCATCCCACAGAAGCCATATTAGTAGCCTCCTTGCTATTCCTTGCACACACCAGACCAGTCCCTGCCTTAGGGCTTTGGCACAGGCTACTTCTCCTGCCAGGGATGTCCTTTTCCAGGTGTCTACATGGCCAACTTTATCACATCCTCCAAGTTTTGCTCATGTCACTGTCTCAATGAGGCCTATCCTGACCACCCTATTTGATTTTTTTAAGATTTATTTATTTTAGAGGGGGAGAGAGAGCGAGAAAGAGCATGAGCAGGAAGGGCAGAAGGAGGAGAGAGAATCTCAAGCGGAGTCTGCACTGATTGCAGAGCCTGACGTGGGGCTCAATCTCATGACCCTGAGATCAGGACCTGAGCCGAAACCAAGAGCTGGATACTTAACCCACTGCCCCGTGACCACCCAATTTTAAATGGTAACTTGCCCCCTCACCCACCTTGAACTCCTAATTCCCCCCCTTTAATTTTATTTATTTATTTGACAGAGAAAAAGACAGCCAGAGAGAGAGGGAACACAAGCAGGAGGAGTAGGAGAGGAAGAAGCAGGCTCACAGCGGAGGAGCCTGATGTGGGGCTCAATCCCAGGACTCCAGGATCATGCCCTGAGCCGAAGGCAGACGCTTAACGACTGAGCCACCCAGTGCCCCCCTTTTGTGCATTTGATTTAAAAAAAAAAAAAAATTTTAATGTAAAGTTCGATGATCCACTAGTTGCATATAACGCCCTGTGCAATTTGATTTTTAAAGCATTTTTACATGGTTCTTAAAAAAAGAATTAAGTTACAAATGTTCTTTAAAATTTAAACCCGGGGCACCTGGGTGGCTCAGTCAGTTAGACATCTGCCTTCGGCTCAGGTCATGATCCCAGGGTCCGGGGATCAAGCCCCACATTGGGTTCCCTGCTCAGCAGAGAACCTGCTTCTCCCTCGCCCTCTGCTGCTCCCCCTGCTTGTGCTCTCTCTCTCCCTCTCTCTCTAATAAATAAAATCTTTAAAAATAAATAAATGAATAAAAATAAAATAAAATTTAAACATATAGAAAGATCATAAAGTTGCATATCAGGTATAAACCTTTTCATGAAAGAAACACCAAATCATATTTCAAAGTCAATGGGGAAAAACTTGTATCCTCTAAGTTAGCCTCATTACTTCCCTCCTGCTGCTAAACATAGCGTCACTTGGACTTACAAACAGTTTTTTCACTCCTCCTTAAGCCATAAGGAGCCCCCATGGTAATCAGAACCACCCAGCAAGTGCTATTTGTCTGCCTAGTGAGTGATGACCGTACCCCCTGCCTCCGGGCCCCAGGGTACTAACCAGTCATGCCCAGATAATCAGTCAGCTCTTGGCCTGACAGGCTCTGTAAGGCCTCCAGCATCCAGACCACAGTAGATTTGCAACTTTCCACTAGCTGAGCCAGGTCAGCCACATCAGCTACCTGAAAGGACAACAAGGGCTTGAGGGTGAGAGGAGACATAATAGGTCCAAGGTGACATCTACCCCACCCTGAGCCCAAAGCCAAAGCCATCCCAAAGCTCTACCAGGCAGTCGAGCAACCCCAGACCCCAGGATCTGTCCAGGTGTTTTGATTCCCAGACTGTACCTGACAGTTCTGTGCAAAGTCATATACCACCACAGTGTAGAGATGAAGTCCCTGAAAGTGCATCTGAACTAAAGACTGCTGCTGCTTGGGGGAGCCCCCACACACCTGAGGAAGAAAGGGCTTGGTTTAAGGGGCAGAGATAAAGCATGAGCTCCAAGCTGAAGACTGGCCCAGACTCCTGGAGAGCAGACTCAGCCCAGGGAGTAGAAAGGAGGACATTAGGAGGGGCCGTTGCCCTCTCAGGGTAGACTAGGCTGCTGGCGGGTGGGCTATGCATAATCCAGAGAGTGGCTTACCAAGGAAGGGGCCAGGGCTTTCAGATCTTACCAAAGACCTTAGCCTGACAGTCTACAGAACCACATTCCCACCCTTTCTCTAGGTCTTTAACTCACACCATCCTGCAACAGCCGGAGGAGAGAGAAGTACCCGCCAAGAAAAGCAAAGAGGCCCAGAACAGCATCAGGCCCATAGCGCCTCTTGATGCCTCGCTCCAAGCCTGAGAGGAAGAACTGGCAGCTGTCACACAATGCCCGCTGCGGGGGTGATGGTGCCTCCACACTGTTGTTCAGGATAGCTGATGCCTTGATCAAAAGCTTGGCCAGTGCTTGAGGTCCTCCCTCCCCAATCTGTAGCAGTTCAACCCCAAGGCGGCATAACTGGAGGCTGGGGGCCAAATTGGTGTTCCTTAGGTAATCATGGGCTTTCTCCACTACCCTGGTGGCCTTGGCATGGTGGCAACTCCAGCAGAGGCGACGGCAGTGTTCCAGGGTGAGTTCCAAGAGACACAGGGCCCTCTGGGGAGAAAGAGGACCAGGAGAACCCCCTCCTTCACCCACCAAGGCTTTGATCACATGACTGGAGAGCAGATCACCTAGGAAATCAGCATCTGCTTCATTCAGACCATGCCCAGTGGCATCGAATAGCTGATGGGCAGCTACCACGCGACAGGCTGTTGGAGAAGCAAAGTGGGGAACCTCACAAGGGGGACTTTCATCCTCCAAGAGCACTAGAAAGCTCAAGGCCTTCAGCCGAGCCGAGAGTGCAGCTCGCCTCTCCTCCAGGGCTTCTGCCACCTTCCAAAGCAGAGAAAAGCTGCCGCGAGCCACAGCCTCGTAGTCCTGGGGAGCAGCTTGGCGGGAGCACTGCACCAAACAGGCATGGAGGGGCTGAGCAAATCGGAGCGTGGCCTCTGGGATTCCCTGTGTGGCAATGTTCCGTAGAAAGATGAAGAGAATTCGTTCCAGGTAGAGGGGTGAGCGCTGGGGGGTGAACACCAAGTAGCCATTGCAAGCCAGCTCTGCCAGTTCCAGCAGGCTCCCCAGGTGCTTAGGGCAAGCCAGCTTGGCCATCAGCTGCTGGTTGCAAGCCCTCAAGATGGCATCACAAGCTTGTCTCCTCTCAGCATCAGATCGGCAGCTGGGTGAACCAGCCGGAAGCTTGGACAGGAACTCCTAAGAGGAGAGGAAGATGTGATTGGAACTACCAAGGTAGGGAAAGAGAACTAGAAATGGGGTTGCTCAGGAGAGGATCTTCTATTAACCTGTCCCTTAAATAAGACAAAAACAAAACAGCTCATCTTGAGAAGCCAGGTGTATCCAGAACTAGAGCCCCCCTACCTTCAAGTCAGGCAGCAATTCTTCAGCCTCCTTCGGGTTGCTTAGTAAAGTCCCAAAGTTGATTCCTTTGAAGCTCCTCATGGCGTTGGAGGGCTGGGGAAGAGGAGAAGGATTAGAGAAGGCGGAGAAGATTCGAAATAGAGCTAAATGGAGGCCAGGAGAAGCCCTGACCGCTGCGGAAGAAGGGGGCCAAAGAATCCCATCAGAAATCTTATGGGCAGGGGCGCCTGGGTGGCTCAGTAGTTAAGTGTCTGCCTTCGGCTCAGGGCATCATCCTAGAGTCCTTCTCCACTGGGAGCCTGCTTTTTCCTCTCCCACTCCCCCTGCTTGTGCTCCCTCTCTGGCTGGCTGTTTCTCTCTCTGTCAAATAAATAAATAAAATCTTAAAAAAAAAAAAAAGAAGAAGAAAGAAAAAAGAAAAAAAAAGAAATCCTATCAGCAGGGGCGCCTGGCTGTTCAGTTGGTGGAACATATGATTCTTTATCTCGGGGGTCCTGACTTCGAGTCCCACCATGGGTGTAGAGGGAAAGGAAAGGAAAGGAAAGGAAAGGAAAGGAAAGGAAAGGAAAGGAAAGGAAAGGAAAGGAAAGGAAAGAAGGAAGGAAGGAAGGAAGGAAGGAAGGAAGGAAGGAAGGAAGGGAGGGAGAGAAAGAGAGAGAGAGAAAGAAAGAAAGAAAGAAAGGAAGAAAGAAAGAAAGAAAGAAAGAAAGAAAGAAAGAAAGAAAGATAGAAAAAGAGAGAGAGAAAGAAAGAGAGAGAGAGAAGGAGAGAAAGAGAGAAGGAGAGAAAGAGAGAAAGAGAGAAAGAAAGAAAGGAAGGAAGGAAGATAGAAAGAATGGAAGGAAGAAAGAAAGAGAGAAAGAAAGAGAGAGAGAGGGAAGGAGAGAAAGAGAGAAGGAGAGAGAGAAAGAGAGAAAGAAAGAATGGAAGGAAGAAAGATAGAAAGAGAGAGAGAGAGAAAGAGAGAGAAGGAGAGAAAGAAAGAAAGAAAGAAAGAAAGAAAGAAAGAAAGAAAGAAAGAAAGAAAGAAAGAAAGAAAGAAAGAAAGAAAGAAAGAAAGAAAGAAAAAAGAAAGAGAAAAGTAAGAAGGAAAGAAATCCTATCGGGGGAAAAAACACTATGCAAGGACAGCGGGCTCCAGTTATAAACCGACGCTTCCGCTTTTCCTTCCTCCAGGTTGATCCGAGGTCTCACTATCCATCCCACCACCCCAACGCCCCACACCCGAGGCCTCCACCGAGTTCCGCGCCCACCAAGACGTCCTGACGTCTCCCAACCTTCCCTCGCAGAGCCGCCTCCGCCTCTCCCTCAAGTCAGCGCCGGGGACACCACCTCACCTTGGCACGAACACACGCTCACGAGTCCCTCCGGGCCTTTTTGCCTCAGAGGTCGCCTCCTTCCTAGGTCTAGGTCTTACTCGCCAGAGTGAGAACTCCGCAAGAATCCAAGATGCAACCTTCGTTTTCCGCGCCAGCCCCCCCTTTCAAATATCCCCAGTGACCAATCAGCGAGAGCTTTGTAACGCCGGCGTGCCGCGCGGCGCTGTGGGAGTTGTAGTTTATCCGCTGCGCTGCACCGTCACGTGACGCTGGGGGCGGAGTCGTGCTGCTGTGGGCGTTAAGGCCTCTTGGGGGCGCGGGTTGCCCCACTTTTTCTGGCCAAGGCAGAGATCCTCACCTGTCCGTCGCTTAGTAGCTATCGGGAGGGCCAGTCCTCTGCCCTCTTTATCTTCAGAGCTCAGAAAGTTTAAATTTCAAGAGAAGGGAAATAGGCTAGACAACAAGAAGAACTTACTTGGAAATTCACGCGGTTTGGGTTACTGGGAAGATAGGGCGTAGCCTTTCCAGGAATTCTTTAAAAATATCATTTTCTGAGGGCACTGACAGCAGTACCATGGCGACTTCCAGTTCTCTCTCTGCCTTCCAGCCTTGCTCTTTAAATCAACTCCATCTAGCGCTCCTTGATGGAGGATGGAGGGTAGAGGGGAGGGTTAAGGGAAGAACCAGGAAAACTCATTCACTGGGATATTTCAGTCGTTACTGGCTTACGTTTGTAAGTACTAACTACTTCCCCAAACGTGCAGATTCAGTTGGCTCTGTTTTTCTTTCCTTCCTCCGCGCCAGAGAATTCAGTTCAAAACTTTTGGTCTTCCAGTTCACTTTTTCCTGATGAATTCTATTGGACAACATCCTCATCTCTCACTGTCTTCCCTCCTTCTTTCCTTCCTTTCCTTTTCCTTCCTTCCTTCCTTCCTTCATTCCTTCCTTCCTTCCTTCCCTCCTTCTTTAAAGTTTTATTTATTTAATCTCTACACCCAACGTGGCACTTGAACTCAGGACACCAGTATCGAGTGGCATGCTCTTCTGACTGAGCCAGCCAGGCGCCCAATCAGTCTTTCTTCATCATCATCAACCTCTTTTAGGAGCTCAGAATCTAGCAGAGAAGACTATTTTAAAAAAACAAAGACAAGAATAAGAACATCACCAAAGAATCTCAGTGTTGGAATGATAATACTAATGTCGGTGCAAAATGTATGTTAGACATTACATACGTATCTCTTGTAGGGTAAGGGACCCAACAGAGGTCTTCATAAATGATCAATGAATACATCAATTTTCACACTACTCATTTCCTTTTGCTTACACCTTAGCAATCAGTGCTTATTTATTTACATGTTGGGTAGTGAGTGTTCTAGGACTTTTTCCTATGTATTTATTACATCTACTTGATTCTAAACTCCTTAAGGACAGAGAATTTATCCTTTTTTATTCCTCTTCTACTTCTTACAAGAAGTAGGAAGTTCCTTAAGTATTAAGAAATTGATAAATGCTGACCAGTATGAACCTAAGTCACAAAATTCAATCCCTCACCTGAAGCCCAAGCTTATAAAGAGACAGCACAGGATAGTGGAAAGAACTTTGAATTTGAGTCTGAACAGAGGAGCTGGATTCTAGCCCTGGTTCCATGTATTATTTATCTGTGAAATGGGGATAGTAACATCAAGCCTCACTACTTCCCAGGGTTCTGCTGGCCTCAAATAGAATAGCCTTGAAAAGCTTTCCAAAGGCTCTAACACTGCTTTGCAGCCATTAAAAAGCATGTCTTATATGGACTGACACATAAAGATGTCAGAGATACATGAATGACTCTATAGTCTTCCTGAGGATTTCAGTTGATTTAAAGAAAGAAATATAAGTTCTACTGTTTTGTAAAAAAGAAGTTGCGGGGAGGCCTGGTGGCTCAGTCAGTTAAGCGTCTACCTTTGGTTCAGGTCATGATCCTAGGGTCCTGGGATCCAGCCCCATGTCGGGCTCCCTGCTCAGCTGGGAGCCTGCTTCTCCCTCTGCCGCTCCCCCTACTTGTGTTCCTTTTCTCGCTGTCTCTCTCTTGTTCAAATAAAATCTTAAAAAAAAAAAAAAAAACAAAAAAAACCAAAACGTCATGGAAGAGCATGATTCAAAATTTTGATTCAATTTTTTAAAAGATTTATTTGTTTTAGAGAGAGTGTATGCACATGGTAGGGAGGGATTGAAGGAGAGGTAGAGTCTTAAGCAGACTCAGCACTGACTGTGGAGCCCAACATGGGACTTGTTCTCACTACCCTGAGATCATGACCTGAGCTGAAACCAAGAGTCAGCTGAAACCAACCGCACCACCCAGGTACCCCTGATTCAATTTTTATTTAAAAACAAAAACAAAAACAGAACAACCAACTGGGGCGCCTGGCTGGCTCAGTCAGTATAGCATGGGACTCTTGATCTCGGGGTCATGAGTTTGAGCCCCACATTGGACACAGAGTTTACTTAAAACAAAACAAAAAAACCCTAATATTAAGTCTGTGGATTAGACTCCAAACATTTAATAATGGTATGAAGAGTGAGATTAAGGGAGCCTGTCATTTTTTTACATTTTATATATAAATCATATAAATTGTTTATATTAAACACATATTTCTGTATTTGCATTTGATCATTTTACGATTTCATATAATTTTACTGTAAAAAAATCTTTAAAGCAGGTGTGAAGGGATTTTTAAAGATTTTACTTTTATTATTTGACAGAGAGAGCGAGAGAGCACAAGCAGAGGGAGTGACAGAGGGAGAGGGAGAAGCAGACTCTCTGCTGAGCAGGGAGCCTGACACAGGACTCAATCCCGGGACCCTGGGATCATGAGCTGAGCTGAAGACAGACGTTTAATCAACTGAACCACCTAGGAACCCCATGAAGTATTTTTATAACATTAGACCTAATCCCCAGCATGACAAATTTTTGTTTTATAATTCCATTCTGTGGTTCTATGAGGAAGTGGTGGCAAAAAATAATAAAAGGGACAGAGAGTACCACAGGGTTGGGGTTAGGGGAACAGTGGTGGGGCATAGAACCTAGACCTAGCCAAAGGGCCATGGCCATTAGCTGGGAAAAGGCCTCCTCTTCCTGAGCAGGAACTGACTTTCCTGGAAGAGATAGTCCTCCAGGCCTCAGAACCCAGTGCCATCCTCATGACCCAATCCTCCTGCCTTCTTGTCCATTGGTTCCTGGTTCCTTGGGATGTTTCTCTTCTCCTCAGGATCACTTAAAAGTTCCAAATCAAATAATCATGTGTCCAGCTGGATGGGAAGTCAGAAAATCAGGAGCCTCTTAGTGAAAGATGGTGGTGTGTATCAAGTCTGACACCATGCTGACCTTCCCACTTGAGGAAGAGGAAATGAGTTCAAGTGGAACATACTGACACCCTACTCAGCTGCTCACATACCCCAGAGGAGAAGGCCTCTCAAATAGCTTGATACTTCTATCTGGGCCAGGACCAAGGATAAACACTTCTGGGAATCACCCAGCCACTGGGATGGGTTGGAAAGTTCTATACCCAATCACAGCTCCATCCATTCATTCTCATACCCAGATCTGGTTAGGCTCAGCTGGATTGAAAAAGTTTTAAAATAAAATATAAAAGCAAACACTTATGTGGTGCTTACACTGTGGGCCAAGAGCTGTTCCAAGCACTTAAATACAATAATGCTTTTAATTCTCAAAAGAGCCCTATGGGGTAGAGACTATATTATCATCGCTGTTTTACAGATGAGGAAACTAACAAACTAACAAATTTGAACCCAGGCCCCGGTTGGGCTCCGGTTCCATGCTCTTAACCAGTTGCCTGTACAGCCTCTCAGCAGAGCATCAGAAGCAGTGTTTTGCAGGCAGTGTGCGCCTGGTCAAGCGAGCTCTCCTTTGATGCATACGGGCAGATACCAAAAAGTGGACCAGATGGCTGAGGCCAAACACTCCCAATCTCTTGCCCTTCTCCCAGGACAGGGCTTGGGATGAGGGAGCAAGGCTAGAGGGGGAAAAGGCACGTCGGCAAAGACCCGGGGGACGCAGGCAGCACCTGTCATAGAAGGGGCGCCGGGCAGGCAGCGAGACGTCGGCAAAGACCCGGTGGACGCAGGCAGTACCTGTCATAGAAGGGGCGCTGGGCAGGCAGTGAGAAGACGTCGGCAAAGACCCGGGGGACGCAGGCAGTACCTGTCATAGAAGGGGTGCCGGGCAGGCAGCGAGAAGCACAGTTTGGCTTTGGCTTTACCATTCATTTGCTACGTGCTCTTTATAAAAGAAATTTACCAGCACCTAGTAGTAACACACTGCATGGCATACAGTGGATGCTTAATAAAAATATATTTAAGGCTGAATGGACAATGTCGAAAATACCTTGGAGTTCTTAATGCCCCGTGCATCTGACAGGAGAGAGCCCTCCCCAGTCTATCTGCTACCAGCCCCTTTGGAGAAAGCTCAGCAGGGACAAAACTAAAGGAACTTCATTAGTCTGTCTCTTCTTCCTATTTCCTTAACGCTTAGGAATGTGGGGCCCCCTCATGCTTCCATTGATAAATAATTACGGTCATCCCAAACAACAAATCACTAACTAGGCTCTGGACTCTAGTCTAATAGACTTCCCAAATGGGCAGCTCTGGAAAGCCGGGTGTAAGCTAGTCTGTCTCCTCCCCAGATGTTTACTGAGCACAGCCATGAGCAGAACACCCACCGCGTGTATGTATGGAGGAGACAAAGGCAAATGAGACACAACTTGCTCCTGTCCTCAAGGAGACCACACTATGGTAGACAGAGATGGAAAGTCTACAAATAACTCTAAAATATATCTAGGTCCAGCTCAACAGGGCGGAAAGAGGAAGTGGAGTTTTGCAAGAAACTCTGTCTTAGCCTCAAGATGGGGGAAGGAAAAGGTATCTGTTTTTCTGTACTTAACCTCAACTTCTATTCCCTGCAGTCTGGGTGGGGGACCTTTTTTTTCCCCCTGCACTGAATAGGGACCTGAGACCCCTACCCGTTCCTCCCCGTTTCCCCCTGCAGAAGCGCATCCCTGCTGCATTCCTGCAGCACCAGCTGATGCTATCTCTCCACACAGGTTGGAACTTGCAGGTCCTGGGGCATCTTGCACCTTCCTGTCTGGAGAGCAGCCTGGGACCCAGGGAAATCACGTCAATCCCTTTGCCAAAGTGGGTGGGTCCCCCCATCTCCAGCCCTAGCACATTCCAGGACATACCCCTGAGCCTACCCTCCCTTCATCCGCACCTTTCTTAACGCTGGCTCTGCTTCCCCTGAGAAGCCTGGGTTTTGGTGGGAGGAGGAAAGGGAGATAAAATCAGGTGAGGCAGGGAGGGGCCCACAGAACTCGTGTTCCCACTGGTACTGTTTCCTGCCCTGATGGCTTCCTCACCCTCATTGAGGCTGGGTGGGGAAGAGTCAGGTACAGACAAGGTGTCCCAGTCCCTTAGCCATCCACGGTCCTCTCCCCTTGGCAGCCCTTCACTTAGGTTTCATGCGAGGATACAGGACACAGGACCTGGCGGGCCCAGGTGGTGCTGGACAAATGGTGCATTGTGCCACTGAGGCGAAAGGCAGGTAGCATACATGTGCTGAGCTGCAAGCTTGTTTCTGCAGGAAGGTCCCAGATTTGCCCCACTGGGTGGTCACAGAAGCAACTCGAGCACCTAGAATCTCTGTTCAGTGGCATGGGTATTCACCCCACATGCTCCAGAAATTGTCTCACCCTGGATGTGGAGCAAGGGTCTTGCTGGGCAACTAGAGAGGGTACCTGTCCCCAGGGTGACAAGATATAGAAGACCTAGGAGCCTCAGGCACTTCCCACCCATTTCCGCTAAGAGGCAATGCTACAGCTCTCAGTTTAAGCTGGAGACCATCTTAGAGAGGCCAGAAATACAAATGCTTCTGCTGGTGAGCCCACCTCTACCCTCAAACTCTCCAGGTGCCCACTCACCAGAAACTACTGAGGTGGGTACAGGTGAGGATGAGCGAATCAAATCAATGATCGATTAAAAGTGTTTATTTGTAAATGGAAAGGGGAGAGGGAGTAACACAGAGGCAACATTTGGCATCTTCTTTCCAGGCCATGCAGGCCCCACGTGCTCTCCAACCCAAAACACTGGCAGGCGGGGCCCCAGGACAGGCTGAGGGGTCAGACAGTTGCAAAGTCAGTCACGGAGAGGTCTGTACAGCCCTGGAGAGGTGGGATTCAAGAGTCCTTCCCAGCCCCTTTGTCCCGGAACAGGGTTAGAGCTCAGGGGCATAGGGCTCCCCCGTGGGTGAGGGCACCCGCAGCTCAGCATTGTGCCTGACCACGGTGAAGAGCCCCACCACCGCGAGCAGAGCCATCACCATGACAGCAGAGCAGATGCTGAACATGTTCCGAGTGCCTGTTTTGTGATCACTGTCGTGGAGAACTAGGAGCCCCAGGCAGGCCAGTAAGTGCAGGGGCACCCGGAACCAGTTGAGTACGCCAGCTTGCTCTGTCTCAGGGATCACCTTTCTCCGCAGAAAGCTCATGCTGGGAAAGTATAGCCCACAGGCCAATTCGATAAGTAGAAAGGCTATGAAGGACTCCACTGGACTCTCCTGGCCTGGGCTGGTGGAGAAAGTCAACATGAAAAGGGAGAAGACAACGATGAGGACAGCGAGGGAGAGCAGGTGCATGGGCTGAAGGTGGTACCTCTTGGAGGTAGCGATGCGGTACAGGGAAGAGCCGAGCAGGCTGGCGGCCATGAAACTGGAGAAGACAATGCCCAGTGGAGCCCCATGTGGGTCCAGCACAGGCGTCCAGAGGAAGACAAAGATGAAGATGACGCTCTCAAACAGGGCTTGTATGGTGCCTAGCAACAGCACACGGCGGTCTGACAGCAGGCAGCGCAGGCCTCCAGCGCAAGTCCTTGAAAAGGCACGCTGCCGATCACAGTTCTCTCCCCAGTTATGAAGGGCCAGGGCCCCAGCCAGAGCCAAGAGAGGGATGGCAGCCACAAAGGGTGCTACAGGCCCCAGCCCCATCCAGCAGGCCACGGCCTCAGCTGCCACACCTGCCACTACAGCCAGCACATGGTTCCAGAAGGCAGCTCGGGCAAAGGTAGCTGGGATCCACTCAGCAGGGAAGTCATGACGCTCCATGTGTTCATGGATGTACCAGGCCTCGAAGGCCGAGAAGAGCAGGGCTGTGGACAGTCCACCAAGTGCTCGGCCCATTAGCAGTACAAAGTAATCCCAAGAGAGTTTGGTTAAGCAGCATAGAGAGTAAGTGAGGGAGAAGAGGACACAAGACTTCTTACGACCCAGCCAATCCACAAGGGAGGAGGCCACCAGTCCAAAAAGGACTGTGGAAGCAAGGCCACAGACATAGAGGATGGCAATCTGACCCTCCAGGAAGTGGTAATGCTGATAGAGTTTATAGAGGTAGGGGGCCTGGAGCCAGTCAGCTGCCAGCGCCAGGAAGTAGACCTGATAGAAGTCCAGTTGAAACCGAAGGAAGGAGGGGTTGCTGCAGGCCCTTCCAGGGGGCTTAGCCTGGCATCTTGACAGTTCCAACCCCAGGCAGGAGGCCAGGAGGACCACAAAAGCAAGATAGGCAGTCACCAGCATGGCGGGCCCCGGGACGACCTAGGGAAGGAAGGGGGGTTCCGAGTCACATCCATTGCCCAGGTAGCACTGTCAAGGAGCTGGGTGTCTAAGCAGGAGACAGCTCCACCCAACCCCCCCTGCCAACTGCATTTCCCCACCCCTCAACTCCACTCCCCTAGAGCTCAGACCGGAGGGACCAGTTGTGTGGGTGGGAGGAGTGGCCCGCCAGAGCAGGTCTCCTAGGACACTGTGCAGCAGGGAGGGGTAAAAGGGGAGGGGGGGTATGTTGAGCATTCGCCCCACCCTTGCCTGGCATAGCAAAGAGGGAGTCCCTTTAATACAATAATTCCAGCCCCACAAGTTAAGGGGGGTGCTGTCCTTTTCCACTACAGCTTCTGTATACGGCTATTACCTCCCATTCTCTCTGGAGAGCTCGTTTTTGCCCTCAGTCTTTCCATCTGTCGAGGGCATCCCTCCCGCCCGCGCGGCCCTCCCGAGTTGCTTCAGGGTCACAGGCGTGCATCTCGGATTCCCGCTCCTCCAGGTCATAGGCACCCCCCTGCGCCCCCTAGCCCCAGCCCAGCGCTCCAACGCCGCCACACCTGCTTGCACCTCGCCCAGACCCCGTCTCACCTGCTGCCCCGGTCTGCGGGGACGTCCCGGACACGTCCGGCTCCAGGCCGCCGGGCCGCCCTGCCCGCTCTACCTCCGGCTCGGGCTCCGGCTCGGGTTCCAGCAGCGCGCCCGCCCCTCACAGCCTGCTTCCGGGAGCCGGGTAGGCCTCTGGCCGCCGCCATGATGGCCCCGTCACGTGACCGGGTGAGGCGTTCAAGCCCCGCCCCTGCTCCGCCTTCTGCCCCCCCCCCCCCCCCCCCGCCACGGGCTCTCAACTCCCCAAGCCAGCGGTAAAGAGTAGAGGTGGTAGCGGTTGCTGCTCTCGCTCTGACCCCCTCCGCTGCCTTCCCGTGACACCCGCTCCTTCGACTCCCGGGTACCTGCGGGGCCGCCCCGAAATAAAGACCCATTTTCTCTTTCTCCCTCCGTAACATGGAGAACGCCGGCAGTCCCGCAGACTCGTGGGCTGGAGCATCCGAAGGAACACCGCTGCCCTAAGCCGAGTCGGCTCCCGGGTTTTCCTCCTCTCTCACTGTAGTGACCTCTAGGCCCGACGTCAGTCTGGCCCAGACACCTGAGGCAGGCTGTGTGGTGTTAAGGACTTGGACTCCGGCAGGAAGACGGGCTAAGGCTCAAATCCCATCCCTGTCGTTTAACCAACGCGTGACCTTGGGCAAGCCACATTACTCCTTAGTGTCCTAGTTCCTTTGTCCAGAGAGCGGTGCCCAAGTAAAACAGGCTGAAGTTCAGCCCTGTTGCTGAATGCCCACCTTCTGGCACTTACCAGCTGTGTTACCTTGGAAAGGTTTTTTTCCTTATACCCCAGCCTTAGTAGTATCTCCAATGGCTTCCCACCTCACTAAGCGTAACAGCCAAAATCTTTACAATGACCTACAAAACCCTCTATTCCCTGTTCCTGCACTACTTCTCTGACTTCATCTGCAAATCTCCCTCTAGACTCTTTCTACTCAGGCCTTTGCATACCGTGCCCTGAAACGTTTTGGTTCTTCTCCCAAATACCCACATGGTTCCCTCCAGCCCCTCCAGTTCTCTGTTCAAATGTTGACTTCTCAGAGAGGCCTTACTGGGAGACCCTGTTTAAAACAGCAGCTCTTGGGACGCCTGGGTGGCTCAGTTAAGTGTCTGCCTTTGGCTCGGGTCATAGCAGGGAGCCTGCTTCTCCCTCTCAGTCGGCCTGCTGCTTCCTCTGCTCGGGCTCTCTCTCTCTCTCTATCTCAAATAAATAAATAAAATCTTAAAAAAAAAAAAGACAGAGAGACAGCGAGAGAGGAAACACAAGCAAGGGGAGTGTGTGAGGGAGAAGCAGGCTTCCTGCTGGGCAGGGAGCCTGATGCGGGCTCGATGCGGGGCTTGATCCCAGGACCCTAGGATCATGACCTGAGCCTAAGGCAGATGCTTAACAGCTGAGCCGCCCAGGTGCCCCAAATAAATAAATAAATAAATAATCTTAAAAAAATAAAATAAGACTGCAGCACCACCACCTCCACTAGTAATCTGCTTGCTGTCCTTCCAGCCTCTATTCCCCTTTGCTGCATTTTCTCCATAGCACTTAACACTATCTGGCACACTATATATTTTACTTATTTACTATCTCTTCTCCCTACAGATTTTTATCTATTTGTTCACTTGTATTCCCAGTACTTAAAACAGTTATTGAGGGGCACCTAGCTGGCTTAGTTGGAAGACCATGTGACTCTTGATCTGGGGAGTAGGTGGGAGTGGGGGTTCCAGCCCCATGATGTGTATAGAGATCAATTTAAAAAAAAGAAAGTTAAAAAAACAGTTATTGATAAGTAAAAAGAATTCAATAAATAAATGGATAAGGTAATCCAGATAAATCAGTCTAAAAAGTGCTGGCCCATATTAGCTGGTAACAGTCATCAAACAGTTATCTGTATGTATCTAAACTCTGTTTTAGGGGCGCCTGGATGGCTCAGTCGTTAAGCGTCTGCCTTCGGCCCAGGGCCTGATCCCAGGGTCCTGGGACCGAGCCCTGCATGGAGCCCCCTGCTCCGCTGGGAGCCTGCTTCCTCCTCTCCCACTCCCCCTGCTTATGTTCCCTCTCTCACTGGCTGTGTCTGTGTCAAATAAATAAATAAAATCTTAAAAATAAAAATAAACTCTGTTTTAAGAATTCCTGGGCCATTATAGATTAATTATGTCGTGTCACAACAACCGGTAAGGTAGGTACTATTATTATCCTTGAGAGTTGGAAAGGTTAGATAATATGCCCAGAATCTCATGGTAAGAGGTAGAGTTAGAACTGGGACCCAGATCTTTCCAGTTCCACACTCATGTGGTTTCTGAGATTAAATGAGTTCACTCGTTTGCACAGGTGATTAGTAAATGTTGGTTTCCTTTATACTAAGGCTTGGAGGGTAGAGGGTGGGAGAGTCTGGGATTACATCTTTTTTTTTTTTTTAAGATTTTATTTATTTATTTGACAGACAGAGAGACAGCCAGCGAAAGAGGGAACACAAGCAGGGGGAGTGGGAGAGGAAGAAGCAGGCTCCCAGCAGAGGAGCCTGATGTGGGGCTCGATCCCAGAACGCCGGGATCATGCCCTGAGCCAAAAGCAGACGCTTAACGACTGAGCTACCCAGGCGCCCCTGGGATTACATCTTGAAATACTTTTTTTTTTTTTTAAGTAGGCTCCCTGCCCAGCGTGGCGCCCAACATGGGGCTTGGACTCATGACCCTGAGATCAAGAATCCGATGCTTAACAGACTGAGCCAGCCAGGCACCCCAAGAAATACTTTCTTATGATAAAGTAAACAGCTAAGATTTATACCCTACAAGTTCCAGAGCGCCTTTATTTCTAACTGGCAAATCCTACAGAGTAGAAAGGGGTAGTGGTTCCCATGCATTCGTCTAGAAACACAAAGACTCAAAAACCATGATTTCCCCAGGGTCATTCAGTGAGTGAGAGCACAGACGACCCACATACTCTCCCTCTCAGTCCTGGACTGAAGCTCCTCGAACTCATGACACCTGTTTCTTTTGAGGGTGGAGGTCATCCTGAATGAAGGCAAGAGTGGGACAGGATGGCCTCACATTCCTGGCCTTCTGTTTTCCAGGAGCTACATTTTGCTCAGAAGCACCTGGCAGAGAGAGACTTACAGCAAGATCACATTACTTTGGATTATTTTTGCCTATTGTGGGACCCATTAAAAATATGTTTAGTCTTAAGTTTCCCCCCTGTCCCCTCAGAACTGTGAAGCACTGCTGGGAAAGGTCCTAACATGGGAAATGGGTCAGCAGTGGACTGGAGGGCATACAAGGCAGCCTGTGAGCACATCCCATCTCTAGGACATGCTTCTAGTAGAGGCAAGGAGGGCTGAGGTCTATGCATTGCGGAGTCACAGGGGAAGTCCTGGTTTTCAGGGAAGGCGGGAGGATGCTTTGGGAATAACTAGGGACCTTGCTCACCAGTGGGGCATCATTTAAAACTTTTATTACGAAAATGTTCAAACATACACAAAGATAGAGAGTATAGTTAATTCAGTAATATTAATTTTGTCACTTTATTCCTTCTACTCCGTTTTTTCTGTCCTTTTTTATTTGCCAAAATATTTAAAAGTAAGTATGTCACTTCACTCCATACTTCAACGTGCATCTCTAGGAAATAAGGCCCTTTTCTCACATCTCTCCAAGGCCATTTTACATCTAACAAAATCAATACTGATCCCTTGGCATTGTAAATATCCAATCCATGATTAAAAGGCTCCAATTATCTAAAACTATCTTTTTACAATTGGGTTGTCCAAATCAGGAACCAAACAAGGTCCATGTGCTCCATATAATTGTTGTCCTTTTATTATTATTATTATTATTATTATTATTATTATTATTTCCCCGCCCAGCCATTCACTAGTTGAAGAAATTGGGTCAGATTTCCTCGAAAAGATTCCACATTCTGGATGTGTCTTCTCACTTCCTCCTGTGTCATTTGAACTGTTCCTCCATCCCTGATGTATCCTGTTAAATGGAGTTTAGTTCTAGAGGTTCGATTTGAATCACATTCAGGTTTTTTGTGTATTTGTTCCCTTGTTTGGCAAGAGTGTCTTGTGGGTGGTGTCAAGGGCTTCAGATTACATCACATCAGGAGGTGCACAGCGGGTGGTTGTGCCCCTTCTAGTGATGGTAAGATTCATCAGTGGGTCAGGTGGTGACAGCTTGATTCCTCCATTGTAAAGTTCCCCATCAACCATCGTCTTCGGTTTCATCCATTCATGATTCTTGTTCTGATCAATTATTTCATTAAGGGTTGCAAAATTGTTTTTCGAATTCCATATTCCTTCCACATTAGCTGGAATTCTTCTGTAAATGAGAAGTTTTCTCCACCACTTAGAGCTATTTGGCTACCCTGAAATATAGTTTATACAGGACAAGCAGTATAAATACTTAATTCTTTTTTTTCCAAAAAATTTTTAAAAAGTAGTCTCTACACCCAGTGTGGGGCTTGAAACTACAACCCCCAAATCAAGAGATGCACACTCCACAGACTGAGCCAGCCACGTGCCCCAGTTCTTTTTCTTTTTAATTGCTAATTTTCAGAATAAGAAGTTGGAAGAAGCATCATTTTAAAAAATTTTGAGCTTAGAACTGAGTAGGGATGGATTGCCTGGATCATGGGTGGGGAAAGGAAGGGCTATTCTGGTAGCTGTGTCCAGCCCTTGCAAACACCAGTGCTTGGGGGCATGTGTGGGACAGACAGACATTGGAGGACTCACGGTTCTGGACCTCGTGCAGCAATGAGACAGGCATGACACAGGCATGGTGTGTGGGTATCTGTAGGACCCGGAAGAGAGAAAGACAGATATGGGGAGGCAGAAAGAGAGATAGGAAGTGAAAAAACAGCTAGACCCAGAAGACAGGGAGGAAGACAAGGACAGAAACGGAAATAGAAATGAAAGAGACAGGGAGTGAAATGCACCAGAAGCACAACAGGATAGAAAAACAGAGAGGGGCAGCTGGCTGGCTCCGCCAGGGGAGCGTGCGACTCTTGACTTCAGGGTCCTGAGTCCGAGCCCCATGTTGGACATAGAGCTTACTTTAAAAAGAGAGAGAGATGTATAAGGTGGATCAAAAGACCAAGAAAGCAAATAGAGATGAAGACACAAACTGAGACAGGGAAGGGGGAAAGGAAAAGACATATATGTTAGGTAGACTTTATATTAGATGGGGAGGGATGCCTGGGTGGCTTAGTCTGTTAAGCCTCTGTCTTTGGCTTAGGTCATGATCCCAGGGTCCTGGGATTGAGTCCCGCATGGGGGGGGGGGGTCCTTGCTCAGCAGGGAGCCTGCTTCTCCCTCTGGTTGTGCTCTCTCTCTCTCAAATACAGAAATAAAATATTTTAAAAAATTAGATGGGGAAATGGGGAGAGATATAGAGGGATAGAGAACAGGGAAAACTGATATAAAGACAAGGTAAGGTGAAGGCGGAATGTCTCAGTGACAGAAACAAGGAAGCAGAAATAGACAGTGATGTAGACAGACGGAAGGAAGGGTAAACAGAAGGCCACACAGAGATGGGGAGCAAAGAACAAAAGGTCCCAGAGAAGGAGGCTGAGAAAGAGAGCACTGAAACAGACTAGTGTCAGAGGACTTGAGGAATGTAGAGGAGCGCTTACGGGCTCTCAGCTTAGGGCCCGGTCCTGGGCAGATACTGGGGCTCTTACTTCCAGCTTCCTCTTGGTTCCTTCTCTAAACCCCCCCGCCCCACCCCCAGAAACAGGGGATTCTGACTAGCTATGCGGACGGGATCACTCGGAGCCTGAGTCCAGGGTTCCCAGCTTCCCTTATCCCCATTCCAGATGAGCATGGATGTAGCAGATGGGATTACTGTTGAAAGATTGAGGTCATGAGACTGCGTGAGCACTCAGAGATTTGAAAGACAAGACATCCAGGCAGAGAACGCCAGGTTCCTAGAAGCAAAGAACCATGAAGGATGTCATGATATCCAAGGGGAGGGAAGAGCCAAGAAACCTCTGCTTGGCTTTCTCTTCTGCTCCAAGAGCCACTGACCTTCTTTGCCTGACTCAAGATGAGACGTAAGGGGTCCAGAGACTCTTGGGTCAGTCAGGGAGATGGGTGGAGGTTCAAGGGGCAAGAAGTGGCCCCTGGAGAAAGAATCCCTAGTGCCTCTAGAGGAGGAATGCACCTTATTCACGAAAACGAGGGAGAAGATGAGCCAAGAAGGATCGCCAGCAGAGGCTGATTAGAGGAAGAAAATGGCCAACTTGCTCACCTTCAGCAGCCACGTGGGAGGCTCTGAGAAGCACGCTTTCCATTCCAGAAGTTGCAGAAGAAGAGGTTCTGGACCCAGCGGGAGCATGTCCAGAAACTAACATCAAAGCAGATGCCCCGCTCTCAGGGACTGCGGGGAGGCTGGGGCTCTGAGCAGCCTTCTGCCTCTACCTGTCTGGGCGAGGGGTCTAACTGATCCCTCTCCTCCCTCCAGAGCTTCTGCCTCCCCCCAGAGGAAGCAGCTGGCAGAAGAGCTCCAGGAGACCGCCGATCTCTCAAGAGGGCAAGAGCCCAGCTAGACTATCAGACAGTGCCTCTGAGAGGTGCGTTGTCCCCTGAAGCAGCGGCCAGTGGCACCTGGAGGAGCTCCTCGGCCACAGCCACAGCTGTCACTGCAGCCCAGGCAGGAGCTCAGACAGGCGGCTGGGCCTTTGGAGCAAGGGTAAATTGAGCAAGGTGAGGAGTGGCAGCAGGTCAGGTGCGGACCAGCGCATCGGATGCAGGAGCTGTGCGGACAAGTCAAGGGAGGACAGGCAGGGCAGGGAGGACAGGAGCAGGTACAGGGTGGGCCAGGGAGGCCGGGACAGGAAGGGCAGGTGGCTGCATAAGAGGGATAGGCAGTGCAGGAGCAGGTGGGAGGAGGACAGCTAGGGCAGGGGCAAAAACAGGCTGAGGGGGGACAAGACAGACAAGGAGAGGCTGCTGGTGGGCCATGCCCGGTGGGTGGAGGGGGCTGTTGGTGGGTGGTGGCCTTCTTGTTCCGAGGCCCCAAGCGTAGGCCAAGAGAGAAGTCCATTCAGCTGCAGGACCGGCAGGGCTGGGGGTTGGGTGAAGGGAAGGGCAGGGGTGAAGTAGGAAGGGCAGACTGAGAGAGGCAGGGGTGGGGGCAGGATTAAACCTAAGACCCTGCTGAGCCTTTACTGATCCTGCTGGGAGCTCAGACCTCCGCAGCCAGCCCTCCCCTTCCAGGCCTGCCCAGGGATGCTCTCCTGGCATGCTACCCGCGCCACTGAAACTCTCCGGCTGCACCAGAGCAGAACCCGTTGCTCAAATATGACACTGCTTTCAGGCCTCCAGTCCTTTGTTTCCACCGTTCCTTCTGCTCTGCTCCGAATGCTCTTTTTCTTTTCGCTGCCTGGTGAGGTTCTCTCAGCTCTGAAGCCTTCCCCTTTATTCAATCAAAATGTTTTTTCTTGAGCTCCAGGCACCTGCCACCTGCCTGGGTAAGGACCCCTGCCCAGCACGCTCTGGCCCTGATGGCCACTGGCCCTGACAGTCAGAAAGGCTGCTCCCAAGCTCCCAGACAGTCCCCCGAGGGGATTCAGGGAAGCTGCAGCCTCCGCAGAGCTGTCTGAGACAAGGAGCCAGGGATGTTGGCAGGAGCTGGCAGTGGAGGGAGGATGCTTAGGGTTCTGGGGATTTCCAGCCAGGGCAAATCCCAGGTGTGGGGGTGGGGGTGCCCGGCTGTCTCTGGAAGACTGACAACCAGCCTGGACAACTATTATTCGAGGACTTATCACGTATCAGGTAGTGAATAAGGCAGCTAAGTTCCCTCTTTTATAGAGTCCCCATAAAAGTGAGGGGTGGGGCAGGGTGGAGACCAAAACCAAACAAGTAAATAAACAAATACAGGAGCTTATTTCAGAGCATGAGAATGGCAGTGGGAATCCCAGGGTGCCCTGATAACAAGTGGCTCAGAGAGGTGGGCCCACCAGCAGGGGCAGCTAGTCAGCCCCCAAACCGTCAGGTATGACAGCGCTTAAAGGTTTGGGGGAGATACAGTCTGTCAAGCCCCAGCAGACCAGGGGGGAGCTGCCTGAGGCTGAATGCATCCCAGGTGGCTGGGCTATGGAGAAAAACAAAGCTGAGGAGGGGATAAGGAATGTGGGAGGTTGCAATATCAAATTTGGTGGTCTGGGCGCCTGGGTGGCTCAGTCAGTTAAGCGTCCACCTTCAGCTCAGGTCATGATCCCGGGGTCCTGGGACTGAGCTCCTCATAGCCTTGGGCTCCCTGCTCGGCAGGGAGTCTGCTTCTCCCTCTGCCCCTCCCCCTGCTCAGGCTCGTGCTCTTGCTCTCTCTGTCTCAAAGAAATAAATAAAACCTTAAAAAAAAAACCAAGGAAATAATTATCACAAAAGTCAGGATGGTGGTTACTTCTTAGGGGAGGGAAGGGATTATAGGAAGAACACATGGGAGCTTCTGGCGTGCAGGAAATACTATTTCTTGACTTGGATGGCAGTTAATTGGGTATTCGGTGGGTTCCAGTTCATTTGTACCCTTTCATAGTGTATTTATATATTCTGTCTAGAAAGAGAAAATAAAGTATCACTTTTCTTTCCTCTGGTCCACGCCGCCTTGTTTAGATCACAAGGCTGGAGTTAGATACTTCCTAGTTCATACACCCATCTTGCCCACCAGATCTTAAGGACAGCAGCCTTCCCTGTATTTCTGGCACCTATCAGTGCCTGGCGTGAGGCAGGGAGTAAAAGTATGCTGAATTGCACTGCATTGAATTTTCCAAGTCTCTCATCCCGTGGAGAGAGGGGCAGCTGCGGAAGAGGAGGAAGCCTGCTGCGGTGAAGAGCGCTCAGGACCACCAGGACCTGGGTTCCCATCTTAGCTTTGCCACTTTGTAGCTGTGTGATTTGGGCAAGTTGCTCAATCAGCTCCCTCTTCGGTGAAATGGGGATGATAACTGCTACCTCTCTGGACTGCCGTGCGGATTAAGGTACACCCCTAGCACAATGCCTGGAACACAGTAGGTGCTCAACAAAGGATAGCTTCCCAACCCCCTGGCCCCAGCCCCACATCTTTTCTTCAAAGGAACCTGCTAGAAGGGGCAGCCAGATATCAAAGATGGCCCCCAAGAGTGGGACATCATCTTTGGGGGAGGGCCCTGAAGCGAAGATGCGTCTGTACTCTGGCAGAGAGCTGGCAGACAGGGAGAGCCAACTGATGCTGAACGGCTCCCAGGCAGTCGGTGGGAGCTGGCAGGCGAGATAAGACACCAGGGTTCTGGGAGTTTCCATCTTGGGGAAGTCCCAGGTGTGGGTGCGGGGGGTGCCAGGCCGGGCCCCACCCAACACCCTGGCTCCAGGGGATGTGGGCACAGGGAGGAAAGTGGGTCAGAGCAGGGTTGGAACTTAACCCCATTGGTCCCATGACCTCTTTGCCAGCTCCAGAGGTGGCAGAGGCACAAAGAAGCCTGCTCCCTCCTCCAAAGGGCCTTCAATTCCTTTTCCTCAGAAAGGAAGAACCTTGGCACTTTGGTGTCTAGGCAAGAGGAACTGGAAGCCCCCAGTGGACAGAGGAGAGATAACTCTCTAACCCCTGGGTTGAGGTTCTGTACAAAACACTTGTACACCCACCACACGATGACTGGCAGGCGCCTGGAGCTCTCACCTCACACATACTGCAGGCGACTAGACCTGCTCCTAGTTCCAGGGAGTGGGACAGGTCAGGGCTGGATCAGGGAGGAGGAAGGGCACATGGCGGAACAGCTTGGAGGAGAAGGCTTTTCTGTCTGCTGAGGCTCCAGCTAGGCAAACACAGGAATCCCTCACTCTGGGGGATGTGCCAACAACGTGGGGCCTTGTTTTCTGTGTATAATCTGAGGCCTAAGCCTGTGGCTTCCTCTTCCCTATCTGTGCCTCTATTTCCCTTTCCAGAGGAGGAAATGAAGGAGTGGGTGGAATCACTCCAGGGTGGGGTCACGAGGTGTCCCGACGTGCCCCCCCCCCAGGCTTTGACCATTAGGAGGTGCTTATCATCTCCCCCTTGTAGCACAACAGAATCCAGGTGGGGAACAGGAACAGAGGGACGCTCTTCTTTCTTGGGGGGAGCAGGGTGGCTGGGAGCCAGGACCCTATCCCAGGCCCTTCGCACACATTCTTTGGTTGCCTTCCTTTCTCTCCATGCTCCTCCTCAGTTCCCCCCCACCAAGCCTTTCCTGATCTCCTTGGCTGGGGGGGAAATCCCCCTATTATCCACTCTCATCGTACCTTACGCCTCTGCACACTAGTTATCACTTGGAATTTTGTGGATTATTTGGTAAACATCTGACTCCTCCACCAGATTACGAGCCACAGGCGGCAAGAACCATACCTGGGTATTCCCAGGGTCCAGTACGGTGCTTGGAACACAGTGGATCCTTAAAGATTTGTTGAATTAAGGAAGGGTGCATGTTCAGGGAAGAAACTCCTAGAGTTGTTGAGGCCAGTCCCCAAATCCTGTGTTTCAAAATCAAGGCCTTATTCTCTGTGGGGATCTGGGTGGCACCGAGGCTCCTAAGGACCTTCCACACGCAAATTCATTCACCAGGAAAGCCAACAACCCGGCAAGCGGAGAAGAGGCCTGGTCAAAGGGGTGGAATTGAGCAAGCACCCGGGGCAGGGCTGGCACCGGCCTTGGCACCAGGCAGGCCTGGGGGGAGGAGGTGGGAAAGAAGGGGAGGAAGGGAAAAGAGAAGACACGTGCTGTACAAAACATGTTTTCATCACATTCTCCCTGGGTGCCCTGGCCTCCAAGCTCCGATGGCACTTCCGTGCCTTAATGATGTCCTCGGGGGCTGTAACATAGCTCCCCCAGCTCCCACAGACATCTGCCAGCCACCTCTGGGCGAGGCGTAAGACGTTCTCCCCAGCACCAGAGTGGGCATGGGATAATTACCCATTCAGTGTCCTCCTGCTGGTGGGTAGAGGGGAGGGTGACCATGAGGGGTGGGGCAAGGAAGCACCGCCGGAGCAGGTGGGTCAGATGTCCTGTCCGTCTGCACAATCTCTCCTTCTGGTCTTTGTGATGAGGGAAGCAAAGGGAGCCTCGTCCGAGGGCCCCCAAGAAATCATTTCTCCAAGTTGCCAGGGTGACCAGTAGAATACCACAAAGAGTAAGGGCTAGAAATAGGGATGACAGAAGGGAAGAAGAAATGAGGGGAGTTCTCTCCACCAGCTTCCAGAGCCGGAGGCCCTCTTCTCAAGTCTCCTCCTGGAATCCCTGGACGGAAGACTGGTTCCATTGCAAGAGGGAGAGAGGAGAAGAATCTGAACCCCTCACCATGCTCCACTTCCCTGATCCCCAGTCTGCTGGCTTTTTGTTTTGACTTCCAAACAGACCCCAGTCATTGGGTCCCAGGGAGGGGCGGGGGCGGAGGCGCGGCAATCCCAAGGGGAGGGGCCGGCACAGGGCCGGTCTTCCTGGGCATCGCCCCCTGGCTGCTGTCCTTGGCTGGGGACGGAGCAGGCCACCAGAAGGGAGGAGCCACAGTTACCAAAGACGGATGGATGGACAAACACCCACCAGAGACAAAGACAGAGGCAGACAGACAGACAAACCAAAACAAAAAGAAGGGCAAAGACAGATGGAATTTTAGACCTGCTGACTCTTTGCAGTCCACCACAAGTGTCTCCCTCCCACCCCGCTGTTTATCGTCCCTGTCCCCATCTGCTACCCCAGCTGCACAGTCCTAGAGCCCTAGCTCTTGGCCTTGGGGACCAGCCTCTGAGCCCCTTTAAGAAGGAGAGGGGGGAAGAGTAGAGAGAGGAGATACCCAGCAGGAAGAGTGTCACGGGGGTGGTGCCTGGTTCTGTGTCAGGATGCCCGGCCAAGGGCCAGGGAGGGAGTGGTGCCCTCGCCCGGTCATGAGGACAGGAGACTCATTCACTGTAAACCAAGTACAGATGTGCTGGGACTGGGATGGGGAGGGTGAATTAGGGCCACATTCACAAACCGCAGTTGGGCCCGCCCTCCTTCCACCAGCCACCAGCATCAGGGCAGGAGGGGTTAACTTTGCAGCCTCCTGGCAGGATCCCTGCCACACAGGCGGGCGCCATCCCACCCCAGCCTGGATGCCTGGGTCCAACTCCCTGACACTTGCCCCTCCCACGCTGCTGAGTGCTGCTCCCAGGGTAACCAAGCAAAGTCAACAGCAGCCAGGCCACCTGGGGACGGGACCCTGGAGTACCTATTCCCAGCTCTTTCCACCCCTGGAGTGAAAGGGAGGGCCTTGTCTGCACCCCCATTGACGTCTCCTGTTCTCCTGAGATAGCCACAGCATGCCCCCTCTTTCCCCCACGCCATCACCTGACTCTGGCTACCAAAAGTGGCCTTTCCTAGGAGGGAGGACACCTGGCCCCCAGAGTGGCAGTGAGGACAGAGCAATTTCTGTACGGAAAACGTGATGACGTGATCTGAAGCCCACGTCCCCAGGGCTGGCCACCGCGGGATTGTTGCTGGGAAAGGTCCTTCGGGTGCGTCTCCCCAGCCCAGTTCAGCCCCTATTACTGCTCCCCTTCTCTCCTTTCTCCCTCCCACCCTTCATCCCTGTGGGAGTGTTTGGGGTCCACGCACAGAGCCTGGACTTCAGACCCCTTCTTTTCTCTCACTCTGTCTTCAGTAGAATGGAGACAACCCCCCCCCCCAGGTTCCCAGTATCGGGCTGAGAGTCTTTGGTGGTCATGTTGAAGTCCGAGAGTGTCAATCAGACATTGACACTGACCCTGGGTGCGCGCGCGCGCGCGCACACACACACACACACACACACACACGCACACACACACACACACACACAGAGTCAACAACATTCGTGGCGCATCTACCAGGCAAGCAGGCGCTGGTTAAGGCAGACACACACCCTCTGCTTGGGCTTTCTCCCTCACACCCAGCCCAAGGCTCCTCCCACTCCCAGCTACAGTTCCTCCTGCCTCCTCACCAGTCTCTCCCCCTCCAGATCCAAGCCCAAAGGTGGGGACAACATTGGCAGCCAGGGACCCAGGCACCCTAAATCCTGAGTTTACTCAAGGCAAGGTGAAAGGAGGAGGTCCTCCAGCCCCGGGGCTTCAGAACCCCCCTCTCCAATCCCACTAGTTAAACCAGTTTGCTCCTGGCACCAAAAGACCACCTGGGATAAGCTAGGGGAAGTAGAGACTACCTTGACCTGCAGGTGAAGGCTAAGCCAAGGGTCAAGCGAGTGGCATTTGCTTCGTACCCCAGCCCCATCACTCCACCCCTGAGATGATGAGGATACAGCTCCCGTTGCCTCCCCTCCGGAGGTAGCAGAGACTGACTTCACTGAACCACACAGCCTGGCCAGAGAACCCAACCAGTCCCCCTAAATGGCAGGAAGGGGAAAAGTGCCAGAGAGAAAGGGTGGCATCATGGGCCCAGGACACTGACCTCTTCTGCCAGCCTTGCCCGGCCTCCTGGGGATGGAGCCACGGAAGCCCAGCAAATGGGAGGGGCAGAGACCCAGGAGTCCTGGGCCGCCCCGCCCAGCCCCCCTCCCACCCACCCCCGCCCCCCAGCCCCAGGGCACCGAAGAGGGAGACGGGCAGGGGCAGGCGGCAGGGGAGGGAGGAGCGAGGGCGGGAGGGGGAGGAGGGAGCCGGGCTGGGAGGGAGGTGGGGGGGGTGGGGAGGGAGAAAAAGAAAGAAAATATTTTCCGTGTCCCCGCCTGCAGAGTCAGTGTGCGGTTTGGGAGAAAATGTGTCGGATATTTTGGGGCGGTCACGTGGGCGGGCGGGCTCGGAGAGGCCCCGGGACAGTCCCAGCCTAGAGCCCGTGCCCCCCCCAGAGCCCCCCATTGCCGCGAGCCCCTGACAGTGCGACGCCGCATCCCCGCGACCGCCCGACGCCGGGACCTCGGGGCTCCGCGGCCTCCCTTCCCCCTCCCTCCCCTTCAGGTGAGTCAGGCGGGGAAGCAGGCTCGCCGCCGCCCGCGGACGCCTGGGTCCCCGCCGAGGTGGGCTGGGGCGGGGGCGCGGGGGAGCGACGCCGCTTGGTCCCTGCCGCAGCTGCTCGGGCGGTCCGGGCGGTCCGCAGGGCTGGAGGGGCTTCCTGCCCGACTTGGGGGTCAGCCCCGATGCGGGAGGGAATGGAGAAGATTTAGACAGGCTGGGGCTGGGCTGACTTCAGCAAGGCTTCATTTCGGTGAATAGTGGGGAGAGCACTTGGGGAAGAGTCTTCAGCCAGGGGGTTTCTAGCCTACTTTTGTGCTTTGGAGTGTGAGGGAACACAGGGGCCCCTCCTGTTGTGGAAGGACCATCAGGCCTCCCCAGGGGAGTCTGAGGGGTGAACTTCTGGTCCAAACTGGTCCAAGTTCCTCCTTCCCCAGTGGAGTGGCCCGGCTTGGACATCAAAAGGGCAAGGAGACATCCAGAGGCAAGTGCTCCCAGCTCTCTGGGTCCCGGAGTTTGCAGAGACAAGTGGATAGGATAGGGGTCTGTGAAGGTTCCTTAAACTGCAGTTCTGTATTCCCTGTCACTTATCCCCAAGCAGGGTGTGAGTCCTGGCTCCCTCCAGCTAAGGATGGGGGCTCCTCAGGAGTATTCATGAGGGGAGCCCAAAGGGAACAAAGGAAGAGCAGAAGATTGGGGCAGGGACCTAGGAGTCCTAGTCTGGGAGCCCCATTGACATGCCTCTCTGTCTCCAGCAGTTACAGCCCAGTCCCCTCAACCTGACCCAGTATGTAGGAGGGAATCTCTGCAGGTGGCCAGAGGGTAAGAGTATGCATGGTTGGGGGGGCAGGGGAGCCTGAGGAAGGGTCTGTAGGGTGAGAAGCTGAGATGACTGTGCCCCTTCAGGGCCCATGTCCAGGGTAGCTGCAAGCCCAGACCTGAGGTCCAAGGCTCCTGCCCTTACTGTCACTCCTCAGATGCTGAGTTTGGGTTGAGGACCACAGGCAATGTCCTATATCCTTGAGGCAAGAAGAGAGAGGAAAGGGGTGGGGGGCAGGAGGCAGTATGTGCAGGGTGCCTGGAGCTTGGGCGTCCCAGATAGACATGGACACACACACACACACACACACACACACCACATGCACACATGCGCGTGCACACTGTAGCTTAAAGCCTGGTAGGCAGTACAGGGCACACACCCCCACCCCGGCACACCCCCACCTCTGGCTCAGAAAGCCACCTAACTGGCACCTCCAGTTCCCCCCTCTGCCCCACCCTGCCCGTGCCCTCCATTGCCCACACACATTCCACTGGCATTGCCTGCCTGCCTGCCTCCTGGGCACTGCCCCTCCCTGGGGCCAGTGGGGTGGAGGGAGGGCACCTGGGGATGAGAGGTGGAGACTCAAGGGTCTGGACTCCCCCAAGGGTGGCAGAAGGCCAGGGAAACCCTGGCCACAACCGCCTCCTGGGGAGCAGGCTGGGGGCCCAGGCTAGAGCAGAGGATGCCCGGGTTCTCCGCCCAGGCTGGGGATGGGGTCATGGAAAAAGGTGGTCGTGTTTATACAGAGGGGAGGGGGGCAGCGGGTAGAGAGCAGCCCACAAGAGCAGCTTTGTTCCGGGCTCTAGAGCAGGCAGGGCGGCAGGGAGACGGCCCCCCCCCTCCATCCGGCAGCCCCCTTCATCCATGCCCTCCCTCAACTCCACCTCAGCCCTAAGAGAAGCAGCTTTGTGAGGGCCCCTTTCCCCTAGTCAGCCCCACCTCCATCTGAGGTGGCTTCTTGGGAGGCGAGAAGGGTTCTCTTCCTTCCACAGGTTCCCCAAAGAACCAAGGCATCTGAGTCCCTAGTGTAGGATTTCCTTTTACTCTCTGTACCACTGTCTTCAATCCCTTGGTCCCTTCCTCTACCCTGGACTTAAGACCCTCCCCTTCCCTTCCCAGCCAGGGCAGAGGAGCCGGGGCTCAGAAATGGATGACCCTCTCTCTCCTTCCCCTCTCCATTCAACTCTCAAGTCCCTTCTCTGAGGCAAAATAGGAGGAAGCCCAAGGAGAGCTGGGCTGTCCTTCACTCCTCACAGCTTCATTCCTCAGTAAGGACCAGGAGTCTGAGCATCCTTCTCTGGGACACCGAAGTCCTCCCGCCCCACACTCAGGTCTCTGTTTCCCACCCGTTAAGTCAGAAGCACAGACAGTGAGTGCTGGAGCCAGAGCCCGGGGCCTGGTTGAAGGCAGTCTGAAGATGGGGGGGGGGGGGCTCTAGTAGCTTCTCACCCTTGGCATCAGAGGGGTTAATCCACCTGGAATGTGGCCCAGCCTGTTGAGCTATGGCCCAGGGGCCTCTGGGGCCCGGACTCCTGGCTCCACCTGGGCTTAACCAGGGCTGAGGACTTGAGGGAATAGGGGAAGGAAAAGGAGAAGGACCCTGGGGGCTTGGGGCTCAGGCTTTTAGGCCTGGGGAGACACTGGGATGAGGAGTCTGAGGGTACCGGGGATATGGGTGATGCCTCGTTAGGGGCAGGGGTTGCTTCATGCATCAGGACTGAGTAAAGGGTGGTGGTGTTGGGGTCTGAGTTTCTGTAACTTCCAGGACAGTTTACCCTCAGGAGTTTGAAGGCCAAGGTAGATGAGAGATAGAAAAGAAAGAAGGGAAGGAAGGAAGGAAGGAAGGAAGGAAGGAAGGAAGGAAGGAAGGAAGGCAGGCAAGCAGAGGTACAAAGATGGAGAGATACTGATCCTAGAAGCAAAGACTGATAGAAAGAGATGCAGAAATGCCTGTCACCTCCCTCTGGACCTGCCACCCCATAGTCTGTATGGGTTTCACTCTCAGTCCTTCTCTGTCCTTCTGCACCTCAATCCATTATGATTCTGGCTGGTAGAGGAGGAACCCAGGCTGGGGTGACTCTCCCTCCCCCTAACACCCCCTAGAGTGGGTGCTTCTGGGGCTCCTGGAAAAGTCAAACTTTCCCTCGTCAGAGCATCAGGAGAGAAACCACCTGCCCAGCCCTAGGATTCCCATTTCCTTTCTCCCTCCTTCCTCTCTCGCTTCTCTGGGCTCAGGTTAAATATCTCCTGGGGCAGGCTACACTTGAGGGAGGGGAGGGTGTAGGGAGGGCTTCCCGGAAGCAGAAGGCTCAGAGAAGACAGAGAAAAGGAGACAGGGAAGTAAAGTAAGGTGAGGACAACGAGAGGAGCTGCTCCCTGGCATCATCCCTGGGCCACAGTGGGCTTCCATCAACATCCGTGGATTTGAAGGAGAGTATGCAAGACAGGTTAGGGAGTGAGGGATAATTGGAGACAGAGATAGAACTGGGAGGGGAAACTGGAAGAGGGAGTGTGGGGGAAGATAGAGACAGAAGGAGATGCTAATTACAAGAGAGGTATGGAGGAAGAGAAGGTACAAAGAGAAATAACGCGAGACCCACATAGCAGGTAATATGTACCCTATATTATCATAAACACTTTACACATGTGAAATCATTTAATCCTTACAACAACCTTATGAAGTAGGCCCTATTATTCCTGACAAGTGAGGAAACTAAATTCAGCAAAGGGAGATGAAGCAACACACCCAAGGTCCAGCTAGTGAGTGGTGGGGATCGATTCAGGTAGCCCGGCTCCAGAGTCAATGTTCCTAATCACAGGACCACAGCTCCTTTCCAGAGAGATGTAGGGCCCCAAAGTTACCGCAGAGAAATGTTTGCTCTCCCCAGAGTGGTAGAGAGTTTAGATAGTCTTTTCTTTTTTCTTTTCTTTCTTTTCTTTTTTTTAATTAAGTAAGCTCTACGCCCAACGTGTGGCTTGAACTCATGACGGAGAGTTTGAATCCGGCTCCACCATTTACAGCCTCGTGATCCTAAGCCAGTCACTCAACTTCAGTTTCCTCCTCTGTGAGATGGGAATCGTAATTCCTACTTCGCAGGATTGGCCTGAAGGTTAAATCCAGTGTCTAGCCCACTCCCGCTTGCGGTCACTTCTCAGCTTAGGGGTCCTCTCTGCCAGGAGTCCTAAGACCTGAACTAGTTTATGCTTCCCTGGAGGATTTTTTCCCTCCACCTGCATCAACTCCTGCCCTCCCTCCTACCCTGTGGTAGAGGGTCCTGAGCCCGGGCAGTACAAACCTTAGAAACATGGAGGGAAAAGGCTCCAAGTGAGAGAGGGCCATGGGGCTTGGAACCTTCGGGTGATCATTCTCTTATCCCTCCCTTTCCTCTCTTTCTCCCTAGGACTCTTGGAGACCAAGTGGGCAAGCCAGGAAGGGCGGGCACGGAGCCTCCCAGGCTGGGGCAGTGGGCATGGGCGGGGGCTGTGGCTGAAGACCTCCCCCGCCCACTGCAGACCCCAGGGGATTCAGCCTCCGTCACCGCAGCTGCCATGGCCACCAATAAGGAACGACTCTTTGCGGCTGGCGCCCTGGGGCCTGGATCTGGCTACCCAGGGGCTGGCTTCCCCTTTGCCTTCCCAGGGGCTCTCAGGGGGTCTCCACCTTTCGAGATGCTGAGTCCTAGCTTCCGGGGCCTGGGCCAGCCTGACCTCCCCAAGGAGATGGCCTCTCTGTGTGAGTCTCAGGGACCTTGGGGGATGAGGGCAGGGGAAACAGGAGAATATTTAGAGGGTGGGTGCTACAGAAAACTGGCACCCTAGTTAGCAAGGTGGGCAGCGTTGGGGGTGTGATGTCATGGAGGAGGGGACGGGGTTGTAGGAGGGGGTTTGAACGTGGAGCAAATGGCATTGTTTGCAAGTGAGAGTTCTCCTGCCCCAAATGCCTAGAATGTCGGGGGGTCCATAGTTGCCTCATGAGTCAACTGGCAGGGCAGAACACTTTGTATGGGCAGCCAAGGGTGGGTCTGGTGAAGTCTGAGGCTTCTGGCTGTGGTGGGTACGGGGGAAGCATCCTGGGGAGTGGAGGGGTCTGGAAGGTCAATCAGCTGACTGTGACGGAGAGGTGAAACTGGTGAATTAGAGGCAGGCAGCACAAAAAGGAAATGAAATAGTGCCAGGTGCCCAAAAATGTGTGGGGTCAGGGAACTGTCCTGTTGGTGCTGGGGAGGGTGGAAACAGCTGCAAAGAAGCCGGCTCTTGCACCGTAAGTAAGGCGGGGAGGTGAGGGGGTGCTCCAGAAGCATCCTCCCCTCCAGCCATGTGGGCTCTGGACTCCTCCCCTCCCTCTAGGTCTGGCATGGTGCCCACATGCTGTGCAGATCCCTACTTGTCCCTCAGGCCTGCCCTCTTTGGGTTAAGCCTTTGAGTGCTGACAGCAGACAGCCTTAGGCCTCTCCTCTTCCCTCTGGATCCTCTTCCCTCCCACTTCGTCGTTGGTCTTCTTGACTAAGCCATTACAGGCGTGGGTGCCCAGGAGCCGGAGGGCTGGGCTGCTGGGTTCGGTGGGGCGAAGGGGCAGCATGTGAGCAGGTGTAGAGAATCCTCACCTGGAAAGAAGGGGAGGTGATGGAAGGAGAGGCACAGAGAAGGGCAGAAAACCAGAGACATAGAGACATAGAGGGAGAAAAAAAGACAGACAGATAAAGACATCCTTTACAGGTGCACAGGCTCAGGGAGAGAGGTGGGAGAGAAGGGCCCGGCCTGCAGGAGGGGCACTGAGGGGGTTATGTGTGAAGGGGTGACTAGTTGGGCTGGCAGCTCTAGTGGAAAGAGTGTGCTCATCTGCAGGAGTGCACGCGTGAGTGTGCGCACTTGTGTAGACCACATGCAGTTGTGTATGCAGAGCATGTCCTCGAGGCTCTGCTCATATACAGAATTGCAGTGTGCACAACAAAGAGTCAGTGTGAGGAGGCGATATTTAATAGGGCGGCTGATGGTGTGTCTGGCGTTTGGTGAGACCCGCGGGTGGCATGTGTGTAGACCAATGGGGGATGTTTGGGTGGCATGCAGGTGAACAAGAGAGCACAAAGCCCCCCTTTTTGGAAACCTCAGCTGGGCTTCTCCTACCTCATTGACACCCCGTGAATCTGTCCCAGGGCCTGAGGAGGGAGGAAGAAACCACCCTCCCCCCATGAATGTACTACGGAGAATCATACAACTCAATCCCTTGGGACTTGGCTTCCCCAGGTTCTGGGAGAGGCCACTAAGGGAGTGGGAGTAAGGAGGGAGAGGAGAAAAAGAATGATATTGGGGGAGCTGAGAGCCAGTGGCCAAGTCCCCAGGGAAGTTCTCCTATGCCCTGGACACGTTGAGATCAGGTCAGGGATCAAAGCAAGGTCAAGGCAGGAGAAGGGGTCACGCTGGGCTCTATCCAGAAAGGGTGCCCTGAAAGGGGTGGGTGGGGGGACTGAAAGGAGAAATCCAAGGGAGGAGCCAGAACCAGGGCAGGTAGCTGGGGAGGGTGCGGCTGGCTGCGGGGGACAGGCCTGGGCAGAGAGGTGCTGGTGGGGTGGGGAGGAGGGGAAGGCTTGGGTCCAGACAGCTTGCATGGGAGTGGGGCCTGCAGCACCCAGTGGTAAATGAGAGGGAGGCAGAGGGGAGAGGAGGGGATCCTGGAGTCTGGGAGACCTCCCACAGTGGGAGAGCAGCTGAGGGGTGAAAGAGCATAGTCTCTCATTTCTCTGCCTGTTGTCCCTTTCTGCCTGCGGCCACCCAATGGAGAGGGACTGGAGGCCTAAGTCTGATGCCAAAGCCACACTCACCTTGAGTCTGTGTCTCTCTCTTCACCCTCTCTCTCTTAGTCTATGGGAGGGAGGGTGGTCCATGAAGGAGTCTGGAACTTCTCCCTGAGGCTGCCTCCTGGATCCTACTGCTGGGTCCCTAGCACCTTGGAGACATCCACGTTGAGAAGGGAAATCTTGCTCCACCTCTTGGGGTTCTCCAGGGGCCTGAGTGGGTAAGGCAGGCATCTCAGAACCGTGTGGTGGAGGAGGGAAGGGGAGAGGGGAGGGGGGCATGTGCTGTGGAGGCAAGCACAGGCCTGTGTGCATGGGAAAGCGGAGGGGTGTGTGTGTGTGTGTGCGTGTGTGTGTGTGTGTGTGTGTGCCAGTGTACGTGCTCACACGTGTGCATGAAACCCTGGGGTCTGTGTCTCTGTGTTTATGAACACTGGTGTGTTCTGTTTGCCTTGTCAAGACTACAGGGAACAGAGTGGGATGGGAGGGAAGGGAAACCTTGTGCTCTTTCCCCCCTTGAGGAGATGTCTGTGGTGTTGAGGACCTAGCCCTGTTTATCCTCTGAACTTGGTGACAGTGTCCCTGGGGCAAGGAGCCCAGGCTGCACCACACTAAGTCACATGGAGAAACTGAGGGCAGGCTGGCACAGGAAAAAAAAGCGTTCTACTTAAAAGAAACTGAAAAAGACAGACGCAGAGACCTAAGCGAGGTGACAGAGAACTACACAGGCCAAAAGGCACAGACACAGAGAGAACCCAGACGCTGGGAGAGGAGGCCAGCAGAAGGAGCAGGCGGGTAAGGGTGGCGAGCAGGCGGCAGCGAGGCCTCCTCCAGGAAAAAACCCCATCCGACTGCCTCCTTCCCCTCCCCTCCCCGGTCTCCGCTGCTCAGGCTCCGGCTCCAGCTCCAGGCCTACACAAACGGGGCTTTGATTGCAACAGGAAACCTCTCCGGCGGGGGGAGCTGGGCAAGCCGCCGCCGCTGGGGCCCAGGCTGCACCCCCCTCTCCTGGCCCCCTACCCGGTCCCAACCCCCATCCTGCCCAGCTCCTTTCTTACACCCCTGCTTTGGGCCCCGTCCCTCATTCACACCTCCCTCTCTTTTCTGCTGCCCCCTCCTCAGAGACCCCTCCCCATCGCCCTTCAGGTGGGACTCCTAAGTTAGGACTTGCCCTCGGGGTGGGGCTTCTTGCTTTGAAATGCCCCCTCTTCACCTTTTCGAGGGAAGGTTTTGGAAGAAAAGGAGAATTTAGCATGAGGAATTCAGAGCCACTTATCCTCCAGCCCCATCCAGAAGGTGGCAGGAGGGGGGAAAGGAGGGGTGCATAGGAGTTAGCTGTTCCTTCCTCCACAGCCCCTCCTTGGCCAAACTCATCCTTGCCAGGGTGGTAGAGGCTCTGAGGGGTGACCATGCAAGACTCTGAGTGCTAATGGCCTTGTTAGTGGGGGAGGGGTGCACTTCTCTGCCTCTGGGGTCTTGCTTTTGTGGGGCTCTAGCTTGGGAGTAGTGAACTGTGGTGGTGGTGGTGGTGGTGGTGGTGGTGGTGGGGATCATAGATGGGGAGGGGGGTGAGTCAGGCAGCAGCTCCCCCTCATACTCCCACCAGGCTGGTGGAGAACATCTGGTTCCCATGAAATGCTAGAAGGCTAATGGGTCTAATTGCTGCAATAAGGGCTGGGGGGACTTTGGGGATAAGAGGGGGCACTAGATTCCCCCATCCTCTTACCTTCTCTTCAAGGCTGTACTAAGACTGTCTAGAATTGGGGGGGGGGGTTGAAGTTGACGGGAAGGGTGGGCCTGGCCAGCTAATGCCTTGTCCTTTATAAGGCCCCCTCTCCCTGCAATGCCTGGGAAGCACACACAGATGGGGTGATGAGGAGTGGGGTGCATCTGGTGAAGAGAAAGGGGGGCTATTGAGGACTCATGACTTCCTGGAGCCCTCCACCCCCCTCCTGTGCCCCACTCCCAACCCCCCTCCCTGTGGCCTGGCCACTTCTGGTTCTAATTACCAACCAGGCAGGCCTGACTTAATTGGGACCTTTCAGATTTCGGAGGAGGAAGGGGGGGGGACTGACAGCCTGGAGTTGACTAATCAGGGCTCTTTCCCCCTGGTTTTGGGGGTGCTTCCCATTTTATACTTAATTGATTTTTTTTTTTACCACCGCCCAGATTCTGATTCAGAAATCTGTCATCCCCCCCCCCCCCTTTTTGTGTGTGTGAGGGGCTGGATTCAGAAATGGGGTATTGGAGGTTGGGGGCAAGAGCAGGGAGCTCACACTGGGTTGGAAAGAACACTGCCTTCCCACTTCATCCCTACTTCAAGCCCCCCAGTCAGCCCTGCCACCCCCGCCGCACCCCTCCCCTACAGCCCCCCTCACATCCACAGCCTGGCCCTTCTTCCCAGCCCTGCCCCCCCTCCGTCCCCGGCCACCACCCCGGCCCCTCCTCCGCGCCCGCCTTCCCTTCCCTGCCCACTCTGGCACCCCTTCCTGCTCTTTATTCTTCCAAACTGGCGCCCCACTCCTGCAGCACCCCGGTGCGCCCCCCACCCGGTACAACAGATTCTTAGAAAAGAGCGCCCCGCCCTGGCCCAGCCACAGCCGCCAGGCGGGGGAAGGGGCCGGCCGGGCGCCTCTCCCGCTCCCCCGACGCTCCCCGTGTGAGCGGCGCTGACAGAGCCGGCTGGGCCGGCCCGCCGGGCGGCCGGGCGGGCGCGCGGCAGGCGGGGCGCGGGGGAGGGGGCGGTTTCCGGGAGTCGCCGCCGCTGGCGCTGTCCCGGGGCCAGGGTCCCCGATTCGGCCGGGCGGCGAGGGCAAACTCTTGACGTGGCCAAACCCCCGCCCCCCTCACCCCCATCTCCGCCGGGCGAGGGCGCTCAGTGCCCGGAAGGGGCTACCGAGGGGACAGCGAGACGGCCCTCGGAGATCTGAAGGGCACTCAGTGTGGCACTGAAGGGGAGAAGGGCCAGTTATTGCCCATGGGGGGGATATGTAATGGCTCTGAGAACAGTTGACGACCGGACCCGCAGTTACAGCCGAGAGGGGCCCTTGGCACTTTGGGGCAACTGGCACGGTAGAAAGCCTGGGGGAGGGGAGTTGGCACTCAGCAGGGCAACTTCATCGGAGGCGCGGGTGGCACCGTAGGGACAGTTTCGGGTGGGAGTTTTGTGCTCAGAAAGTGAAGTCAGGCTCGAGGAAGAGCACTGAGAGAGGCAGTGGAGCGCCTGGGGAGCGTCAGTCGCGGGACGGGGCTGAGGGGACTTGGAGGGAGGCAGCCCGGGACGCGGCAAAGGGAGGACAGCTCGGGCTGGGAGGGGTAGACTCCGGGCTGCGCAGGAGGGGGCGGGGGACTCCGCAGAGGCGCTGGCGACGGCCTGGGCGGGGTGGGGCGGGGCCGGGTCAGGAGGAGGTGAGCGCGCCCGGCCACCCGCCCCGAGGGGGGTTCCCGGAGAGTTCACGGCGGGAGCGCGCTCCGGCCCTTCGACCGGGGGTGGGGAGAACGGGAAGGAAGGAGGAGGCCGCGCGCGCCGAGCCGCAGGAATGTACGGTTCGGCCCCGAAGCGCGCGCGCGGAGGGAGAGGGAGGAGCCAGGCCTGGGAATGAGGGGGTGGAGGTAGCGCAGGTCCCCGAGCTCCGGGGAACTGCCGCGCGCAGGGAACCTCCATGTTCTCCTCTCCCCCGTCTTCCTTGACACCGCTGCCTGTATCGACTTGTGTGCAAAGAGTGTTGGGGAGGGGAGGGGGGAAACTCAAAAGGAAATGTGTGTGCTTGGTTCCTCCACTCCTTTCCCGGTTCCCGACAGGGCACGCGCCGAAGTGCAAATGCGTGCAAAGCCTCGGGGCTGTGGAGACAGAATGCCTAACAGCATTCTCCCGAGCTAGATGTGCTTGCACAAGCGTTTGTGCATCTATGAGTTTATGTGCGTGCAGATATATGCATGCGCCCTATTGCATATTTGCAAATACGTGGTGCCTGCCTAGATACATGCATGCACGGATATGTGTCTAAGCAAGCGCGCGCGCCGGGTGCGAGTGTGTGTAAGTGTGCGCTCCACTCCCAGCTCTGCTCATCTTAGTGCCCGGCCCCCTTCGCTCTCCAAGCCCCACCCCCCACCCCTCCGGGCTTCGCTTTTACAAAAGGTCTCCCCAGTGTTAGCCGCCGAGGCGCCCAGAGTGAGCCGGACCGCGGCCGATGCGGCAGCCCCGGCTTTGCGCCCCGCCCAGTCCCTTTCCCCTGCTGGGGATCCCCCTCTTCCCCGCCCACCCCTTACCCCCCATGCAGCCTGGCGCCCTATGCTAGCCCTCCCCCTCCCCCCCTCCAGGAGCGGGGCGCCGCCGGGGGAGGAGGGGGAATCGGCTGCGGGTCCTTGGTGTTCCTAGCACCCAGCTTCCCTCCAAGCCGGGTCGCGATGTACGACTGCATGGAAACGTTTGCCCCGGGTCCGCGACGGCTGTACGGGGCGTCCGGGCCCGGGGCCGGCTTGCTGCGCAGAGCCACGGGCAGCTCCTGTTTCGCCGGATTTGAGTCTTTTGCCTGGCCTCAACCCGCCAGTCTGCAATGTAGGTACCAGAGCTCAGGGGTGGGGTGCGGGGTGCAGGAGAGGCAGCGGCTCACTCTTTCCGTGTGTAAAAGGTGGAACTGGGGTGCAAGCGGAGATTCTCACCCTCTCTATGTGAGGGGCGGCTGTGTAGGAGAGAGGTACTGGCCCTTTAAACGTGGGGACCTCAGCGACTCCTTTGGGTGTGTGCCGTACTGTTTGGAGAGTGTGTGGTTTTTATGGTGGGTGTTTAGCGAGGAGCTGCGGGTGATGCCACTCCAGAATTTCTGGGGATAGGGAGAGACCGAGGGGTTATTGGTAGCTTGTGCCCGCAGGTCCGTGGCCCCGGAGGGATAAGGCACCGAGGACCGTGGGTGGCGTTTGTAGACTCCATGTGGGAAGTTGGGAGCGTAAAAAATATTTGCAGAGCGTGTGAATCCCTGGAGTGTGCAGCGCCTTACGTAGGCGGTGAGGGCGTGAGTGTAGGGGGTCTCTCCACGCCGTGTCGCCCTCCGACAGCGTTGGCAGGTCCGCACGGCCCTTGCGTGGGGATGTTTGTGGCGTGAGGCCGGGAAGGCGTGTGCCCCTGCGTGGCTGCGGGGGCGGTTTTGGAAAGTGTCGTGTTCGAGCGTGCATCCTGTGTGTTCTTCGTGCGGGGTGGACCGGGTTGTGCACACAACAGGCAGAAGGCTGAGCTCTGGCGCCCCTCCCCCACCTTAAAAAGCAACGTTTGGAAATGTGTATAGGCTTGTATGCAGAGAGATGACTTTTTCCTATGGCTTCGACGCACACAACTTCAGTAGGAAGCGAAAAGTTTACGGCAAAGTCTGTTTATGGTGGGGGGTGGCCTGGAGGAGGCAGCGGCAGGGAGAGTAGGACTACTGGCTCCCCAAATATCCATCTTCCCCTCTCTGTGAAATGGGAGATGCCAGGCCTGGGGCCCTGGAACCCCTTTCCAGAGCGGTAATAAAAAGCTGGGGACTGAGAGGCAGTAAAAATGAAGTCCAGATGAGAGGCGGCTTTGAAGCCTGGGCCGAAGTGCCTGGCGGGGGTGGGGTGTGGGGAGGAGCCGGGAGGGGAGCCTCGAACACCCCCCAAATTTACCCGGGGCTGGAAGCGCGCTGGTAGCCCGGTGCGGACGCCGGGGCCAGGGGCTTGGGGGCAGCTGGGAAGGGGCGGGCGGCGGGCGGGGCGGAGGGCGCTGGGGGAGTGCGCGCGCGGGGTCACCGAGCCCCCGCCAACGCGCCTCGCTCCTTGGCACTCGGCTGCGCTGTTTACGAGACTTCGGCTTTTTTTTTTCTTTTTCTTTCCTTTTTTTCTTTACTGTTCTTTTTCCTTTCTTAGTTTCTTTTTTCTTTCTTTTTTTTTTCTTCTTTTTTTTTTTTTTTGGGGGGGGGTCTTTTGGTTCCACGGCAGTGCTGCTCAGATTGGAGGAGGGAGGTGGCAAACAGGAGACCGTACTTTGGGGTGGGGTGGGGCAAGAATGAAAAGTGTGGCATTTATAGGGTGGAGAAAGCATGGAACTGTTATTACTTTGCACCAAATCCTGGTGAATTCTTAGCCTTCCTTTCGCTGCCCAATAGGAAGGGGAATTGGGGCATGTTGGGAGGGGTGCTGAGGTGGAGAGACTTTCCCAGGAGGGCTTTTTGTGGGGGCTGGGTCCTTTTTTCAGGAGCTTGGCAGTCTCAGGGACTTGGCTGGCAATATGCGTTTTGCATTTCAATTTGGACCAATCATTTTGGCCTCTGGGGTCTTGGTGGGTTTCAGGCCGGCTCCACACACTTGCAGAGGGAATGTGGTTTTGACCTGTGTCTCCATCGGGGGAGAAAAGAGGTGCCTTGAGGAGAGGGCCACATGGGTGTGTTGGTGGGGGTTTGCGGGGGCCCTGGCGCTGCGCTGGCGGCCGGTGTTCGTCTGGCGTCCGAGCTGCTCTCTCGCTAACGTGAGGGTGGAGGTCGTGGGGCAGCTTCCCGGCGTGTGCGTTCCCCTCCACCGTGTGGCTACAGGGAGTGTTCTTCAGTGCGGGGGGCCAGCTGGGGTAGAGGGGCCCATTGGTGGTACGTCGGCGGCCTTGGTGCCCTGCTGTGGTGTTGTCGACGTGCGAGGGTGTCTCCGAAGAGGTGTGTGTCAGATTGTGAGTCTGGGCTTCTCAGCCCTGTGCCTCGCAGCTGGGAGCGTTTACAGCCGGTTATAAAGAGTTTGTTTGAAGCTCCGCTCAGCCTGGCCAGGAATTTCCTCAATTTCAGCAATTTGGGCTTTAAAAGGAGAAAAACCTAGAGCCCACCCCCCTCCTCCCCAGCAGGGGCCCCTGCCTGGCCTGGGAGCAGCATCCCGATGGTGGGGTCCCGGCCCAGGGCTGAGAAGGGAATGTGAGCAGGCTTGAGCCAATTAGCCTTCTTGTGCCCTTCGCCCCCAGATTGTCCGGAGCTGCTGGGCTGCCCTCTAGGCTTCAGGGGGCGGGCTTGTGCCAGAGGGGTGCCCAGAAGGGGCGACGGTACCACTTAGACAGGAAAAGCTGTCCCCCAGGCCCGTCTCCCTACGGCCCCCAGCCTTGTAATTGCCTGGCACTGCCCCATGCCAGTCTGACCGCACCCAGGCCCTTTCGCAAGAGAGGAAATGAGGCAGCGCTCTGCGGGCAGGGCGGGCGTCAGCGCCGGCGTGAGCACCACCCCACGCACTGGCCTGTGGGCAGCACTTGTGCCCTCCTAGGACGCCAGGAGGGGTCCTGAAAGGCATTCCAGCCCGCCCCAATTCTCTCAGCGCCAGCCCCTCCTGGAGTCTCCCGCCCCTGGTCCTGAATAGCCGCCAGGCACCTTCTTTCCTCCCCTCTTCTCTGTCCTTTTCCAATTGGGGAATCTCACTCCGGCAGGATTCTTATGCTAATGGTGTCTGTGTGTTGGGGGGTGGGGAGGGCTTCCCTCCTGGGGGGTGGGTGGAGCTAGGCCGGAACCCCGGCATCCTGGGCATTCCTTCTGCCCTGCTGGCGGCAGGGGGCGGATTTTGGCCAGGTGGGCTGCGGCGGGTTAGAAGGAAGAAGGTGCTGGTGAGGTGGGTGCGTGGGACACTCCTCAGGGAGGGTCTTAGCGTTTCCTTGCGTTAGCTTGGGCCCTCTAGGTTTGGGCAACGGGTCCGACAGGTTGAATAATTTAGAGATTTTTCCAGCCTCTGAAGATCAACTACAGACCCCAAAAAACCTGCAAAATCAAAACGGATCTACCGAGGAGCCTGCTGAACAGAGGGGGTCCTCCCGGCCACACCACTCTGTGTGGCATGGGCTGAGACCCCCTTGGAGCTGCAATTGGGTATTTGTGCGGGAAGCTGAGGAGTGGGGACACAGGCTCAGAGAGGGTCCAGAGATAGCTCCCCTCCCCCCATGAGCCCTGTTTCCCCACTGTCACCTGACTTCTGCTGCTTTGCTTACACCCCCAACTGCTTCTGGACCTGAGAATCTGAGAAAATACCTCAGTCCCTCCTTTGGCAACTTCTCTTGAGTCCCTGCGGGGCCACGTAGATCTGGTCAGAGGACCTGAGAGTCTTGGCTCGACCATCGACTGGTAGTGTTGGCCACTTCCCTCTCTTGGCCTCAGTTCCTTCAGGGGTCGAATAAGGCTATTGCGTATCTTCTAACCTACTTTCTTGATACCTGTGTCCCAGTTGCTCCACTGCCTCATGGTTGCTGGGGAAAAGGACACTGGCAGTTATTTGGGGGTGGAGTGGGGTGCAGTAAGAGAGGGAAAAGCGGGAGGGTTATCCACCCTGTACTACTTGAGAGAAAATGAGGTCCTCTTTGACCTACTGAGTACCCCAGCAGGTCATTGAGCCAGGCGCTAGCTGCAGGTGGCGGGTACTTGCCTACTGGGCCCCGGATCTCTTGCCTCATGAGGCGGAGGATGGTGGGAAGTAGACTACGGGACGAGGTGGACCGACGTGCCAGACGGTGACTAAAGAGTGCAGAGCCGCAGCCCATAACCCCTCCACCTGCCCACTTTATAGCTGGAGAAACTGAGGCCCAGCGAAGTTAACTGCCAGAATGGCCTTGGCCTGGAATTTGGGGAACTGAGCCGTGTCATGAGGGCCGGGCTGGCGCTTCTGTGCAGGGAGGCGGCCAGACTTGCAGGAGGTGCGCGAATAGTGGTTTCCTGGAAGTGTTTGCTCTGGGGCTGTACATGGTCTTTGGGACTTGAAGTCACGGTGGCGTGGATGGTGTTGTCACCGCTGAGCCGGAGGGAGAGGTGGGAATGGGGTGTGCATGTATAGTGAGGATGCCTGAAGAACTGGGGCCCTTCTCCCCGACCCTCATGTCACTGCTTTCCCCCCAGCGGTGGAGACGCAGAGCACTAGCTCAGAGGAGATGGTGCCCAGCTCGCCCTCACCCCCTCCACCTCCTCGGGTCTACAAGCCATGCTTCGTGTGCAATGACAAGTCCTCTGGCTACCACTATGGGGTCAGCTCCTGTGAAGGCTGCAAGGTGTGTGAGTCGTGGGGGTGGGTGCGTTGGTCCTCGGGTCCAGACCAGAGGGACGAGATACTGTGTGTGAGTGGCTCTTCCTGTGGAGCGGGAGGGGCCGCTTTGCACAGACTTGGCTCACAGACTGTCTCGGGCCTGGGGCCATCCTCAAGGCCCGCGAGAGGCTGGTACTCCCAGCATCCTGCTTCACTGCCCACCCCCACCCCCAACTCCAGGGCTTCTTCCGCCGCAGCATCCAGAAGAACATGGTGTACACATGTCACCGGGACAAAAACTGTATCATTAACAAGGTGACCCGGAATCGCTGTCAGTACTGCCGGCTACAGAAGTGCTTCGAAGTGGGCATGTCCAAAGAAGGTATAGGCCCCTAGCCCTGGCCTGAGCAAGAGCGCTCCTGTCCTACTCTGCCATTGCTACCCTCTCCCCGCTGGCCACCGCCACTTCCTTGACCTCTGAGACCTGGCTTCCCTGGGGTGCTGCCTCCTCCCTGGCCAGTCCTGTTTGATTAGTGCCATTCGCCCAGGAGTCCCCAGCCCTTGCCATTCTCCCCTCTCAGAGCTTAATCCTTCCTCTGAATGAGTGAATGGGGGTTACTGGCTCACTTTGCCCTGGTAGTGACTGGGGGTGCTTGCCAGTCCCCTCCCCTGCTCCCAAGACTGAGCCTGAGGTGGATCTGGGGTGTCCCCCCCTCCCCTGCGCCATTGTGCTGCCAAGGCTATAAGTGGATATCCTGCCGCCTGCATATCCTGCCCCCCCCCCAGCTCCTGCAGGGTGACAGGAAGGGCAGGATGGAGCCGGGGCTGCAGGCCCTGGGTGGGGCTGAGAGCCAGCCTGGGAATGGGAGGCTAATGTAGGAGCTAGGGAAACTGAGGCAGCGATTAGGGTCCCAGGGAACAGATGTTCATGATAAGGACTGAATACATGATAATTAGGGTGAAAGGGGATACCCAGTGGGAGGTTCTGAGGGTCTTGACCCTGTCTGTGTGCCTTCTTCCCCAAGCTGTGCGGAATGACCGGAACAAGAAGAAGAAAGAGGTGAAGGAAGAGGGGTCACTTGACAGCTACGAGCTGAGCCCTCAGTTAGAAGAGCTCATCACCAAGGTCAGCAAAGCTCATCAGGAGACCTTCCCCTCACTCTGCCAGCTGGGCAAATATACCACGGTGAGTCCAGGGAGGGCAGGGGACCATTCGCTTTGGGGACTAGGTAGGGGTTGTGTTGAGGTCACGGTCTGGTGCCGAGGACAAGGAAGGGCAACAATGCAGAGGGGGAGCTTGGGGTTTCGGCAGAAAGAAGACAGCGCCCAGGGCGAGCCTTAGCTTGCGTTCCCACCTGCCCCCCCTGTAGAACTCCAGCGCAGACCACCGGGTGCAGCTGGATCTGGGGCTCTGGGACAAGTTCAGCGAGCTGGCCACCAAGTGCATCATCAAGATCGTGGAGTTTGCCAAGCGGCTGCCCGGCTTTACGGGGCTCAGCATTGCCGACCAGATCACTCTGCTCAAGGCCGCCTGCCTGGACATCCTGGTAAGTTAAGCCTGGTGGCCTGCCACCCGCCACAGCCCGACCCTCGTGTGAGACCAAGGAGTTGGTCCACACAAAGAACTCATTATCCTCCCCCGCCCCCATCTCCAATCTGGGACTCCCCAGATCGCCTTCCCCAAGTCCTGATCCTGCACTTCTGGGTGCCCTGCGTCCTTCTGACCTCTCTCCCCTCGCCAGCGTTAGGTTCTCCGCCTCTGCCTCCCTCCCTGCACCTGCTGCACGTTGCCCTGCTTCTGGATCTAACCCTCACGCTCCGTGTGCTCCTCATCGCCTCTTCTCTGAACCCGAGATGTGCCCTCCCCAGACACAGCCCTAACCCTTCCCCTTGCCCACCCTCCAGATGCTGCGGATCTGCACAAGGTACACCCCAGAGCAGGACACCATGACCTTCTCCGATGGGCTGACCCTGAACCGGACCCAGATGCACAATGCCGGCTTTGGGCCCCTCACAGACCTCGTCTTTGCCTTTGCTGGGCAGCTCCTGCCGCTGGAGATGGATGACACCGAGACAGGGCTGCTCAGTGCCATCTGCCTCATCTGCGGAGGTGCGGGCGCCCCCTGGTGTCGACTCGGGCTCCTCTCCCACCACACCCCCTACCTGATCTCTGACCCGGCAGGAGACCTTGTCCCCGCCCCCCTCGCGCCCCCGCCTCGCGCCCCCCCGCCCCCCCCCCGGGGGCATGGTTGCACCTGCCCCATCCAGAGACTTCTCAGAGCCAGTACAGGCTTCCCAGCAGCCCTGCCTGGGCCACAGGCAGAAAGGAGAGCAGAGCCAGAGAGAGCTGAGGAGATCCCAGATAACTCAGTGCTGAGATAGGGGTCTGTCGGGCCTCGGAGCAGGGGAGGGGGTCTGGGTAGGCTCAGGAACAATAGGCAAAGGGCTGATGGGACAGAGTGGGGGCCCTGGGGGGGCCGTACGGCAGGGCCAGTTGGGGCTGGGCCACCTGTCACTGTTACTCTCCCATCTCTTCCTCTCTCACTGCCTGTGCTTGTTCCCGTAGACCGCATGGACCTGGAGGAACCCGAAAAGGTGGACAAGCTGCAGGAGCCGCTGCTCGAGGCCCTGAGGCTATACGCCCGCCGCCGGCGGCCCAGCCAGCCCTACATGTTCCCGCGGATGCTCATGAAGATCACTGACCTCCGGGGCATCAGCACCAAGGGTCAGTCGTGAGGGCCTCCGCTCCGCTCCCGGGCCGGCCTTTCGGGCAGGCGGGCAGACAGGCAGAGAGCGCAGCGGACGGTCGGGTGCTCTGCGCTGGAGTCCTGGCGCTGCTGCATGCTAGTGGGGAGACTTCGGGCAAATTCTCTCACTTGTTGTACCTTGTTTTCCTGTTGGCCGGCTGGGCTGTACGGAGACTCACCCTCTCGGTTATTGTGAGGAGTAAGCGCGTTAACACAGCGGGCTTAGAACTGCTGTGAATTAAAAATGCAATTCCTCAGTGGCCGTAGCCACATCTCAAGTGCGCAGGAGCTAGTGAGGGCCGTACTGGACGAAGCAGACAGTTCCATCATCCAGAAAGTTCTGTCGGACAGGGATGATTCAGAAGGATGCTTGGCAGATAGCAGGGCTTCAGTAGGTATTAGCTGTCGTTATAAAGCTTAGTACGAAACGGCCTAGGAACAATTGGGCAGCTGTGGGCGTAGGAAGGTGGAGTGCCTGGGGGATTCGACTGACAGCTGGGCCGGGTGTGGATGTTGGAGCGTAAAGAATGGGATGAGCGGGCAGCAGACTTGGCAGAGAAGGCAGGTGGGAGCTGCAGGCCGAGGAATGGCCCCCAGGAGCCCTGGAGGAGGGAGAGGGTGAGCTGGGACAGAGAGGTGGCAGGCTTGTGCTGGGAGCCCCCGAAAGGAAAGGTTAGGGAGGTGGCCTTGAGGGGCATGGGCCTCCACTCCTCCGAACCTCTTTGTCCGTGTGTTACAGGAGCAGAAAGGGCCATTACCCTGAAGATGGAGATTCCAGGCCCGATGCCTCCCCTGATCCGAGAGATGCTGGAGAACCCCGAAATGTTTGAGGACGACTCCTCGCAGGCTGGCCCCCACCCCAAGGCCTCTAGCGAGGATGAGGTTCCCCGGGGCCAGGGCAAAGGGGGCTGCAGTCCCCAGCCTGACCAGGGCCCTTGACTCCCCTGCCGTGGGGGTTGGGGCTCCAGGCAGCAGACTGACCATCTCCCAGACACTGCCGGTGACTGGGGGAGGACCTGCTCTGCCCTCTCTCCACCCCTTCCAATGAGCTCCTTGTTTTTGCCAAAGTTTCCTGGGGTGCCTCTGTGTTCATCCCCTTTCTGCTCTAACTGGCTCCTTCTCCAGTCTCGGGGGCCTGCCCTGTTCCCACCAGGAGAGAGGGCAGAGGGGTGAGCCTCGGTTTGGACTCTAAAATCTCAGCACTGCCCCTCAGACACCAGGGTCCCAGGCTCCCCAGGGCAGGAGGAAGACCCTGCCAGTTCCACAGCCCCTTCCTCTGCCAGGTGCTTAGGCCTCTGGGAGCAAACAGGAACACTAGAGACCAAAAAGGGGGCATAGGGGTAGGGCTGAGCCCACCCTCTTACCCCTGCCCTTGGTGCCTCATGCTGCGTAATGCACCTGCCAGGTGCACGCTGCCCTCGGTGCCCCAGCCTCGTGCCAGGTCAGGTTGGGGCAGGCTGGGCCCTCCATTTCTGTGGGGGCCAGAGGGTGAAAGGGACAGATGCAGGTCCATTCGGCACCTCTTTGCTTGGGCCCAGAGTTGACCTTGTGCCCTCCGTTACAAGCCCCTCCCCCAGCCCCGTCATGTGCCTTGGGCTTCCCCTGCCTCCCATCTCAGCCACCGGGGCAGGGACCCTTCTACACTACAGAGGGGCCAGGGGATCCCTCTCTCCCTAGTGCCTTCCCTCCCCTTGATCTCCAAAGCAGCTTGGCCCAGGGAGGGGGGGGTGGGCGCTGCTTAGCTGATCCTTTCCTGACCCAGAGGAAACCTCTATTTATTTATTAGCTTTTGTTTACACCCTGGACTTGACCCCTTCCTCCAGGGGTCTTGGGAGGGGGAGCCCAGGGCCCCTGTAACCCCTCCCTTCTTCCTCCAATCCCCAGTTTGTATTTAGCTGCCAAATAAGATTCCCACTGGCTCCCCTTTTTCTCTGGGGGGGTCAGGGTGCTGTCCCCTCCCTTCTGTTTACATCTCCCATCTCCCCTCCACCCCGCTGTATCGCATATTGCTGAGTTTTCTATTTTTGCAAAATAAAGTCATGGAAACTCATGGCATGTGGCTCCCTCTGGGAGGTGGTGAGGGAAATGAGACCAGCCAACCTGGAGAGGGGCTGGGGGAGGTAGGTGAGCTCACTTGCTGGACTTTGCAGCTTTCTTAAGGGAAACCAAGGAAGTTGGATGAGATGTGCCTGGATGGGCGTGGTGGGAGGCTGAGGGAAAGGGAGCCCACGGGGGCTTAGCCTGGGCGTCTGGGCCTCCCACAGCCACGAGGTGTGGGTTCTGAGATTGGATCCTGTGGACCTCTGGGAAGGTGTGAACGGGCCCAGAGGTCTTTAAGCTGTCCCCACAGCCCGGTTATGTATATGTGCATTTCTGCCCTTCTCTGGGGAGGGCATTCACCGAAGCTGCCTTGGTTCTCACGAGGGTCTCTGGCCCCGGAAGAGAAGAACCGCAGCCAGAATCGAAGTTACAGTGTTGCTGGTTTACGCCAACGCTCTCTTTACCCCACTCTGTGACCCCACTGTCACCTTAGAACTCACTCCTGTTGCCCCTTCTGACCCCGCTTCACCTCACGACCCCACTGCTTCCTTCTGTCCTACTCTTTCTCCTTACCTCTGCAATAGCCCCCCAGCCCACTGCCTGTGGCCTCCACCATGGTGCCTCTGTGCTCCTCCCCTCCCCCGCCCCCCCCCCCCCCGTGGCCCACCTTCCTGCCTGGGACAGTGCCCTGCCTACCTT